>NW_023276807.1:13904968-14249043 GCF_003668045.3 Cricetulus griseus | reverse complement strand
TTATCGGACACCTTATTGGCATCCCTCCTTGCCGGTGGCTCATATCCTGCCGCTGGAGGAGGAAGGGGTAAAAGGGGGAACTTCCTGTTTCTCCTTGATCAAATATGAGTCTCCTTGCTATGTCACTTTTGGCCTGGATCACCACTTGTCTACTACATTTCCCAGAATCCTCTTTGACTCCTAGTCCTGTCTAACTTGCTGTTTCATTGGCCAAACAGAACTTTATTAAACAATCAATAAGATAAACATGCATAGAAGTACTTCCCCCATTAGACCTAGGCATGTTTGTTTAAAATTTTCCTCTTATCTCTCTGTTCTGGGTCAGGTTGTCCACCTGATACTGTGTCAGGAAGGAGAGCAAAAAAGAGAAGGCCAGGAAGACATTTTGGCCTTGATCACACTAAGAAGCAAACCATTTACAATATGTATTACAAATGTCTAGGTGCTTAACTGGCTCAATTACCATCCCTTTTTTTTCTTGTTATTGTTTTCTATCTTAAAAGATTTTGTTGAAACTTTAACATTCTGTATTTTAGTAACTGTAAGTTTGTTGTGTATTATTTTAAAAATTTATTTATTATGTATAGATAATCTTTACATAATCCTAATTTGAAATAATATACCATGTTTGTAACTTAGATTCCAGTCCTGTTTTTCTATTTTTTTCCAGAAAGGGTTTGTCTGTATGGTTTTGGCTATCCTGGAACTCACTAAACTGTAGACAAGCTGGCTTCAAATTCAAAAGATCCACCTGCCACTGCCACTTGAATTCTGGCATTAAAGGCATACATCACCACTGACTGACTGTTCTCAACTCTTGTTTAGAAAAAGGGTATTCTCCCAATGCACTCATTTGGAGTAACATGTGCCTTACTAACATCTTAGTTGATGAGGTAGGCCCACTTTGGAGTAAATAACAATGATGTAGTTTGCTGCCATTTTGCCAGCCACATGATTAAGCTACCATCTTTACTAAGGTTAATAAAATGGCATGCCTTCTGAATTTACCATCATCTTGATTAAGGTAACCACTTACTATCAATGAACTAAAGAAGTGCCATTAAAACACTAGACCAAGTGAATCCTCTGCTTACCATTATATCTCTTTTATTAGACAAAGATGGCAACACCAGGCTTCCAAATTTGTTTACTTGGAAACTCAGTCATAAAATCTTGACATTTTGTAAAAGCAGAATATGAAAAGATCAGGAAAATGAGGTTAACATCTGGGCACTGTATTTATGATTTACAGGTTATTTTGATATAAAGGGACTTAGATTCAAGAACTGAACTTCTGAAGGCTCAAACTTAACAGGGATAAAATTGTAAAATTGTAACCTCATGAGAAAGTCACTAACTTATTGTGAACTGTTAAAGATAATTTAAGATATACAAGTTAATGGTCAGTAATGTTAAGTACAAGTATAATTTATTTACAGAGAAAAATTTGGGAGAATAGAGCAATTTTTATATATATTATTCTCTTATCTCACATTGTCTAGTGTTCTTTATATGTTGTCAAGAAGGTATGTAAAAATTGATTATATAATACTGAATGTTTGAGTAAAATGTATTAAATTTATAATACACCTGTATGGCAGCAAACCTCTGGCCAGAGTAGTTTCTTTGCATGGAGCACTATTTCACCAGGTTAAAGTACATACTGGCCTACTTATAGGACAAGGAGGTATAGGGAATGGGACCTGCCAGAAAATCTGTTGCTTCTGCCTCTGACACCATAATTCTGACCAAAGCTGGGTGTGTGGTATTTACCAGATCAGGCCATGTAGGATGAAAGGAGAAGAAAAGCAGAAAGAAAACAACTTCGCATCTACAGAAAAGATGAATTATTCCTTATGTCTCACCTGACAGGAAATGGATTCTCTTGATCATTGGAGGATCTCCTCGTTGGCATGTATATCATGAATGTTTCAAACAACTGAGAGGCAAATAGCAATTACTCTCCCCTCAATTTCTGCTGAACCTGACATATAGGATGTTATGAACAGGTGAACCTTGGACATAAACCCACCACCTGCATGCTAGCACAATTGGACCTGCCCTTTATCGTAACTTTCAGTTCTTTCTCTTAGCAAAAGCTAAATTCAAGTACTATGCCCAATTACCCATGTTGCCTCATTAAAGGAAGACGTGAACTATTTAGTCATTATACTAACATCTTTGAAAGTTATTTAGAATATCCAAGTACTGTCTTTGATTGTGGATTTTTTATCTGCAGTCAACAAATGTTTTTATTGTGTTATAACAGATTCTTCAGAAGGAGATAACTTAGATGATGGGAATTCTCTCCAACATAGGCAAACCTGTGGTGCTTCAAGAATAAAATCTAGGCTTTGTCTGACTAGAGGGCTCCAGGGCCTCTGCTCTTACCTTGAATCCCTCAAGTAGTAGACAGGCTTTAATTAGTGATATTTGTGGATGATTTCTAAGAAACTCCAAAAACCAATATTTGAAAAATCGCATTTAATTTGGTTATCTTATATTACAAATGATGCCTCTAACTACTCATTTGATTCTTAAATAGAATGATATTAAGAAATATGCTTATTGCTGTCAGTATATGGTAACCTAGAGTCTCTTGTCCATTCACAACACAAGAGTTGGCTTTATTCTTTGTTAATTCATTCCATGTTACATGTTGTAGGAAGCCGGTTCCTGCATTATCCATTACAATAATAGGTGCCTGAAGACACCAAGATGTAAATTACTTCAACAGGCGCTGGGTAATCTCCATTCCTTTGATCTCTGCCTATCCCGTGGCTCATTTTGGCCTGAGGAGCTGAAGCCATTCATAGGGTAACACGTCCCCGGCGGCTGGCCAGCCTTTATAAGGGATGGTTTTCTTGGTTCAATGTCTCCGCTCTGGAAAGCTTATGCTCTCCCCTCACAAGACGCATTAAAAGCTTGTCTGCAGAAGGATCCGAGTGTCCTGCGTGTGATTTCTTGCTGGCCAGAAATACAGAGCGCGCGGGACATATGGTGCCGAAACCCGGGAACATATGAACATCTCCAGCACCGCGGAGACCCCTTGGCTACAAGGCAGATTCAGAACTGCAGGATGGTAAATTCGGAGAGGTATGATTTTTCTGGACTTTGGCTTGGGAATGTTGCTATTATGGGAGGTTAATATAGAGGCTTCTATGCTTTTACTAGGAGCTATTTTGACTTTTCTCACTGTTGTAGCAATCTTAAAGAAGTCCAGAATTACATATCAGAAACCGAATATGGTGAGAGATGGGGCGCGCCTAACAATAAAATATAAGAAAAAAGGACCTCCCGGGATGTCTAGTGACAAGGGAGTAAATAATTTGTTAAGAGAAACAACAATAAATAAGAAAAAAGGACCTCCTGGGATGTCTACTGACAAGGGAGTGAATAATTTGTTAGATGATTCTGTAAATAAGTTTAAAGCTTTAAATCTTGATAGCTCTAATGACTCTAAAAGCTCAAGAGATGGGGTTTTGGAAGGAACAGCTCAGCTAGATGAGGGAGAGACAGAGAAGGAGGGAGAGAGAATGGGGAATGGCCGGTCACACCCCGGTAAATTTAGTAGATATCGGATGCCAAGAATAAAGAAAAATATGAGGCCATCGCCTATTAATCCAGCGGGTGTGCTTCCATCAGCACCCCCATTATATGAGTTACAACAAAAATTTGGTACCGACTCCTTCTTACCATCAGAGGAGCGGAGAAAATTACAGATGGCTTTCCCAGTCTTTGATAGGGGAAAAGGCCATGCCTGCTATTCAACACTTCTTAAAGGCCTGGAATGCCTGGGGCTTTAAAGCCTCATAAACATTGACGCTCGGGCCAAGCGTCTCACCTCAAAACCTAAAAGGCCAAAAGGAAATGGTAAAATGGAAAGATATCTTAACTGATCTTTGGAGAGGCCCGGATCCTATTCTCATAAGATCCAGGGGAGCGATATTGTGTTTTCCACAGGATGAAGAAAATCCTCTGTGGATCCCAGAAAGACTCAACCCGAAGAGCCCCTTCGGACCTTCAAAAGTCGGAACTCCACCCTCTCCCCCGGGAGTTGAGAGCCACTATTATCCAGATTAACTCCTGTCCTTGACGGAGATTGTCATCATGTCGCTTCAGCTGTCTCCTATTTTAAGGAATGGGTGGAGGTGGGATTGTTTGGTGCAGCCGTTTGCTGCAGATTGGTGTTGCTTCTCTGGCTGGTCTGTAGGCTCAGGGCTCAAACTAAGAGAGACAAGATGGTTATCGCCCAAGCGCTTGTAGCTAGGCCGCTGGCCAGACAGCTCTTGCACACCCGGAGCCTAGGCTCATTGCACAGGGTAGAGTGTCTGGTTTGAGCAGCCCATGAGGGATGCTGAGCAAGGCATCGCACAGAGAGTTGCCCAGTATGCAGGCTTCTCTGGGAGGCATGTTGTCCTGCATAAGGGTTGCCTGCCCTAATCTCCCTTTCCCAGAAAAACGGCAGAGGACAGGTCGAGAGCACTTCGGGTCAAGCTAACAGCCTGATGGCGACTCTTGTACACAGTCTTAATATTTGATTGGGAAGGTACAACCTCTGCCTCTATCCCTCAAAATTTGGGTGACCTATTTGCTTGTAAAAATATAAAGCCTTATCATTAATTAATAAAAAAGGGGGATCTGTAGGGAGCCGTCCCTGCATTCTCCATTACAATGATGGTGCCTGCAGGCACCGAATGTAAATTATTTCGCAGGCGCTTGGTAATTTCCATTCCTTTGATCTCTGCCTACCCCGACACCAAGATGTAAATTACTTCACAGGCGCTGGGTAATCTCCATTCCTTTGATCTCTCTATCCCGTGGCTCATTTGGCCTGAGGAGCTGAAGCCATTCATAGGGTAGCACGTCCCAGGCGGCTGGCCAGCCTTTATAAGGTATGGTTTTCTTGGTTCAGTGTCTCCGCTCTGCTCTGGAAAGCTTATGCTCTCCCCTCACAAGATGCATTAAAAGCTTGTCTGCAGAAGGATCCGAGTGTCCTGCGTGTGTTTCTTGCTGGCGAGGAATACAGAGCGGGCGCGGGACATATGGTGCCGAAACCCGGGAAGCTTAACATCTCCAGCACCTCAGAGACCCCTCTAACGAGGCGGATTCAGAACTGCAGGGTGGTAAATTCGGAGAGGTATGATTTTTCTGGACTTTGGCTTGGGAATGTTGCTATTTTGGGAGGTTAATCTATTTTGACTTTTCTCACTGTTGTAACAATCTTAAAGAAGTCCAAAATTACATATCAGAAACCGAATGTAATGAGAAAAATTCGGAGAGGTATGATTTTTCTAGACTTTGGCTTGGAAATGTTGCTATTGTGGGAGGTTAATATAGAGGCTTCTATGCTTTTACTAGAAGCTATTTTGACTTTTCTCACTGTTGTAGCAATCTTAAAGAAGTCCAGAATTACATATCAGAAACCAAATATAGTGAGAGATGGGGCGCGCCTAACAATAAAATATAAAAAAAAAGGACCTCCCGGGATGTCTAATGACATGGGAGTGTATATAAAAAGAGAAACTACAACGTATAAGAAAAAAGGACCTCCCGGGATGTCTACTGACAAGGGAGTGTATAAAGCTTTAAATCTTGATAACTCTGATAACTCTAAAAGCTCAAGAGATAAAGTTTTAAAAGAAACAGCTCAGCTAGATGAGGGAGAGACAAAAAAGGAGGGAGAAAGAATGGGGAATGGCCGGTCACACCCCGGTAAATTTAGAAGCTGCCCTACAACGAAACTGGAAGCCTTGGAGCTGAGCAGCTCAGACTCTGAGATTTTAGACTCTAACAAGGAAGCAAAGCTAGAGAAAGAAACAACACGGCCAAAAATGCCAGCGGGTGTGCTTCCATCAGCACATCCACTATTTGGTACCGACTCCTTCTTACCATCAGAGGAATGGAAAAAATTACAGATGGCTTTCCCAGTCTTTGATAGGGGAAAAGGCCATGCCTGCTATTCAACACTTCTTAAAGGCCTGGAATGCCTGGGGCTTTAAAGCCTCATTTACATTAACGCTGGGGGCCATACCGAGGCCAAGCGTCTCACCTCAAAAACTAAAAGGCCAAAAGGAAATGGTAAAATGGAAAGATATCTTAACTGATCTTTGGAAAGGCCCGGATCCTATTCTCATAAGATCCAGGGGAGCGATATTGTGTTTTCTCACAGGATGAAGAGAATCCCCTGTGGATCCCAGAAAGATTCAACCTAAAGAGCCTCTACAGACCTTCAAAAGTCGAAACTCCACCCTCTACCCCCGGGAGTTGAGAGCCGCTATTGTTATCCAGATTAACTCCTGCCCTTGGCGGAGCGATTGTCTCTACTTAAGGGGTGGGGGTAATTGTTCGATGCAGCCGTTTACAGATTACTGTTATTTTTGGCTGGTCTATGAGAAAAGGGGTGGGTATAATTGTTCGATGCAGCCGTTTACAGATTGCTGTTATTTTTGGCTGGTCTGTGAGAAAAGGGGTGGGTATAATTGTTCGATACAGCCGTTTTTTGGCTGGCCTGTGAGAAAAGGGGTGGGTGTAATTGTTCGATACAGCCGCTTATGGATTGCTGTTACTTTTGACTGGCATGTAAGCTCCAGGGCTCAAACCAAGAGATCATCCAAGCGCTTATATTTTTGGCTACTAAGCGATAGGCCGCCGGCCAGACAGCTCTTGCACACCCGGAGCCTAGGCTCACTGCACAGGGTAGAGTGTCTGGTTTGTGCAGCCCCAATGAGGGATGCTGAGCAAAGGCATCGCACAGAGTTGCCTATTATACAGGCTTCTCTGGGAGGTACGTTGACCTGCATAAGGGTTACCTGCCCCGAGATTTCCCTTTCCCAGAAAAACGGCAGAGGACAGGTCGGGAGTACTTCGGGTCAAACTGACAGCCTGATGGTGACTCTCGTACACAGTCTTAATGTTTGATTTTGGGAAGGTCAACCCCTGCCTCTATCCCTCAACATATGGGTGACCTATTTGCTTGTAATAATATAAAGCCTTTTCATTAATTAATAAAAAAAGGGTGATATGTAGGAAGCCGGTTCCTGCATTATAATGCTGCCTGAAGACACCAAGGTGTGAATTACTTCACAGGCGCTGGGTAATCTCCATTCCTTTGATCTCTGCCTATCCCGTGGCTCATTCTTCCCTGAGGAGCTGAAGCCATTCATAGGGTAATACGTCCCAGGCGGCTGGTCAGCCTTTTATATAGGGATGGTTTTCTTCGTTCAATGTCTCTGCTAAGTCTCTGCTCAGTCTCTGCTCAGTCTCTGCTTAGTCTCTGCTCAGTCTCTGTTCAGTCTAATGCATTAAAGCTTGTCTGCAGAAGGATCCGAGTGTCCTGCGTGTGTTTCTTGCTGGCGAGGAATACAGAGCGGGCGCGGGACAGAGAGGGTGGAGCATAGTCAATTTTGTGAGAAGCAATCAGTGACCATCCAAAAAATTCCACTGTGAAAAATGACACCAAGGGCTAAAGAGATGGCCTGGTGGGTAAGAGCACTTGCTACTCTTGGAGAGGACCAGAGTTCAATTCTCTGCAGTCGTTTCAGGCAACTCAGGAGCTCCCTGTAACTCCAGCTCCAGGATGTATCACGCCTTCTTCTGTCTCTGTGAGCTTGAGTGCATGCACAGATACACACAAAACCTATAGAGAATGAGAAGGAAATAATACAAAGAATACAAAGGTCAAGGAGATAGCCAGAATTTGTGACAGAAGTTCTGGATGGATGTAGAGTGGGTGAACTGGGGGAGGTCGGCATATCTTCCCAGGGCAGAAAGGAACCAGAGAGCCTGACATTTGAGAGCCTAAGGGAAATTTGTGTACTTCTTAAGTTTAAGAAGCTGCCACAGGCCAGGAAGTGGTGGCACACGCCTTTGATCCTGGCACTGGGGAGGCAGAGGCAGGCAGATCTCTGTGAGTTCAAGGCCAGCCTGGTCTACAGAGTAAGTTCCGGGACAGCCAAGCCTACACAGAGAAACCCTGTCTCAAACAAACAAAAACGAAGCTGGTGACAGAAAATATGGTGACAGTGAGCCTGGTAGCAGGCTAAGTCTGCGGGCAGATGCTTTGCCCCGGCTGGGTCCACAGAGTCTGGCATAGCATTTTGGCATAGAAGGTTCAGCTCAGTAACGTCTGTACTGAGAGATTACAATCCATATAGATCTTTGGTTTTTGGTATGGAAAATGTCTCCGTCCTAATAAAAACTGTTGGAGGCGATTTACTTCAGAGTGGTTGTTACTGAGAAGTCAGTGTGCCACCAGCACTATTTACTTTTAGTAAATAGTGTTCCATTGCTGCTTTTAGTCACAGGAAGATGGCCTGCTGGCCAGCTTTCTCGGCAAACCAGGTGCTGATTAATTAAGGGGCTTTGTGTCTAATGGGAGAAAAGCAAAGCCCAGTGCTAGAGTTCGGTGAAATGGATTCTTTTAATTACTGAAGGCAGTACAAACTGATAAAACTTATAAAAATTTAGAAATATGTTTTTAGGCCGTGAAAATGTATATATCTCTTGGCCCAATGAACCCATTAATGGAATTTTATACAAAGAAGACCAAGAACAGAAAAAAGCTCCAAGGACATAAATATGCTGTAGTCATAGAAACAAGTTGAAACCACCCACATGTCCACAGAGAAGTGACTACTGGGTCATTATTCTAGGCTCCCACTGCACACTTGGTAACGTCAGGGCAGCTCATCTGCACCCACACTGAAGAGAGGCTGCTGCAGCCTGGTGGATACGGACCTTCACCATGGTAAAATGAAGCGGTTTCCTCACATTTTATGTCATGCTTCCACACACATAAAAAACATGTCATGAGATGCATAAAACAGATGGCCCAAAAATTGAGAACATGCAGGGTGAGGTTCTGATGTCTTTCCTTTTATCCTTCTAG
This sequence comes from Cricetulus griseus, assembly GCF_003668045.3. Classification (NCBI taxonomy): domain Eukaryota; kingdom Metazoa; phylum Chordata; class Mammalia; order Rodentia; family Cricetidae; genus Cricetulus; species Cricetulus griseus. Next base: position 14,240,153 of record NW_023276807.1, on the reverse strand, counting down.
GCACACTGTGTGGTAGAAATACACTGTTCCAGGTGCTGGATGCTCCATCACACTGGTGTGAACACACCGCTCCAGGTATTGGGTGGGTGCTTCATTCACACTGTTGTGAACACACTGCTCCAGGGACTGGGTATTCTGGTCACTCTATGGTGTGCGTATACTGCCAGAGGCTTGGGTGCTGTTCACACTGTGGTGTGAAAACAAACACTGCTCTAGGGGCTGGGTGCTGTTCACACTGTGGTGTGACAACACTGCTCTAGGAGCTGGGTGCCTGTTCACACCATGGTTTGACTACACTGCTCCAGGGGCTGGATGCCCTGTTTACACCGTGGTGTGAGTGCACTGCACCAAGGACTGTGTGCCCTGTTCACACTGTGGTGTGAGTGCACTGCCAGAGGCTGGGTGCTGTTCACACTGTGGTGTGAGCATTGCTGCAGGGGCTAGGTGCTCTGCTCACACTGTGGTGTGACTACCTTGCTCCAGGGGCTGGATGCGCCTGTACTGAAATCAAGGAAAGAGCAGTGCTGCATTTGCCCTTTATTTATTTCCCCACATACTATGTGTGCATCTTCAGAGGTTAAACATACAGAGCTGGAGCCCAGTGCAAGACAGGAATGCTGTTCAAAACTTCTTGGGAGGCGACTGAAATACTTGTGGTTTTTAAGTGTCGTGTGTCTGCTGACACTGGGATACTTCCTCATCTGAAACAGTTATCAGGATGCGGTGTAAGTGGTTATGCCCAACATAAAGAACTAGTTATTTAAAATAGTGGTTTTTCTTTTTCTTTCTTTCTTTTTTTTTTTTTTCAACAGCGTTTGTAAGGGCCCGTGGGTTTGAGGGCTAATTAAATTTGCCGTCCATGTTCTGCAGAGTTTTGGGACCGGCTCCTTTAGAGTGCTCTAGTAGTTTGATGGCCTTGTCGGAGTTGTCAATGTTCCTCAGCAGTGTCTCCAGCCGTCTCTTGATTTTCTTCTGATCTTCAAGAGCACAACCGATCACTATCGATTGAAATTTCTGGTCCACTGGCCCAGGCGGCACCTCAGACGAACACGCGCTGTAGAGGGACATTAGGTGGCTCTTGGCAGTTCCCACATCATCCAGGAACTTACTGACCACCTCGTCTATAATCTTCGTGGCGTGCTTCAAGGATTCCTCCTGCTGGGGATTTCGGATTGTTTCCACTGAGACCTCGACAGTGAGGGTTCGGCCCATCAGGCGGTTTGCAGTCAGGTTTAATTCCTCTCTTTCTCCTAAACATGAAACATCAGTCAGTTGGAGACAGAAACCTGTCACATCAGCAATGCCAAGGCATGCACTTGTGGCTACCTTTATTTTGTGTAAACACTGCTGTGAATTTTTAAAGGTAAACGCCAAAACTACCATAGCATGTAGGATTAACAGATGACGTGCTGGATGACGGAGCTAGGTTACAGAATGCCTTTCCCTGGAAGTCTGTCTACACAGTAAGGACCAGCTGTCATTCCCAAGTCTGTATGTCCACACATTTGGCAGAGGCACCTACAGCTGGGATGGAAATCATAAACTCAAAGCAAGCAAAATTTAGCTAGGAGGGTGGCTAGGGCTGGAGGTGGGGCAGGGTGGGGGCTCGATAGGATGCACATGTCTGTCAGAATACACTGCACACTTTCGGCCAAGAAGTAGCAGTGACAACGGAGGACCAGTGGGCTCCCAAGCCAGCCCTGGTCTTCTCCCCTGCAGACATACTCAAGCTGGCCCTAGGTTCAAGTCTTGGCCAGTGACAGGAAGTTGTGGTGGCCACGGGCTTTGGTAACATTTCAAGGTTTACACAGAACCATCAACAACTCCTTTCTTTTCCAGGTCCAGAGCTCCCTAAAACATTAATCCTTTGTCATGATGGTGAAGGACTAGGCAGGACCCATGGTGGATGGACGGCACTCTGGGTCCAGCTGCTTATCTCCCCAGCATTCCAGCCCACTGCATTCAGTGATCCATTCTTCCTAGGCTGCCATACTCCTCAGATGAGCACAGCAGTGCATTTTACGTTAGTTCCTTAGCCCATCACACCTCAGACCATCCCAAGTCTCCACCTCCACTTTGTTCCTCTGCTTTTACTTCCCCGCAGCCCAGGACCTTGTAAAGTGCTGTGGTCCTGAGGTAGGCTGCATGCCATACTTCTTGCCTGCCCCGCAGGCTAGCGTGGGGGTGGGGAGCTCACCAAAACAATGACCTCCACCAGCTGCAGCTGCTCTCCAGCTGCTGTTAATGTTGAATTGGGGTACACACACCCAAAGGCAGGCAAGTGCTGACTCCCATTCATCATGGACTCGCTCGGGGCAACATTTCTCACCGTCACTAATCTGCCTCATGTCCTGGCTGTTCTGGATACTGTGGATCATCTCCAGGAGGATTTCTTTCTCTTGTTCAACAGCAGTCGCTGCATCTCTCAAAGCTTCAACCCTGTGTGAATTGGCAAACAAAACAGTTGTTACTGAAAGGGGTAAACTAAATAAACTAAAAGGCTTCACTTCTAGGAATGAAGGGACCAGACCCTCACTCAGCCCCCTGCTTTAGCAGCCATGACAGGCTACAGAAAAGACACATAGGCCTGTAACACAAGGAAACTCCAGATCCTCTGGCTTCCCAGAGCCTAGGGCCAAAACTGAACACAAAGAAACTCCAGAAACCCCCCCCCCAAACCCCAGCCTCCAAGGTACTTGGTTCCTGGGAACTGTTTGGCCACAAAAGAAACTCCAGGGGAAACCAAAACCTCCAGGATACAGTTCTGAAAACTATTAGTATCTATGAACAACAGGTCACCTGCAAGTAACAAGACAAAGCCATAGAAACCACAGAATGTTCCCTCTCAGCACTGACCAAAGAGAATACCTGGCACACAGGTATTTCATGCCAAAATATGACTTTGAGAAATTTTCCTGATTGTTCCCAAATGTCAACCAATCAGAAACCAACCCGTACCTACTGATGTAATCCTGTAACTTTTGTCTTTAAAACCTAGCAGTAGACAGGGAACTTCACCCTCTCTGGAGGCTGCTGTGTCAGCTTGCTAGACGTGGTCCCTCCTGAGGTAGGACAATTTAATAAACCTGCATTTGCATCGGTGTGGGCACAACAGTTACAGCGACAGGGCCCTTCCTAGTAATGTCCCTCAGCTGCCATCTAAGTCAGTTCTAGTTTAAAGAAAAGTAAGAAAGATTTGCAAAAAAACACATTACTGCAAAAATACATTGCTGGGCATGGTGGTGCACGCCTTTAATCCCAGCACTCAGGAGGCAGAAGCAGGTGAATCTCTGAGTTTGGGGCCAGCCTGGTCTACAGAGGAAGTTCCAGGACAGTCAGAGCTATACAAAGAAACACTGTCTCACGCGGGGAAAAAAAGCATTACTTAAACATTTTTTTTCTAAAGGGTGTTTTTGTCTTGTTTTCTGAGACAGGGTTCCAAAGGTGGGCCTAGAACTTGCAGCAATCCTCCTGATTCCGGTGGGGCAGCAAGCACGAGTCACTCACTCCCTCTGGCTCCTCTGCTTGTTGAGTTCCTGTTTCCTTGCCCAGGGCAACTTTAGAGGCCATGTTCATCTATGGCTGTGTTTGTATATTTGCATTTTAAACTTGTATCCACTTCTTTTTCACCTTCCTCTCCAGAACCACCTGGTGCTGCACCCTGTGTCCTGTGTTCTCTTCAGTCTTATCATGCGGAGATGGTCACCCACGTTCACTTCTCACTTCAGTGACTTGGATGGGGTCTACATGCTCAAGACATTAACTCCTTATTGGCCGCCGACATGGAAACCTTTTTTTCCTGTGAGCTTTGTTCAGGGTGGCCCTCACTGAACAGATACCTGCCCAGCCCCCCAAGGTAAACGTACACTAAGTCTGGTACCCAGGGTGCCCTGTGCTGTTTCAGCCTCAAGCACTGGGATCACCTGCGTGTTTGTTGTTGGTCTACGTGCCTGAGTATTTTAGCTGCATTATGTATGTGCCTGGTACCCACAGAGGAGTGGAGGGCCTTGAGGCCCCGGTTACTGCTGGAGTTACAGATGGTTATGATGGGTGCTGGGAACCAACTCCCATCCTCTACCCTAGCATCCAGGGCTCTTAACCACTGTGCCGTCTCTCCAGCCCCTCATCTTGTATTTTTGAGACAGGGTTTCACGATGTAACCCAGCTGGCTTTCCTGCTCCTGACTCCTGAGTGATAGGAGATCACTTTGACGTGATTACTTTCTTGTGGCTTATCCTCTTGAAGTTTTAAGTGCTTCTCTCACATGCTGGTCATAATATTTTCCCATATTCTTATGTAAACGTTTACCTCCCTGGTATTTGTGTCTTTAGTCCACTAGAATACACTTTGGTGTTAGGCAATAACCCAACAGCCACTTTCCTTCTTTCTTTACACTAACTCCCATGTTACCTACAGGAAATGCACCTTTGAGATCTCTCCCCGTTGGTATGCTGGCTGCCCTCACCCACACTGCTTTACAGCAACATAGGCTTCATACCGTGCAGTGATCAGCCTCCTCCAAAATCTTCTATAAAGGCAATGGTAATGTAGATATTTGTATACCTTTATTCCTCTATATAAGTGGTATAAGTTTGAGTTCTTTAAAAAAAAAATGGGGGAATTTGGCATCCTTTTGACAGTGTGGTTTAATTTACATCTCTTTGTTTACTTCAGTTTTATATATTCTTTTTTTAAAATTTATTTAATTTTATGTACATTGGTGTGAGGGTGTCAGATTCCCTGGAACTTGAGTTACAGACAATTGTCAGCTGCCATGTGGGTGCTGGGAATTGAACCTGGGTCCTCTGGAAGAGCAGCCAGTGCTCTTAACCGCTGAGCCATCACTCCAGCCCCTTATATAGTCTTTATTAGCTTTGAAATATTCTTCACAGTAGGCTTGTGGATTTCTGAGTGTCCCAGAAACCTGGTGGATATTGCTGCAGATCATTTTAATTATATTTCTAGTCAATTATTACTGGCTTGAGACATGCTGTCTTTATAAGCTCAGCTTACAAATGGAAACTTTGACTGTATTAAATTTTAATGGTCAGCTGGGCAGTGGTGGCACTTGCCTTTAATCCCAGCACTCAGGAGGCAGAGGCAGGGCAGATCTCTGTGAGTTCAAGACCAGCCTGGTCTACGGAGCTAGCTCCAAGACAGCCTCCAAAGCTACACAGAGAGAAAACCTGTCTCAAAATAAATAAGTAAATAAATAAATAAATAAATAAATAAAGTCACTTCTATCATTTCTTATGAGTTAATGATCATACTGTCTGGGGGAAAAAAGAATTTCTGTCTCTTTTTCACCCATTGTTTTTTCTTTACAGGACTGATTAATGTCTTTGGGTACTATATTAGACAGTAGAGTGATGGGATTTTTGCTTTTTCCCAAATTTAAAGGGAAGGCCTCTTTAAAATTTTGGTGTAAAACCCTGATCATACATACCACTGAACACTTCATCCACCACCTCCACCAACTGCGCACACACACACACACACACACACACACACACACACACACACACACACACAGTTAATGAACAAGCAACCCCTGCTATTGAAAACTAGGTTGCTGAATCATGAAAAGCAGGAGAAAAATGTCTCACATATTTAAGTTTTCTATTTCTAGGTCACTTTCGTATAGGTTACAGTGACTACAGTCCCAGCTTTTGTAGATGACCCCAGAACATGAGGCCACAGGCAGGCGTTCCAACCCAGATCACTAGTGGAAGTGGCCAGAGAGGGAACAATCTCACCAACCTTTTATTAGCACACATCAACCCGTGACCTCCCATTCTCAACCCATCCACATGTCACCCACCTGTCAAACCCCAAAATAGCACTTTGGGGTGGTTCACTTATAGCACGTCTCTAAAGAGCCAGTACGAGCAGCCAAGAATTGTATGTACAAATCTGGCCACAAACCAAACAAGACAAAATATTGGTAGGGCAACAAGCTCCTTCTAAGCCCACTGTATTACAGTAGTGGCCTCCTGCAGATAAATGAGAGCCCAGTAGGTAAGAAAGAGGCCCAGCTGGCAAGATGTGAAATGTTTATAATTAGAAACTCTAATTATGACTCCAGTGTTTAGAGAGATGATGCACAGACTCAGAACGACGGGATTACATTTTAGCACTTGCACTTGTATTAAATATGACTGAGGGATGGATGCTGTTCTAAAAGGGCTTCATTACAGTACTCAGGTGCAGCCCTTAGTTTGTGGGGTTAATGAAACAGATTAAAAAGGAAACGTCCTAGGGGAAAACAGCTCTGTGTATAAAGAAGCTATTTGAGCCAGGGATGTAGCTTTGAGGTCCAGGATGTGCTTAGATTTATAAAGCCTTGAGTTTGATCTCAGAGAGAGAGAGAGAGAGAGAGAGAGAGAGAGAGAGAGAGAGAGAGAGAGAATGATATTGACTGATGGGGGATCTTCCTTCCCCTGAAAGTTCTTTATGCATAGTAGAAATTGCCAGAGCGATATACATGTCTACATATATTTCTACATTTATCGTGGGCCTTTCATTTTCTGTTCTTTCTTCCTCCAACATTCTTCCTGATATTTAGGGTATTTTAAAAAATTCTGTTTCCCTTGGGCAGGGACTGTTCACAGCTTCCCTCTTCCTTTTCCTTAAGGAAATGAGTACCTTCCTTGGCACTTGTCTTAGTCATGGTGTCTATTGCTGTGACAGATCAGCATGAGCAAGAGTGACCTGGGGAGGAAAGGGTTTATTTTTCTGACTCTTCCACATCACAGTGCACCACTGAATGCAGTCCGTGTGCTCAAACAGGACGGAACCTGGAGGTAGAAGCTGATTCAGAGGCTACAAAAATGTTGCTTACTGGCTGGCTCCCTCATGGCTTGCTCAGTCTTTCTTATAGAAAGAACTCCAGCCCAGGCATGGTGCCACCCACAATGGATGGCTTCTTCTACACCAATCACTAATTATAAAAAAGAAAACAAAATATCCCAAAGCAGTGGTTCTCAACCCCTTGGGGCTGGGGGGGGGGTCAAACAACCCTTTCACAGGAGTTGCCCAAGACCATCGGAAAACACATTACAATTCATAAAAGCAGCAAAATTATAGTTATGACGTAGCAACGATAATAATTTTCTGGTTGGGGGTCACCACAACATGAGGAACTGTATTAAAGGGTTACACAGCATTAGGAACGTTGAGAACCACTGCCCAAAAAAGGCTTTCTTGCCTACAGCTTGATCTTATGGAGGCATTTTCTCAGTTGAGAGTCATTCTTCCCAAATGGCCCTAGCTTGTTTCAAGCTGACTTTAAAAGAAGGCAGGACAGCACTGTTCATTGGTCTTACCCCCACCCTCTTCCCTCTGAGACAGGACCTCATGTATCCCAGGCTAGCTTGGAATCCACTTGAGCTTCTGACCTTTCCACTTCTACCTCCTGAGTGCTGGTGTTACAGACATAGACGATGCCTGGTTTATCTGTACTGGCGATGGAACCTAGGGTTTCATGTGCACTAGGCCAGCATTCCTCACTACTCAGCTTGTTTAAATTATGTTTGCACTGTTTTATTGCTGTACTTAAACTCAATTCACAGAATTTTGTCTATGTAGCTTTTCCATTAGTCTGAGGTTAGTGACTGAACCTTATATACTGTCTGCCTCCCTTCCTATTAGTTTCTTAAGTAGATAGACAGATATAAACATCCAGTCTTGATAAACACATGTGATGATTCTTCTCTTGTCATCAAGGGGCATTTCTGTGGGGACTGGGATCCAGGGAGCAGCTACATGTCCAAATTGGGAAAGGAGGCATCTCACAGCCCCGCTGACTGGGCGGCACCTCTGGCAAGCTGCACTCTGAGCGGGCTCTGGCAAAGAGACTGTAGGGAGAATTTCCATGCACACAAAACTGCAGCATCCTCACTTGGTCCCCAGCCTCCCGGCATCTCATAAGCCTGCAGCAAGGGCAAACTGGTAGAAGGGCAGGTGCAGACAGGTGTCACCAGACAGCAGCTCACAAAAGTGACAACTCCGGAGCTACCACCCATGCTGTGTGAGGAACTACTGCTGACTTCACCAAAATGTCCTCACCCAGGACACCAAGGATAAGGAGACCTGGCCGTGACCGAACAAAGCAAACCAGAATGACAGCACCGGCTGAAAACTTTGGCATGAGTCAAACGCTATGCATGACATCAGCTGCAGGAGATTCACGGTGGTTATTCTAGACTTACTCACGGCCACACTCTCATTTGTTAACAAAAATGTATGCTTCTATGAACAGGGAACTGGCAAACGTTCACATCAGTGGATTTATGAGAAAGGAACTTTTTCTAAAACAAGATCTTAAACTCACAGACGAGGCTCCATGTGAGACCATGGCATCTGCTGCAATTCCTGATACTGTCAGGACAGCAAGGTTCTCTCCTTCACCAAAATGTAGCACTCATTCACAGTCAGAATGACTCACCAGTACAATAGATTAAGACAAGGTACCTAGTCCCTCAGTTTCTCCTCCCCCCCCATCCAGACAGGTCTCATGTATTCCAGGCTGGCCCAGAACTCACTGTATAGCCCAGGATGACCTTGAACTTCTGATCCTCTTGTCTCTAGGACTGGGACTATAGGCATGCACCACCATGCTGGCTTTCTGAAGCCAGGTATCAAACGTAGGGTTCTGAACCTGCTAGACAAGCATCCTATCAACTAAGCTCCTTTGCAACCCACTGCTCTCACAGCTGAAAGAGATAATAACAGCTTCCTCCTCCTCAAGGGTTATAGAAGTTTCAAATTACAAGGTATATGAAAAGTGTTCTTTTAAATTACAGACTATTACTCCAATTAAATATGGTGTCGACTTGCTTTGTGAGTCCTGGGACACTGGGACATCCTGACAGGAACCTTAAGCAGTAAGAAACCAAAGCAGCGGACAGTGCATTTCCTTGGCCCTGGCGACAACATCATTTCCTGCCTGGGTGGACTGGAAAGAACTACTCCCTATGGGACCATTTGGGAAGTGTACGGACAGCCGACCTCCCAGTCCTACCTATCATTCATTCCTCCTCTGCCAATCCCCGAGACCCAGCTGCTTTATCACCCACAGCTTCTAGAAGCTACTCAATACTTGGCACGTACTGGGTGCTCAATATTTACTCAATTAAATGCTAAATTGATTTTTCTTTTAGTAAAAGCACGTTCTTATGCCAACTGGACAGTTTGAAAAATGATATATTCAACACTAAGACACATGGTGTTTGATCTGAGCAGCCCCTCTTCCTGTGTTCAAACGTGGAGTCCACAGCTCTTGGCTGCAACTTGAGGCATGTCGTTTATATCTGAGCTTCAATTTCTCATCTGTAGAATACAGATAATGGTAACTCCCACAGAGGCATGAGGCCTAGCATGCAGATAGATGCTAACATGTATTATTTATAAACTAGGATAAACATTAAAAAGTAATAAGTAAGCCATCTAGCCACGAAGGGCGCAGAATCCCATAGAACTGGTCGCAAAAATCAAGAAAGGACAGGGTTACCTCTTTAGAGGAGCTGTAGTAGAAAATATTTTTTTTAATGTCAGATAGTGTAGTTAATATTATAAACTAATAGAAACGAACGACAATCCACTAACAGCTTGTAAAACAGGGCTGAACATTTTAAAGCATTTTAGGCAATCCCAGAGGTCAGTTCAGCCTCCAGGATATAAAGCCTTTGATGTGGTTTCAGTTTCAGAAGAAAAAGTGACTTCCACTGTCAATAGAATCCACACAACTGACTGGAAAATGCATACTATCTACAAACCAGGGTTTTACAGCACCAAATCCACAGCCTTGCTAATATTTGTATACAAGGAAGCTAGTATCGGGAAATCACACAAGCTTCATCTTTCCTCTATCATCCATATTTAAAAATTTTGTTTTGTTTTATTTTGTTTTTTTTTAAGACAGGGTTTCTCAGTAACTATGAAGCCAGTCCTGGAACTCACTGTGTAGACCAGGCTGGCCTCAAATTCACAGATATCCACCTGCTTCTACCTCCCGAGTGCTGGGATTAGAGGTGTGTGCCACCACTGCCCAGCTAAAAGTCTAAATTTTTAATAGTGCAGTGCCCTGTGTCAAAGTGGCTTCTAAAAAGGAGCCCCATGCCTTGAGCCATTAAACACACATTAAACTCTCCCTCTCAGCAAATAGTTAAAGTATCAATTAATCACATATGTGCAACAGTCAGAATTCCTTTTACATTAACCAAACATTAGACTGCAACACCAAACCCAAGGCTTTCAGGAACCCCCTCCACCCCCCTACCCAGCACTAGGGAGGCATTAATTCAGGTTTCAGGACAGTGACTCAGCTAAAGAAGAGTAACAACTTCCTAAACCCTTTCAAGGAGAAAAAAATCTGAGCAGTTGAGAATATACTGTCCAAGTTCAGTGCCTACTTTGTAGAGGGAAGCATTCCCTCTCCTCAGAAGGGCTTGAAAGCTGAGGTCCCTTTGTCTCACTCCGGGCTGGGGACTGTATGGTTAAGGCTTCTCTTGTGGCTACTCAGGAAATTGTGAAAAAAATTTCTCACCGTCTGGATCTCTGCTCCTAATAGTAATAATAACAAATGCCTCATTTGTAACAATGCTGCTTGTGGTAGTTTTCTGTGCAAACATCCTCCCGTTTGTTTGTTTGGTGGACGAATGGAAGGAGATTAGGCACACAAGACTCTTATGATTTTGCTCATATTCTTTTGCTTATGCAGAACCTGGAGAAAACTAGGGAACAAAATGTTCGCAGTTCCAGAAGACCCAGGGTGCCTTGATAAGATTTTCATGGAACAACACCTGCACACAATCAAGACTTGCACAACTTCGGAGACATTAACCAGATAGGTAAGATCTCAAATTGCTGTAGGCAACAAAGTATTTACAGCATTTGCTAGTATTTACTATTTAGAAATTTTACTACAACACCGATCCTGCGATAGAATCTCAGGCAGAGTGTGACTCGTACCTTTTCAGGCCTGTGGCTGGCACTTCCTAGGTGTCATCAGTATCTTCTAAATGCACAACAGATACAGACCGAATGCGGAGGGCATTGCACGTGGTTAAGAAAATGAAAGAACGCATCCAACTTTGCCACCCACAACGGCCACTCGTGGGTCTAATTCTCGCTGGTCGCGGGAGGTGCAGTCTGGAATTTTCCTTACTCTTGTGTTACTATGAAGTGGTTTGGGGCAAAGAAACTTACTACAATGGGAAGGTGGGAGGGAGAGACCCCACTAAGCTGCTGCCTCCCTCCAAAGAGCATTACTGGAAACGTGGAAGTTAGAGGCAGCGGGGACCACACACAAGGTTCTGGAAGTTGGGCAGGCCGCGCGCGCTCGCCCGGGGAGTGGAGCCCACCCGAGGCGCCCCCGCCTGCACGCTCACCCGCCCGCCCGCCCTCACCTGAGCTCCAGCTGGTCCAGGCTCTCCAGCAGGCGACTGGAGCGGTCTGCCATGGACGAGGAGCGACAGAAGCGACCCTCGTGGGCCTTGGCGCTGATCTTCGCCTGGGCCATGAGCTCCGGGGGTCCGGGGCGTCCGCGGGCAGCAGTGGCGCGGGCCGCACGTCGCCGTCACCGCGGGCGCCGCTGACGCGGACGGCACCGCCCCCGAGGCCGCGCGGCCAAACAAGGGCAGGCGCGGGCGCAGCCGCCAGCACTCGGGTGGGGGACCCTGTCCCGGTGCCCGTCGCCAGCCTCCCACCGGGCTGCCGGCTCGCCGATGGCTTCTGATGTTTGTCCCAACACCCACAATTCACAGCAGGGACAAAATCGTGCGGCCCGTGACGTGGGAGAAAAGATCCCCTGGTGTAGCGTTAAGACAATTGAGTGCGCCTTAGGGGCAGTCTCTACTTGCCCGACCTGCCGGGTTACCAGGCAGGCTCCTAAGAGGACAGGGAGAGCCTGGGCAACACTGTGCTCCAAATAAGGAAAAGCCAAGTGCATTTATACTGTCTCGCCTTTCTAATGAAAGGTTATTACTTTCACACCCAACTTATTGAAATCCTCCGTGAATAATATTCAATAGGCTCCTGCAGAGGTCACTAAGAGGTGGAGTAGGGTTGAAATACAAAGCCATGTCTGGTTAGAGTTGTGTTTTGTCCTCTCGGTGCACAGAAAATGAGAAACTTGGATTTACAACCTTGAATCAGAACTCAAAGCCATTTGATGACTTAACAGAGTCAAGTCCCTTAAGCACAGCTGGCTTCCAGGTCCTCCACCACCATCACCACCCGCCCCATCCCCAACTCATTTTACATAATAAGGAACAGTAGGTTATCTGGCTTCATTAAACATTGTCATTTCATGACACAAATGTGAAATTTGAACGTTTTGTGAATGTCTTGAAAAATCGAAGCTTGCGCTCATCTCAGGTCTAATGCCAGCTCATCTGGATGTTGATAAAGGATTGTGTCTCTCGGGCCAGAGTGAGTTCAAAGGCCAGGCGGGGTTGCTTTGCCAAGAGCTAAAAATCTCAAAAAGTATAAGGGGCTGTAGACGTAGCTCGGTGGTATAGCATCTGCCTTTGTCCTAGGTTAGCAACTAAACAAGGCAGATGTCATGGATTCAGTGTCTTATGCTCTCTGGCATCTGGTCCTCAGTTGGCTGTTTGGGAACGATTATGTGTGGTCTTGCTGGAGGAAGTATGTCACTCTGGGCATGTTGCAGAAGACTAGCCATTCCCAGTGTGTCTCTGCCTCCTCCTTGGGTTCCAGATGAGTGCTCAGAACCTGTCCTTGATGCCATCGTGACTCTGACCCTCTGTAGCTGAGCCCAATTAAATGATGTTTTGCTTTGTTTTTTGAGACAGGGTTTTTCTGTAGCTTTGGAACCTGTCCTGGAACTCCCTCTGTAGACCAGGCTGGTCTGGAACTCACAGAGATCTGCCTGCCTCTGCCTCCTGAGTACTGGGATCAAAGGCAAGTGCCACCACCGCGGGGCTTAAATGATTTATAAGTTGCCTTGGTCATGGTGTTTTATCCCAGCAAAAGGAACTAATATAGCAGATATCTTCAAAGTAACCATTTTATTTTAATTTTGTGTCACCAGTTGGGCACACACAGAGGCATTTTCAGACTACATGTGTGTTCCTGTCTAAAGATGTGTGAACTCTTTAGAGAGAGTGTGCTTCTGAATGGCCAGGCTCCTCCCATATGACTATAGACTCTCTGAACGAAATCCCCAGTGCTTGTGGAGTTTGTGGAGAGCTTTGCTTTGGTAATGGCTCCCATGCTCTTCCTTCCTACCCAGTACAGGTTGCAAACCTTTGTAGTTTTCATCTTGGCTGTGCTTATTTTGGTTTCACAACCAACAGAACATTTTGTTACAGGTTTGGTAATTTTCAGGGTTCTAGACTAGAATCACTCTGGACTTTCACTCATATCCTGGACCCAACCCATTAGTAAGTCCCAATTCTACTTTCAGAATATATCTTGACTCTTCCAATCCCACCATCACCTGGCCAGTCTTCCCTGGGTGACTGCAAAGCCCCATCCGCTCCCTCGGCATCTATCTTGCCTCTCTTGGGAATTTTTTTTTTTTGGTTTTTCGAAACAGGGTTTCTCTGTGGCTTTGGAGACTGTCCTGGAACTAGCTCTTATAGACCAGGCTGGTCTCGAACTCACAGGGATCCACCTGCCTCTGCCTCCCGAGTGCTGGGATTAAAGGCGTGCACCACCAACGCCCGGACATCTCTTGGGAATTCTTAATACAGTATTTAAGCACAGTAGATTGTACCAAACCCTCAGGAACCTCCTGTGGCTCACCACAGAGCAAACAAAAGAAGCACCATTTCTCTTAAGTGTGTGTCACTTTTGCAAAATCCTAAATCAAACCACAAGTCAGGGGCCACCTTGTACATTTTTTTGCATGGCTGATTCCTTTGCCTTCTTTGAATCTTGGCTTAAGTTCACTTACCAGTGAAATTTTTCCTGACCACTGTTAAAAATATCAAGCCTGAGCTGAGCGGAGTGGGCGCACATCTGTAATCCCATCAAGCATAAGGCTGACCAGGAGGACCTGGATTGGAGACTAACCTAGGCTACACAGCAAGATGCTGGCTCAAAAAAAGAAGTAATTCTAGGGTTGGGGAGAGCTAAGTGGTAGAGAGTGTTTGCCTAGCATGGATGCTGCCCCAGATTTGATGATCCCCAGTGCTGCAACCCACCCTGAATCCGGCATCATTCTCACTGCTTCTATACTTACTACATTATCCCCAATAGGTACAGTTTTACCTATCTGCTTGTTACCCAATACTCTCTCCATATAGCCCACTCTCCATGTCTGAGCAGTAGAGGGACCGGAGCTCTTAGGATCACTGTCCCATCTCATGTACTTTGAGCAGCTGCTGTCACTTGGTAGATCCACAATACTTTGTGAACAAGTGAATTAACAATGAAATGAAAAAAAAAAAAAAAACCCTGTTATCAATATTAGAAATATACTTGAGATAATAATCTACAACTTTATTATTAATGATTCCTGTCTAAATTCAAATTATGAAGCAGTTTTATAATGTTTTAAAATCATTTAGTGAGTAATGATGTTAACACATTAAAGAACACTGTTACCTCTTCCTAAGAGCCTCAGGGAACTATCCCTTTCCTGTCAAACCAAAAGGTTCGGCTGCTGTATGAATGCTATAGGAGGTGCTGGGAGTGAATCCCTGATCTTAGGCACACTAGGCAAACACTGAGCCACACACTTAACACAAAAGCTCCTTAACAGACTATCAGGGTACACCATGCTTGGATGTAGAATTTCTGTGGAATTTCTGGCAAAGAAATGCAAATGTTTCTTCTTGTTCCAGATCTGCATAGCTACTTTCAAGGTTGTCTTTCTTGTTGTTTAGCAAGGTCCTGCAAATGTGTTTAAGATCAACATGAGGACTGCCTTTTATATAGCCTTGCTTGACACTTTAACATAAAAATGTCAAAGCAGCCTGGGCTGCATAGTGACAGCTTCTTGAAAACAAAAGCAAAAGAAAAATAAAGCACAGTCTGATTGATTTTGCAATATAAATACCAAATTCTCAAGCTATAATATCTACTTAAAAAAGAAAGGCATAGTGGCAAACCTCTGTATTGGGGAATATTACTTTAAGGTGTTTGACTTTTGCTGATGCTGCATTTGCTTAACTCTGTGAAGCTGTTTTAGTTTGCCTGCCTAACATACCCGATTGGTCTAATGAAGAGATGGATGGCCAGTAGCAAGGCAAGAGCAAGAATAGGTGGAGCTGGCAGGCAGAGAGTATAAATAACTAAGAATAATAAGCCTCCATGTGTGATTTATTTTGAAGCTGGGTATTGGGCCCCCCAAAGAGCCAAAAAAGTAAAACATTCCCCCCCAGAATCCCAACACTCACAAAGTAGAAGACAGTGACAGCTGGAGGCCCTTCTAGGTGCTCACTAGCTCCTCCAGGATAGCTTTAAGGAAAATGGTTAGACACTCTGAAAAACAAACAAAAAATCAAAACCAAAACAAGAGTGTAGGCAGAGAGGAGACACACTGCTTTTAAAGCAGCACCTGGGATATAAGCTCTGCCCTACGTATCCCAGAAAAGGACCAAGACACAACATACTCAGCTCAAAAAGTGACATTTAAAAAAATGATTTTTAGTATGGATTGAAAACACCAGAAATGCTATTTCATATTAAACTATCCAGTATTCAAGCCACATTTTTTTGTCTTAACAAAAAAAGAAAAATGTCTTATTTAGAAATTTGTGTTTTAGTCTTTTGAGGCACAATCTCACGGTGAAAGACCCCAACTCAAGCCTAGCCTGATACCCATCAGCATGTATTTGAAAATCACTCTGGCCATACACAGCTCTGGGACAAAGAACACATGAAATAGTGGTCATGATGACCAGTCTCTGGAAATTGTTATTATTACTAGTTTCTATTATCTTCAACAATTGTCTGATTTCTAAAAATTGTTATGGGTTACCCTGCTCCAGAGCACCCAAGTTTTGAAAATAAGTATAAGTCACTCTGTTCCCAGAAAAACCACTAACTGTCCCATGGCCTTACAGCTGTAAAAACCAAAATAAGATTCCAAACCCCTGGTAGGCAAAATTGTAAGTTCAGTTCCCAACCAATAAGTAAATGACTCATGTATGTTATATAGCCAATCAATATGTTGTCATACTCCTGCCTAGTGACCAAAAAGCCTGCTTTGGAAACTCGGGGCTGTTCTCTTCCCAGGGAACGACCCCAACGAGTTGGAATAAAATCCTTTTGTTTTTGCATCGAACTTGTGTCCTGTGAGTGACTCTGTGGGGTTCGTCTCCCAAGGTTGGACTGCACTTTTGGGTCCAACAGCCATAGGGTGGTCTTATTGCCTTAGACTTCTCAGTGTTGGAATCACTGTTGTGGCCAGCTAGAGAAATTTGTTTGTTTTGTTTATTTTTTTAAGACAGGGTCTCACTATGTAGCTCTGGTGGTCCTGGAACTCATAGTGTAGACCAGGTTGGCCTCAAAAGTGTTGAGACCAAAGGTGTGTGCCACTATGCCCAGAAAGAGAAATATTTTTAATATTGACAAATTACAACTTGAAAACTTTGTATGACATTTCTGCCCAAATAACATGAAGCATATATATCAAGATAATATGAGATTCTTATTCTTCCACTGATAAAAGGTTTTTACTCACAATGGAGCTTCAATACTTAAAACTAAATATATCATACCAGATGTAACTCAATGAATAACTAAAATAAAGACAGTCAATATGAAACTGAATTTTTTAAGAGTGAAGGATTACTCCTCAGTATACTAGAGCTTCAACATTAGTTTTTGAAAAGTATATATACAAAAGAAAAAACAGAAAACTTTTTTTATTTTGATTTTTTTTGAGACAGGGTTTCTCTATGTAGTTTTGTAGATCAGGCTAGCCTCAAACTCACAGAGATTCGCCTGCCTCTGCCTCCTGAGTGCTGGGATCAAAGGTACGGGTCACCACCACCCAGCCAGAAAACTTTTAAAAATAGATTTGCATGAATATATAAAAGACTAATATTAAGTGTAATTCTATGTATGTACATTGATATTTGAAGTTATACAAAAGGCTGAAAGGGATAGAAAAGGTTTCATTTTAATTGTTTTGAAGATGGTTTTATTGTAGCAATGTGCAGCTCTAATTAGAGAAAACATACAGCTGCATTACAGCACACAGAACCTTGCCGGCTTTAATCTGTTTCCATAATCAATTTCCGTTACCCATTTCTAATAATCATAAGCAATGATCTCAAAGTATATTATATATTAGGGTCACACAACATACAGAATTTCTGGAAAAAAACTGAGTTATGGCACCTTTTATTTATATTCATTTTCATTCCTAAAAAAATAAACTAGAGACATTTGTACAGTACAATAAACTAAAGATGTAATGCTACAGGGAAAACATACAACAGTCAAGAGCTTTCCACACGTTTCTCCCTTTAAAAAAGGATTTTAACCTAAATGCATGAATTCTAAGTTAGCTGGAAAAACGTGACACCCATTATTAGAATATGATTTATGTTTGCATTGGTATGTTTTCAGTTCCTTTCGTTCAGTTTTACCCAATAGCACAAAATACAAAGCAAATACAAGATTCCGAACATAGGAAAGAATAAAACATGTTTTTAGATACATTTATCCTAGTAGATTTCTGGTTTCCTTTAGAAAACAAAATCAAGAATTCCTTTTCCTGAGTCTCTTCAAGGCCACTTGATGTTGTGTGGTAATAACTTTAATTACATTTCCTCAAGACTTCTTCTAATAGCTTCTTCTAATTCCACATCTGCATTAAAAAACAGAATTTTAAAACACAGCAGACAACTAATCATGTGCTGCTTCTGAGTTTTATTAATACATTTCTTTCCGAGAAGCAGGGTCAGAGTGGATGAACGTACAGTGCAATGGAGTTCCTCGACAAAATCTGAGTATTTTGAAACATGAGAATCTGGATATGACCCCCAAGTCACCTTTACACACGAACTTAGTGTGCCAAGGGGCATGTAAGCTGTTTCTGTTCAGAGACGTAGAAACTCAGCAGACTCTAGCAGCACAGTGAACACCGTCATTTACTTCCTAAAAGATTCAGGATGATACATGTAAGAAACGAAACAGTGGGCTGCTTGGGGTGCTTAGGAGGTACTTGCCAAGCCAGACATATCTTTAAAGAAACAGAATCCAAATGTGGCAGCACCAGCCTTTAACACCAGCACTCGACAGGCAAAGGCAGGTGGAGCTCTGTGAGACCAGCAACCAACAAGGGCTACGTGAGACACCACTCACCTGGTGGGGGGAGGGGAAAGAGTGGTAAAAATAGGCAGATCTCTGAGTTCAGGGCTAGCCTGGTCTACATAGCAAGTCCTTGGCTAGCCAAGGCTACAATGAGATCCTGTCTCAGAAAAACAAAAGGAGAAGATGACACAAGGGAAAAAAGGAGGGAGGGAGGGAGACAGAAACAGCAAGGTAATACTACTAAATGGCTGTTAAATTTACTTTCTATTTGTTAACTATACCTCAGTAAGGCTCAGGGAAAATTACCTTAGATTTGTAGCATTTGAGGCAGAATGAAGCTCTCAGCTACATGACATCTAAGAAGTAAGAGGGGTGAGGGTACACCTGTCATAAATGTCTGCTAAATTCATACCAGATGCCAGGGACAAGAATATAGTACTGGAGATAGGAGAAGATTCAGTGGTTAATATTCCTGTCACATAGGCATGAGGCTGTGAGTGGATCCCATAACACATGTAAAAGTTAGGCATGATGGTGTGAGCTTTGTAGCCCCAGCGCTGGGGTGGCAGAGACAGAATGACAGTGCAGCCAAAATGGCAAGCTCAGTTCAGATTCAGTGAGATACTCTATCTCAAAAACAAAACAAAAAAAAACAACCAACCAACCAACCAAAAAAACCCAACCAAAAAAAAAAAAAAAAAAAAAAAAAAAAAACCAAAACACCACTGCCAACAACAACAACAAAACAGAAGTGGAGTGTTAACCCCTGGCTTCCATACATGCACACACGAGTACACACATGCAATGCACACGGAGAGAATACAACAGTGAACAGGACAAGCATCCCTGGCTTCCAGGTCTTTCTCTATGCTCCCATTCAGAATGAGACTGAAATCTAGAAGGGTGTGTTTAGGAGTCAATTCATCAGCTTTTACTAACTTCTCACCAACATCTTTTCCCATCTGGACTTTGATGCACAAGCACTAGGGGCACCTGTAACAATTTTCCTGAAAGGGGAGCTCTGGTTTGTTACGTTGCCTGCAATTTAAAATACTAAAAAGCTAGTCTACACCATGCATTAAGTTATAGCTATACTTCAGGGATAGTGAGATACCTAAGATGAACTCAAAGAAGTGAGTTAAACACAAGAAAAGCTATGACACTTAGAAAAACACAGGTTATAAACTTTTATATAAATTTACAGTATTTAAGAGTGTGATATTAGTGATATAGAGTCAAAAAACAGCAGAGCCGCCTCAGACCTAGAACCGCACTGCATATATGGGCACCTGATTACAACAAAGGCAACCTAGGAAAATATGCTCCTTTCAGTAAATGGAGGTAAATCAACTAATAGGCCATGTAGTAAAATAGAGATTTATCCCTATCTTAAGGAATATACAAAAACAATTTACTGATATACTATATAGCTAATTGTAACAGAAAAAAAAACAATGCAAGGAAATGTATTATTAATGATGTAAGGATAATTCCCAACATTATGGAAAAGGTCAATAATAGAACTGAATTACAACTACTTTTATTGCTGGGCGGTGGTGGCACATGCCTTTAATCCCAGCACACGGGAGACAGAGGCAGGTAGATCTCTGTGATTCAAGGCCAGCATGGTCTATAGAGCTGTTCCAGTACACCCAAGATTACACAGGAAACCTTGTCTCAAAAACAAAATAAAAAAAAAAAAACAAGCAAACTACTTTTATCAATCAAAAGGCACCATGGCACTCCAAAGGATAAGACAATAGGATGACTGAAGCTTGGGAGTTTGAGATCAGCCTGAGCATACAGTGCAGTCCTGAGAAAAAACAAACAGGCAGGAGAGATGACTCCAGAGTTAGAAGTGTTTGTCACTCTCTCAGGACCTGGTCTTGGCTCCAAACACCCACATGATGGCTCACAACCATCCACAACTCCAGTTCTAGAGGTTCTGACACTTTCTTCTGACTTCCATGAGCATGAGCCATGTACATGGTGCACATACATACATACATACATACATACATACATACATACATACATACAATAAAATAGATCTTAGAAAAGTAAAACAACAAACAAAACAAGATAGACCACATGGCACCATTCAATGTCAAAAAAGGCCAATCAAGGTCACAGAGTGGGAGAAAATATCTGCCATACACAAAACTAGTGGGGGGGAGAGATCTTTAACCCATAAGTATCAAACTAATCCAATAGAAAAGATGTTTGAAAGAGCATCAGGTATCTAGCTAGCAAACATTACTCATGAGGGGTAGAGATGGTATGCCTAGGAAGCACACTACAAAACAACAACAAAATAACTATACACACTATTAGTGATTTTTTAAAAAAGTAAATTAACTCCAAAAGGTGGAAAAAAATCCTCACCAGAAAAATGCCATTGCACAATTATTTGACTAAGATTAAAAGAACTGAGTGACCTAGGTGTGGTGGTTCACACCAAATACCCCACTCAGGAGACTGAGGCAGGTTCAAAGTTGACCTGGATTACATAATAAATTCCAAGCTTGCCTAGACTACAGTGTGAGACTCTGTTTCAAAAACAAAAACAAAAAAATCACTTCCATGATCAATAGTGAGGCTGTCTTATTATATAGAATTAGTAACAACTGACACAATCACATTAGAAAACGATATTGTAATACGTCAAGTTCAACCTCAGCAATTCCTGTCCTAGGTATATTTTCAGAAACAAGAGATAATACACTGAGAATCATGTACGGCATGAGAAAAAACACAGCTGAATCACTTCTATCAAAATATACAAAGAAATTAAATGTCTATTCAACAAGCAATCATTTAATGCCCAACACCATGCTAAGTTCTGACGGAGGAAAGAAATAAACATGATCTTATCATCAGGGAACTCAGCAGAGACGAGAATGTGGACAGAACTACTTCAAGGGTACTTGGTGTTGTATTATTCAGGCATCTGTACTGGCCTGTCCTTGGGATTCTGACAGGATATGTCCTCAGCTGTGGCCACTAAGAGCACCACCTGTGTACATTCACTGTTCCCTTTTAGAAGGGCCCTGCCCACCTCCCATCCTCCTGTCTGTCTTTCTCACCCTCTCTCTGTCCATCCCTCTCTTTCTCTCGCTCTCTGCCCCTTTCCTCTCTCTTGCCGCTCCTGTCCCTGGAGGCCAGTACCCCCCTTTTTTCCCCCCTTTTCTTAATAAAAACCTCTCTGCTTGAACCCTGTTGCATGGCATCTTTCTCTCACACGGTGCTTTTCTTAAATTACAACACTTGGTACGGTACAGTCGAAGCTTTCTCAGACAGTAGCTATAGCCATAGCTTCAAAGAAATTCAGCTGTGTGTAGTGTAAACCTGTAATCTTAGTAATAGGGAGGCTGAGGCAGGAGATTATGAGTTCAAGGTTGCCTAAACAATATGGAAACCCCATCTCAGCAAAATAAAACCAGAAAACAAACTAGAAATGACATCTGAGCCACTTATTGTGTAGAGGAAAGGGGGTGCTTAAAGGAGAATGGAGGGAGGCCATATCCGTTCCTTTGCAGGGATAGATACACCGTGGACTCAATGCACACACAGATAGAACGCACCATCAGGAGAGATGAACAAACCACACTTCCACGGCCCTTGTGTGTTCTAGGAATGGATTTCATGTTGTCACTTCAAATGTAGTAAACAGCTTAAGGCATCTTCTTTTGGATCCTCTCATTTGTTAGGTTTTTGAAAGATGGTTTCATGTAACCCCATGAGCTTCCAAATCACTAGATAGTCAAGGATGGTCTCAAATGTCTGGTTCTCCTGTCTGCTTACCTGACGACAGATTGTACGCATGTCCTACCAGATCTGGTCTTCTGTGGCACAGTGGACAAGCACTTTACCAACTAACTGACCTATGTCCCCAGCGTGTTATTTGGAATTTTTAACAGTAATTCTTTCCCCAAACTAAGAACCATAAAAAATATTCCATCTCCGAACTATACAATACATTGCAAAAGTAACAAAATGGGGAGGTTTTAAAACATACTCACTTGCACACAATGCATAATTACCAGGTTAGCCAGAGCCCACAAAACTGAAGAATCCCAATATGTAGGTAGTTAAAATTTATAATTTTGACTGGTTTTTTCCTGGAATTAGTCTTGGGTTTTTGCATAAAGATTGCAAAAATGTGGATTCCTCTCAATGGTGTTTATCTTTCAGTGGTCCCAGTAAACTACTTGGCACTACTTTTTATATAAATTCAACTGAATTTTTTTCTCTGCCTAACTCATCATTATGTGAATGCTAAACACAGACTTAGACCTCAAAGATCATGTTGGGAAAACTTGTTGGGCAAGCCATTTGCTTCTAATTGGGTTGTAGATTTTCTGCCAATTTCGTTAGCCTGTGACTTGGCTAAAAAAAAAAAGAAAAGAAAAGAAGAAAAAAAAAGACCACAGTTCCAGTTTATTAAATAAATAAATAAATAAATAAATAAATAAATAAATAAATAAATAAATTCCACCGCCAAACTCAAATTCCCAAGCTCCTCCAGCATACAGCTATAGTAGACTCTTAAGAGACCAACTAAATGCTCAGGAAATAAATCTACTGGGCTGTTTCGCCTGTGTGTTTAGCCACATTTCCTCTCCTACCTTCCAGCCTCCACATTTCTGCCTGCCTCAGGGCCCACAATACTATTAACTAATGCAATGTAACTGAACACCGTTTTCCTTTCATTAACAGATACCACTATCCTTTCAACTTCACCACTGCAATCTGAAGTGTTTTCTAGATCTACTTACTATTCTTTCCTGATTATTAAATAACAGTCTATTATGGAAAAGTTAAAATTAAAAAACAGGTTAGACAAGGAATGGCACAAGGCCAAATCACACAAACAGCTCTCTAGTCTATGGACGGAAAGAGTTTTTCATTGAAGGAAGAAAAGTGTGCGTCTATGCTGGTTTGAATGAAAATGGCCCCACAGTTCCATAGGGAGTAACACTATTAAGAGGTGTACCCTTGCTGGAGTAGGTGTGGCCTTGTTGGAAGAAGTCTATCACTGGTAGGTGGGCTTTGAGGTCTCAGATACTCAAGCCAGGCCCAGTGTTTTACTCTCTTCCTGTTGTTTGCCAATCTGGACATAGAACTTTCAGCTACCTCTCCAGCACTATGTCTATGTCCCGCCATGTTTCCTGCCATGATGACAATGGATTAAAGCCAGCCCCAATTAAATACAAGAATTGCCATTATCATGGTGTCTCTTCACAGAACTCAAAACCCAACTAAGACAGTTCTTAACACTTTATTTGCAAACTAGGCATTGGACTGGATTTGGCCAAATGGCCACAACGTGTTAATGTGCTCTCGTCTAGGTTTACTTTTCAGTCTTCTTACGTAAGGAGAAAATCTTTTAAAAGAAGAACTATGGAGACAGTGAAGGCATAAGAAATTACAGACGACAACGACAACAACAACACACACTCATGTGTGGCAGGGATGAGCTCTTACCCTCTGTGGATCTGAGCTCCTCTACTGGAGTGCCTTTCACACCAGTGCTGTCATCACTGTCACATTCTGCAAGAGACAAATGCAAATACATTTCTGAAAACCTGTGTCCTATACTTCATATTCTCAAATAGTATCTCCCTTTCCTCTATGTTGTTATCAGATTAAAACAAACAAACCAGAATGTCACTCTGTAGCCAAGGCTGGCTTCAAATTTACAGCAATTCTCCTGCCCCAGGTGTGCACCACTATGCTTACCAAACAACAGTATTTTCAAAGACTTTTCTCATGCCAAGGTTATTTATTAGTACCCCACTGCTAGCCCCGCAGGGATTGTTGTTAATGCTTACCTAGTAATATTAAAAATTGACAAAGTCTCCTATATTTTCAAATCCTAGGTACTAACCTTTATAGATAATAAAAAGCCTTAATTGACAACGATGCCACATGGCAAAAACTCACCTAATGTCACACAGGCTTTCATAACGAGCCTTAAGTTTCTATAAACTGCCATGATTAACCAGTTTTTAGAAAAATCACTTCTGGTATGATCAGTGTCCTCATTATTTATTTGGCTAATCACTTTTAATCAAAATTCAAATGGACATATATTAATGTATTAATATACAATTATCTGTAAGAAGACCTGCACATAAACAACATGAATATATCACAGGGACTGAATCACAGTCAAAATAACTAAGTAGTACTTGCTTTTGCAAAAATATAGAAAAACACTAAAAAATGTTCACAGTTGTCTATGAATAAAAATTAAATTTTTGTATTTTATTACATGTTTTTATTGCAGAAATTTTGCTATTTAAGCAAAATGCTTCAAATATTTCAAGCAGTAACTTTTCGTTTCATTTAGATTTTTTCTTTTTATTTTTTCTTGGTTTTTCAAGACAGGGTTCTTTTCGTCCCCTTGGCTATCTTGGAACTTTCCCTGTATATCAGGCTGGCCTCAAACTCAAGATATCCACCTGCCTCTGCCTCCCAAGTGCTGGGATTAAGGGCATGCACCCTCCACCCCTACCCCACCCCAGTCATTTCATTGAGTTTTAAAAACCAAGTTCAGCATCTAGAGTCTAGACATTAAACACACGGAGAGAAATAGCTGCTGAGATGGCTCAGCTGGTAAAGGTACTTGCCATCAAGCCTGACTACCTGATCCTGGGACCACATAGAAGAGGAAAACCATCTCTTGCATATTGTTCTTTCCTCTATAAGTGTGCAGTAGTATATGTATGTGCACAACCACAAGTAAATAAATAAATGTAATAAAGCCTATTTTATAAGAGAACAAAGGGAAAGAGAAAAAATATAAACAAAACCAATGAACAAAAAAACTACAAAAGAGCCGGGCGTTGGTGGCGCACGCCTTTAATCCCAGCACTAGGCAGACAGAGGCAGGCGGATCTCTGTGAGTTGGAGGCCAATCTGGTCTCCAGATCGAGTGCCAGGATAGGCTCCAAAGCTACACAGAGAAACTCTGTCTCGAAAAACAACAACCAAAAACTACAAAACAGTAAAAAAGAAAGTATCAATAGGTTTCCGTTACCATACTGTAAAGTGTAGGTCTCCCCAAAGCAACTTGTCCAAACTGACCACTTAAGTCTGAAAACATGCAACTGTTGGTTTTAACTGCATGCACAGAACACACAGGGCTGTAAGACTAAGAACAGGTTCTTTTGCCTCCACCAAGCCATGCACACAACTGAGAACATCACTGACATTCTATTTCTATTTCCTCTGCACCGATTAACTGTACTGTAAAGACTGGGAAGCAATAGGCAGATTGGCTTTGTTTTAATTCAAAAATTACTTAACATAATGCCTATTCTATAATCACAGCACAGGTAAACTTTTATATCCACTTTTAAGATGGATTTCAAAGTCTGTATGACTTTGACTCTACATACACCAATGAGGCTTAACACAGAGTAGAGAGAAGGCAGATGGACAACCAACTAGCCAGGGTTGCTACTGAATGTCTTGAAAGACACAGGCTATGTACACAGACAACACACTGCAATGCCTGAAGTTCTACACAGTCTCGGGGGCCTGGAAAGATAGGAAGATCAGTTTAACTGCTTGGCAGATGCTAGGACATTTAGCACGTGCCTGCTTTCCTTGAGTGTTCACAACTATCACAACCCATTTCTATCTTCTGACAGAAATACAACAAATTCCCAAATATTGCTTCAAAAGAAAATCTGATATATACCTTTATGTAAACTGCAGCATCATTACTCTATAGCAAAATATATCCCCTCTTCACTTTTTTTAAATTTTAATTTATTTTACATGCATTGGTGTTTTGCCTGCATGTATTGTATGTCTGTGTAGAGTGGGACTGGAACCGGAGTTATAGACAGCAATGTGATGTCATGTGGGTGCTGGGAATTGAACCAAGGTCCTCCAGGAAGAGCAGTTAGTGCTTTTAACTACTAAGCCATCTCTCCAGATGCCCCCCTTTACTTTTAAAGCACATGGCTAGAGCCAGTGACTTACAGTGTGTGTGGGAGGGGTGGGTGGGGAATCTCTCTCTCCATATCAAGGGATCTGGCTTGTACCAAACAAAGTCTGACCCACAACAGATAGTAATGATGAAAGAAAAGCACAGTGGCCATAGGCAGGTAATTTAAGTTTTCTAAATCCCTGCTTCCTGCCTCTAAAATGAAGATTTGTAATCCAATAAAAAAAAAAAAGACTGAAAAACATCTAAACTTGTTAAATGTTTAAAACAAGTTGATTACTTAAAAAAAAAGTAGCTAGCATATTGATTATAACATTAGCTTTTATTGAGAGTACACTCTCAATAAAAGCCAATTTACTGAAAACTTAGCTGACAAGTGTTATGTTCATCTTTGAAACATGAAAGCTTCGATAAAAGATTTCTGAATAAAATGTAAAAGGATTAAGATCAGCCTATGTAGCACCCCTGATTAGGACTACTAGGAAAAACTACTGAAATATTCTAAGTTTTTGTTTTTTACTGTTGGAGCAAGGGTCTCATTAGGCCAGCGTCGATTTTAAAGTTTCTGAGTTATGAAGTTACAGGTGTGTACCACCAACTCCAGGCTCCCTGGCACCTTTTAGGAAGGAATGCAATAGAAAATAGAATTGATGAAAGATAAGACCACCAAAGAGTCAATCAGGACAAAACTGCAATAGATTTTCATGTCTCAATAAGGATTTTTACATATATTGTATAGAAATAAAATCAAGGCAAAAACCATGATACAACAAAATTTAATTTAAAGGCTCACCATGACTGAAAAGTAACTGATTTTCAGAGACCTGGAAGAAAAACTACTGGTTAAAGCTACCTGGCTCCCCGACCCTGCACACACAGAAAATGACGTAGGGCCAAGTAACTGGACATTGATATATGGAACTAGCAACTCCAAGTAGCTCTATTTGATTTTGTTTTGGGTTTTTTGTTTTTTGGGGTTTTTTTGGTTTCTTTTTCTTTATTTTGGTTTTTCGAGACAGAGTTTCTCTGTCCTGAAACTCACTTTGTAGAACAGGCTGGCCTTGACCTCACAGAGATCTGCCCACCTCTGCCCCCCAAGTGCAGGGATTAAAGGTGTGTGCCACCATCGCCTGGGCCATTTTACAATTTTTACTAAGCTAAATATTTCTCAAAAAAATTTCCAATTAACTGAAAAGTTTACAACAGCTAAATTCTCCAAGGATAAGATACCACGTGTCACTGATCCTCATGCCACTATTCAAATAGCTGTTTCTGATTATACAGGACTCTCCCTTCTAATAAATACTGCATTCGACCTTGGCAATATTCAATTTCTGAGAATGAGACTCAAACATCTGTTTGTGAGAGAACTTCCTGCTGTGTTACCTACAGAATAAGCTGTTGCAGGGCTGGAGCTAGAGCTAACTGCCAAGAGTGTCTGCCAGCATACACAAGGTTAGCTTCAAGTCTCAGCAACACTGTAACAGAAAGCAAAAGCACTTCTGTTGTATCCTAAAAATCAGAGTTCTGCTTGCTGGTTAGAGCCTACTATGGAGACAAACCTAAAACTTTTATGTAATACTATCCATTCACTTTTCAGAGAAAGCTTTCAACAGATTCTCAAAAGGCTCTAGTGAATCCCCTATCCCACAACTACAGTCTTAAGAAAACTGCCAAGAAATCTACAGACAGAACACCCCTGCCACAGCAGCTATCAATTGCTAGCAGCTCCCCAGCCTGTGGTAGGACTTCATGCCCACCTCCCCTTTCCAGGCTGGCGATTTGGGCTGGCTTGAGTTTGTTGTATGTGTCACAACAGCTGTGAGCTCCCATGTGAGGCTGCCCAGCTGTGTCTGGAAGACAGTTTCCATACAGGCACCCACCACCTCTGGTTCGGACACTCTTCCTGCCCCTTGTTCTGCAATGATCCCTGTCACTTTTACTACTTTAGAAACACAGTGGCTAGGAATAGTTCTTTTTTATGGCAGTCCTAAAAAAATATAGTCTGATTCTCTGAACATCTAAAGTGCTTTATATACTGTGTTAGACATAGTCATACAGATCACCAATGCTTATAACCTAAAAGATATAAAAATAAGGTTCAGAAAAATAGAGTAACCTGTCTGAGATCACTCAGCTAAGAAGCTACAAAGTTAGCCATCAATCAAAGCCCATGCCCTTCCTTTTTTGGGGCACAATCTTTGCATTTCACAAAGTTCCTCCCAAAGCAGTAAGGAAAAAGGAATTCTGGGTATAGCAATATAGTAAAGGACTATGGACTACGGATGCATGAAAACAGTTGCCAGGAAACTGCTTCTTACCTCCAACCCAGGGCCCCCACACAGACCTCCTCACACATGGTACTCACTGCAAACCACAGCAACACAGGCTGTCTACAGCAGATCTCACATCCTCAAGTCCCTAAGAAACAGTCCCCACACTGGAGCTCGAAAAGAAAGATGACGCTGCTCTAGTGTAGCAAGGCACAAATGGAGGCTGCTAATAAGAATAGGAGTGACACAGAGGAACAGGGGTTTTGTTGGTTTTTTATAATTGTTTGGTTTTTCGTTTTTTAAAGAAAGTCCTAGATAGAAAAATTAAGTGGATGAAAATAAAAATTAGAGGCTAGAAAGATAATATTCAGAACTAAGGTATGGTACAAATACGGAAGAGCTCATTTTCCTTTTTAATCTTGTATCAATACTGTGACTTTTTGTGTATACATTAACCAAAGCCAGCTGTCAACTCCCAATGGCTCAGTTCCCCTAAGGGCTGGATTTCAGTCATATGACACCACACCAGCTTCATTATTTGTTTTATTTGAGATGGTCTCATATATCATTACTAGGGCTTTTATTTTTTCCTTTATTTCTTTTTTGGGTTGTTATATTCAGAAACAGGGTCTCACTTTGTAGCCCAAGCTGTCCCGGAACTCACAGCTATCCTCCTGCTTCAGCCTCTCAGTTGCTAGATGCACCAAGTGTGAATCACCATAGCTGTCCATTAGAATATTAAAATATCACTCTTGTATTCTCTTCATATTTATGTCATAAATTAGGGAAAAAAAAGAATTCCTATGACTACTTTCTTTTTAAAATACTGGGTGGTGAAACTGAACGTCAGTATTCTTAACCACAGACAAACTCACAAAGATGATCAGGAAAGTGCCAGCCACTCTACCCAAGGACTTAGAGGCTCATCAGCACTTCACGGTGTCATGGGCAACCTCTCAAATAGTATAACTTTTCTTCTAGGTATTGCTTTATTTTTTGTTTTCTTGTTTATCTATTAACACCTCATTTTCTGACAAAATTGGATTCATTCAGATCGAAGACTATACTTTCTAAAACTCTGAAGATAAATTTGCAATTTCAAAAACCAAACAATAATATGAATTCTAAGCTTTCCTATGTTTTAAGACATGAATATATATTTTATACAAGTGGATATTGATTTTTATCTAGTAGAATAAAAACGGCTGTATAAAATTTCTGTGAATTCAGACTGGAAGAGTCAAAACTTCAAAAATACGCTGCTGGGCTCTGTCAACTCTAGAGCAGTAGATGTGTACCAACACATTTCAGCTGAAACAGTAAGCCAGAATCATAAATGAGTAACAGAGATAATGCATAAAGATTCTATGAAGATTATGCTAGATGTTCTATAGGTTGAAACTATAGTTTGAAGTGAAGAATCAGTATCACTTATGCTGAATCAGATTAATGACTTGACAGCACCTCAAGGATAATTCTGGAATTTGAGCTCTATAAATCTTCCATGTTATGTTCATATTTCATGCAATTTCCACTAGTGACTGTGTCAACAACAGAGATAGATCTGTATCAGCTTCAGTAAAGTATGCATATATAGATTAAAGCCAATACTTCTGTTATCCACATTAGTAGAGATTACTTTAGCTAAAAGGCTTCCTATTTATCTAAGAAGAAAACTCTGGGGTAGGTCGGGGGGGGGGAGATGGGGTGAGGGAGGGAGAGGGAGAAGGGATTGATATGTGAAACAAGTTTGTTCCTAATTTGAACTAAAAAAAAAAAAAAAATCAAAAAAATTCTGTGAATTATCCTCATTCTGAAATACTAACGAATGACAATATAATGCCAGGCATGATGGGAGGAAGAGACAGGAGGATTAGGAGTTCAAGGCTAGCCTCTGCTACATCATCCTGTACCAGACAGAAGTTTGAGGCCAGCCTGAGCTATGAGACCCTGCTCAAAACAAACAAGTACACAAGAAAGGATAAAAAGACAGATTTATGAAAGCACAAAGGTTTAGGAAGCAGACAACAGTTCACTAGCAGACAGCATTTTATTGGTTTCTCTCAGCAGTGAAATCTCCTCTTGGGTGGTTTGCACTGTGATGGCAGCGGCATACCTTTGGTAGTATCAGATATGCTATTTAACAAGGCACACATCATGTCTCCTTCTAAGTGGTGAGGGTTCAGTATATGAGCTGGCCGCTGAGTCTTCTTAAATTGATTCTCTAGTTCCAGAAAACCTTGGTCTCCTGAGAGGATAGTGAAGGGAATTTGCTTGGGCAGTTGTTCATCTAGTCGGCCAGCCTAAATTAGAGCAAACGGCACAGGTTCTTAGAAATCTGCAAGTTTCAAATCAAGTAAAATCTATTTCACAATGAGCACACCCCTAAGAAAGTATGTTAGAATCATTTCCTAGCCAGTCTTCATAAATGATATGATATACATTTAGTCAAATATAAGATGTCAATAATACAAGATAACCTACATGTGTACCATTAAGGAAAAAGAAACAGCCAAACTACATGTACAAAGGGGCACGTATATGACGGAGGGACCCAAAAAGGCCACTGATCCAAGAAGGTGGCAAAGAAACCTTCACAGGGAAGATGTACGATAGGTGAACTGTGTAATTCAACCAGAGGAAGAAGGAATTGCTTGAGGTTAAAAGAGCAAATGACATGTCTGCAAAAGCATTCATTCACATTACATGAGTGATATAAAACATTCAAGCAAAGTACTTAATATAAAGTGAGTCCTGGCTCAGTAGTTCCGTTGGATGACTGGCATAGGCAGATGTAAATGCAAAGTGCATTTGGACTACAGTGATTTGTACAGTGCTTCTCAGTTTGAGGTATTAAAATGTGAAAGTGTATTAGTACACAACAAGTATAGTTATCATCAACTATTTGCTCCATACATAACTATACAGATGAAGATCTCCGAGAGGACCAAATAAGCAGTAATTAAATATGTGGTGGGCCCTTACCAGACCATACAGCAGCAAGCAGACCTGATGCAGAAAGTTTCATAAAACCCACACTGAATAATGAACTATGCTGTCATTCCAGTTCCAGTGGGAAGAAATCCAAACGTATCCTGCATTTTATAAAACGCCTACTTACATGCATACATATGGCAAAATCAGCAGCATCTTTTCTTTTACTACAGCGAGGATGAAGAAAGAAGCATCCAATCCTGTTCAAGTAATTATAGACCTTACAGCTGAGTGGGGGCTTCCAATTGGTGTTTCCTCCTATTATTTTAGAAAAAAAATATAAATGATAGTCAAGCAGGGAAATAGACGTCTGACAACCTTTTCAAGGTAAAATATAACCTATAAAAATTTTTTTCCTTAAAAATACTAAACTACAATGTGAGGGAACGTACCCACAGATGTAACTCAGTTTATTATAGTACAAATGTACTAGAATGTACAAAGCCTTTGGTTAGATCTCCAGCACCACATAAACCAGGCCTGGTGGTGCATACTCATGTAGGGTGGAGGCATGATGACCCGGAGTTCAAGGAAAGCCTCAGCTACAAAGCGCGTTTCAGGCCAGCCTGAAGCTATATGAGATGCTGTATCAGTCCCACCAGAGGCATCTCCATCGTGTTGCTTTACAGTCTTCGGAATGGAGACTGACTCCTTTAATCTACCTACATATGTACAAGTTCATGGGGTAGGGCATGGAGAGATGTCTCAGTAGTTAAGAGCACTGGCTGTTCTTCCAGAGAACTGGTCTTTTTGATTCCCAGAACCCACAGGTAGTTCACAACTGTCTATAACTCCAGTTTCAGGATGAGAACTAGCAGGTAATACACAGGCATATATACAGATAAATGCCCATACACATAAAAAATAACTTTTCTTAAGTTCATATGGATAGTGAGCAGAGTAAAAAAAAAAAAAAAAAAGTTAACAGAATGGTACATGAATTCAAAATTTGGTCTTACAAGTATGCCAAAATCAGTGGATAAAAATGATGCATAGTATCTAAGGCTTTCTGTTTATACCCCTAGGTTAGTACTACTCTTGCTCTCAATCTTCCTCAGAGAGGCTTCTCTTATATGGGCTCAAGTTAAATCAGAGACTCATGACTAGTTAAAGTCCTGAGACAATTGATGGCTGAATGATCAGTTACATCTTTGTAACCCCCTCCAATGCCCACAAAACACAATGGAAAAGGAAGCATAAAGAATGTAAGAGCCAGTGGCTGGAAGAGTGCTCTGAAGCACTGTCTTCTGGACATGTCATGGGCCTCAATTGAGAACTCACTCACAGCAGCTGTGAGGACCTACACCAGGTGGCCATCAACATTCCAAAAGCAACTGGTGAGGAGCATCTGGTTGCTGGAGACAGAGTCATTGGCTTGAGTGGCAAAGTCACTGTCATGCTCTACTAAACTGCCCATGCTCTACTAAAGAATCTCCAACCCATACTCATGAAAGGAAAAAAAAAAAAAAAAAAGAAAGAAAGAAAGAAAGAAAGAAAAAAAGACATGAAAATAGAAGGAGCACGTTTTTACCAAGTAGGGGTAGTAGAAGTGATGTGAGATGGTGACAGGGTGAAAATGAAATATATATAAGTGAAATTAACAAGGAGTTTTAAAAACTAAAAGAGTGAGGCAATCAGCAGAGCTAGACTTAATAAAACATTAGATTGGCTAATTTATCCAGATCAGTATGTTTCTATCTTCAATGTTAATCCTTATCTTTGTATGTCATTTCCTCTGAAAAATGACCTGTACCAGACACTCACTACACTAAATCAGAGAATTCCTTCCCATAGGTCTGGTCAGTGGTTTATGGAACCATCTAGTAAAGTGGTTCTTCATAAATAGCAACAATGAACTGAAAAGGCAATGGTGGCATGCTGAAAACAACAACAGTCCCATAGCTAGGAGACCACAGCTCAAGAGATAACTCTGCTTTCTAGTAATACTGTAACAAAACACAAGCTTCCAAGTCTGCTTCCTTGAATTTTGGTTTTTTGTTTGTTTTAAAGATTTATTTCTTAATGTGCCTTGAAGTTATACCTGCCTGTATATTTGTGAGAGGGTATCAGATCCTCTGAAATCAGGGTTACAGAGAGTTGTGAGCTGCCATGTGGGTGCTGGGAAATGAACCCAGGTCCTCTGGAAGAGCAGTCAGTTATCTCTCCAGCTTTTGAATTTTGTTTTTAAGTTATATTATGATTTTATACAATTCTCTCAGCCTGCTTTCTTGTATTTTAAAAGCCTGACACATTATAGGTGTTTAAATGAATCCTTCTTCAATGTGTATCAAAAGATGCATAAATTCTGGGTTAACAGAGCTAATACTTTCCATAGAAATATGTTAACAAAAACAAAAATCTAGATCAGCATCCAGATAGCTAGTGGGTAAAGATGCTTGCCACCAAGACTGATGAACTAAGATTGGTCCCTGAAACCCACACAATGTATGAAGGGAATAGATTCCCACAAACTGTCCTCTGAACTCTACACACATATACATAAAGTAAAATAAATGTGAACAAGTAATCTAGCAGAGCAATGCACAGTAATAATACTCAAGCTATGTTTTCATGTTCTATTCAGGAAGGCTCAAAGGGACCTTTTTAAATGAATCACTTTCTCAGAAGAAGTGCCTCTAACGCTTTCCTTCTTAACCATACCTTGAAAGCCCCAAATAAACGTTCCTTGATTAAGGTGCCCAGGTAGATGACCAAAAAAGTTCGACCAGTTATCAAAATCTACAAAGACTATATGAGTCATGGTTCGCAGGTAGTCCACATCTGGAAGCTCAACTTCCTCCTCTAAGAACACACACAAAGAAAACACAACATAAATTCAGTAAGAATGCTCCATAAATATTCAAATTTCTCAAGTCTAGAAGACATTAGAGGCCCACTATGCAAAAACGTTAATTGTTCCTATTATTCATCTCTATCGAAACCTTTTCAAGGAATCCAAATCTGTAAACACTTTTAAGATATTTCACACCTGATCATATATTCTTCTTAAAACTTTCCTTTTGACTGTAAGGCCTTTGTGTTTTTCTTTTATTTTGAGACAGGATCTCACTTAGTCCAGAATGGACTCAAACTCACTCTGTTATCAAGGCTGGCCTTGAACCCTTTGGCCTTCACTTCCCAAGTGCTAAGACTACAGGCATGCACTACCACGACTGGCTAAAGTCATTTGTGCTAGAAATTAATTTTTTGTTGAAAATAAAGTTATTTTTAGCAAATTAATGTACTAGGTCGAATAGGAGTCCAAATTTTAAGACTAAATTCCCTTATCCATAAATATTCAGTGTGCATGAAAAGATTCATTAACTTATATCAAAACAGAAACACACAAAAATAATCTAGTAGACTAATACATAGTAGCATTAAATTATGTCCTAATGTTCCATTTAGGAAGGCTCAAAGGAACTTTTAAAATGAAGAAGTACCAGTTAGGTAGCACACATCTTCAACCCAACACTCTTGAGGCAGGAAGGAAGATCAAGGTTTGATGGCAGTCTGGGTGACACAATAAAGCCCTACAAATATGATTGTCAAGGTTATTTACCAAGAATGCTCTTGGCACAAAAACTTGCTTTTCTTAGTCTTGACTGATTTATTAGTAGCCCTCTGCCTTGACGATTAAACATTTATGAGGCCACAAGGTAACTTCAAAGCCTGATCCCACCGGAATGAGAAATAGGTGCTGGTAGAAGTTACTACCTACATCTTGGTTCTCTCTTGGGTTCTTCTTTCATCTCCTGTTCATCACTGCTTAGCCTACCTCCCTTTCAAGCTTTTCCATCTTGACAAGGCCTGATAGTGTCTGTGATGTTCATGCAAACCTTGGAATATTTGTAAATGAGTATTTTCTAGTAGGCCTAACAGAGGCCTCTCTTCAGTGTATCACTTTCATGCGCTATCCCTAGCTCTTAGAAATCTTAGGCTTAGATGCTGCAGGCATCTTCTGTCCAACAGACAAACACACATTTCCCCCCAACACAATGAAAGACCAAAGGAAAAGCACAAGAAAAGATAAAATAGTGTAGCTACTGTTTCACTTTTTTGGAACTCCACACATGCTCCCAGCCAACTCTAAGCCAAGGCCCAGAGTGGCTATGTATCGCCAGGGAGGCTGAAGCAAGGTACTCTACCCTGGACAATGTCTTGGAATTCAGCAAGTGCTATAGCAGGGGCAAGAACCAAAGGGTTTCTTTGTTTTTCAGCTGATACCAGGAGTTTCTAGGTACACAGGCCCTTGCAGAGGTCTTACATCATGTGGACAGATTGTGAAAAATGTTAAAAACTATTACTTGAAATATTATTGAAATGCTACTTTACAAATAAACAATCCAAAGAATAAAACATGAACCACAGAATTTGTATTTTATCAGCCAAAATTTATTCACTGTTTTTACTCTGCCTTTTACAATTCACCAGGTTAATATTCAAAAGTCTACAGATTTATTGTATCTAGCCAAAAAAATTAAACTTTTAAATACCATAAAGAACTATTTACTTAACCCAGTCATATGGAGGGAAAGTTCAAAGGAAGTGTACAGGAAGGGATTTGCCTTCCAACTTCACACCCACCTTTCTAGTTCTACTTCTAATCACTAATTATTTACTACAAAACTATGTTGCAAAGTAATCTTAAATTACATTTATGATTTCTCATGTTTAAAGAATAGGCCAAGTGGGGAATGATAGCTTGTGACTGTAATCCCAGTACTTAAGGGGCAGAAGAATAGGCACAATCTCTAGGCCATCTATGCTACAAAATAAGCTTCAGGCTAACCTAGGCTAATGTGTGAAATCTTGTCTTTAAAAAAAAAAAAAAAAAAACTCAAACAAAAATCCTTAGAGTAAATAAATTTAAAAAACATTTAAATAAGAACAAGCCCAAAGAGATATAAAAGCAATTTACCTAGGGCTAGTCATGTAGCTCATGATACAGCACTTGCTTAGCATGTAAAAGGCTAAACACAGCACACACAGAAAGATAAAGGTGCGCGCACGTGCATGCGCATACATACACACACACACACACACACACACACACACAAAGATACAGATGGAATGACTTTAAGAATCTTTAAGGAGTAGCAACACCTGTTATTTTTCAATACTCTCATAAAGAGATCTCTATTATTAAAGACGGCAGAACCCTGAGACTGTACACTGGCTGGTCAGCAGCGGACACCTCTGATCTCAGCATTCCCTCAGCTTTTGACGGTGAGTGAGTGAGTACACACACTAAGTTCCAGTGAGAGTGGGAAACTTGCCCCATGCTACAAAGTCATACCTATATTCTGGCAGCTGGCGTCATGCTCAGCTCCTTTCTCCACGTCTGAATGTTTCTGATAGTTTGTCTGCTTTGGTTTTTTCTCAGCATGTGACACACTGGCAGCAAACTTGCCCATGCTTCCTCTGTCAGATCCACCATTAGTCCCACCGGGTTTCTGGCAGGCGCCATGCTTTCTGTGGAAGTGCTGCTGAGCACTCTCGGCATTCTGAAACGCTGTGGTGCAGACGCCACACTTGATCACATACTGCTGTCCCTCGTCACTGTCTTCTCTTCCATGCACTTGATGGATGTGAGCAGTAATGTCATCCGAATTCTGTGCTGTCGCTGAACACAAACTGCAGCGAAACCACAGTTTACCTTTATCTAGCATGATCTGAAGACATCTGTCGTAATCTTCCTTTCTGTTGACGTTACAGATGTAACTCTCATGACAACCACAGCTTAACAAAT
The DNA here is from genome assembly GCF_003668045.3 of Cricetulus griseus. Taxonomy (NCBI): domain Eukaryota; kingdom Metazoa; phylum Chordata; class Mammalia; order Rodentia; family Cricetidae; genus Cricetulus; species Cricetulus griseus. The sequence goes on along the minus strand of NW_023276807.1, from coordinate 14,202,934 downwards.
CACTGGTCTCTATTATTTTAAAATCATCCTCAGTTTTAATTGAGGTTTTAGTTTTTTCTGACACAAACACATAATCTGTGCTGTGGTGATCCTTATAATGACTCAGAAATGCTTCTTCCTTGTTAAAAATAAGATCACAAAGCCCACAGAAGTACTTAACCTTGATCTCATTGTCATGCTCATCCTGGCAATGTCGGTACAAAGTTTCTATTTTATGAAAAGTCTTTCTGCAATGGGCACAGCTGTACCTATGAAACTGGTGACTTGTCAAGGACATGCAGTGCTGTTTTACACATTCCTGGGAATCAAACATATCTTCACAAATCCTGCATTGCCACCTGCCCCTTGGAGGGCTGCTTGTCAGGCGATGATCAACAACAGTAATGGGTGAAGGTGGTTTGTCAGCATCTAAATGACTCACCACAGACGATGACGGCAAGACTTCATCTTCTACCTCATCCATCTCATAAAAATATCTATGGCCATTATGAAACTCAGTAATGTGTGCCATGATGGCATCTTTCTTTATTAGCTCTTTTTTACATGTCCGACACCAAAATAGAAAGTTATTTAAATGTGCTCCTCCATGAAACCGGCTCATGTGTAAACGCATGACCCCCGAATCTTCACACACCTTTCCACAGACCACACATTTATAACACATTGTGTTTGCTGAGAAGACATGCCTTTCTACTGCATCTTCACTAGGAAAGCGCCGATTGCACTCACAACACCAGGCTGTAACTGCTGAATTCTGTCTCTGCACACAGGCTGCTCCTCCATGGCTTTTGCCTCCTAAATTCAGCTTCTTTTTTGGAATGACACAATCCTCTGCACTGGATTCTTTAACAGACATAATTCGTTTAAGTGATGAAAATTTTGGTTGGCTGAATAAATGCAAATCACAAGGAGACTTACTGCCTTCACTGATATGGCAGTAAAGTAAGACTGATTCTTCCACTGAGTTCACAACTGTGATTTTGTGTCCTGAATTCTTGTGACTTTGGATGCTGGTTTCATCCACAAAGATCTGGTTGCAATCTGAACAATAACCTCTTACTATGAATTCTTCTGCAACCTGAGTAATACTTTTCTCAGCTATGGCTACAGGTCCAGCGTTTCGACAACGAACCCTAATTTGGATTTAAAAAAATAAAAAAAAGAAGTGTAAGTTTTCTTTGCTTAATAAGAATTTTAAAATAACAATATAAATAAGTAGTAAACGGTATTTTTCAATAAAGCAGTTAAGTGATAGTATATCATCTTAAAATACTTTTATATCACCTCTATTTTATCTTTCTAATCCATATACAAGGGGTTAAAAGTGGAATCAAAAGATTAAAAATATTAACGCAAACTTTAGAAAACTTCAATCAGTATCAAATATACTGATAAAGGACTCTGAAGCAAATTAGATTCTGAAAGGTCATTGAAACAGACGAACACTGTATAATTCTAGACAATATTCCACTCTTTTTTGTTGCGGTTTTCTAGCTTTATTGTGGGTTTTTTAATTGATTAATTGATTTAACTGTATCTATTTAACATGTATGGGTGTTTTGTCTACACATCTGTTTACTTCTTGTGTGCCTGGTGTTGGTGAAAGCATCTGGTCCCCTGGAACTGGAGTTACAGACAGTTGTGGGCGCTGCAAATTGAACCTGGGCCTTCTGGAAGAGCAGTCATGATGTGCTCTTATTCAATGAGACACCTCCCAAGCCTGTTTTGTTTTATGTGTGTGGGTGTCCGCCCTTGCCCCTCCCCCATTTTTGGTTTTTATTTTATTTCTTTTGATTTGGTTTACTTTTTGGAGACAGGGTTTCTCTGTGTAACAGCTCTAGCTGTCCTGTCTCTGTAGACCAGACTGGCCTTGAACTCACAGGGATTCACCTGCCTTCGCCTTCCGAGTACTGGAATTAAAAGGCATGTGCTACCACCACCCAGTTTATTCCCCTTTTGGATAGTTTCACCATGAAACCAAGGTTGGCCTTGAACCTGTGATCCTTCCTCCTCAGCCTTCTAAGTGTAGGGTTGTATAGGTAGGCACCACAACTACCAGCTCTACTTATTCAGAATTGATGAACTTATGTCAGGCATATGCTCTATCCATGTTTGCTTTTTTGCTAAAGAACAAGACTCATTAAGAACCGGCTGACAGGCTGAACAGTCTGGGGATGAAGAACCCTCTGCCTGATGGCTACTATTCTGCATCTCCATGCTTCCCAGCCACACTTCTCCCACTCTTCCAACTCCCCTCATCATGCTAGATTGGGTTACATTCCAGAAAACTACATCCTTGTTTTAAAGGACAGACACATGGAATAGAAAATACTTGCTGAACCCTTCCGCTATTGAAAAACTCACCATGATTTCTTTATGACTTAAGTTTAGACCTGTACAAACCTGAAATGGGCAGTGAGCTCCATGTGGGATCGCAGAGTCTGGCGGCAGGCCACACACTTAACTTGAAATGGAACATCTTTGCACAGAGAGACCAAAAGTTTCTTTGCAAAAGATGGAAATGATATTGGATGTGCTGTTAACTTATCATCTGAAAGACAAAATAAACTATAAATTGCAAAGTAATTTGAACAGAGAGTCACCCAATCTTTCTCTTCTTTCCTTTCTGAACATCAGCTATGTAAAAGATAGTTATATAGTTAGTAGTTTTTAGATTGAAATACAAAGAGTGCCTTCTACTGAAATTAAAAGGCATCTTAAATGCAGAGGAAGAGCCAATTTCCCATACCTTCCAGATAACAAAAATACTATCCTGAATAGATGGTTTCTTGCAAGTTTCTTTCCATCCTTCAAAATGCATAAAACATAGCTGGGTGGCAGTGGCACCTTCCTTTAATCCCAGCACTCGGGAGGCAGAGGCAGGCAGATTATAATGAGTTTGAGGCCAGCCTGGCCTACATAGTGAGTTCCAGGTCAGCCAGGGATACAAAGTAAGACCCTGTGTAAAAAAAAAAAAAAAAAAGAAAAACAGAGAGAGAGAGAGAGAGAGAGAGAGAGAGAGAGAGAGAAAGAAAGAAAGAAAAAAAAAAAAAAAAAAAAAAAAAGAGGGAGCTAAAACACATTCACAGATACAAATAAACATTTTCTTAAAATAAGAATTTAAATAAAAGCATTTCCTTTTTATGGTTGTAAACTGATAAGCATAGCCAAACAATGTTTTGCAAAGTATGATGATTTGCAAAGATATAAATCCTTTAGAGAAATGTAGCAGTGACACACTAACATACCACCCAGCTTAAAGCTCTGACGGAAATGACTCTTTGCAGACATATGCTTCAAACACTCGTCCTTGGTGGTGAACAGAAGAAAGCAGTGTGGACACGCAAAACACTGAATGACCTGAGGAGGAAGGCTACTGCTATGTCCATCGGCTGCAGCTACCTAAAAGAAAAGGCAAAGCCACGTCACAACTAAGACCAGTGTGTAAACTAACACAATAAAAAGGGGACTTTAAAATTTCCAACTTTAAAATTAGTATTTGGAAAATTTCATGCCAATGCTACAACTAAAATCAATACTCAACACATTTTTTAAAAATCAACTTTAAAATTTCCAATTTTATGTATTTGAAAAATTTCATACCAATTTTTTACTTTTCTTCCCTAAGTATGAATTAGGTAGCTTTTACCATTAACAAGAGACCATAGATACAATTTAACCTTTTTTTCTCAAAATATTATGGTCATCTTTCTTTTATACTAAAGAACATTTATTTCCTATACACTTATCATTTCTGATAAATTCATGTATAATATGCTAATATACAAATATGACCACAGTATACACTTATGAATCTGAATGCCTTTTTCTCTCTACCCTGAACTTAACTGATTACTATAATCTTTTAATAACCTTTTCTGTTTAATGATTTATAATTATACTGAGAAATTTATGAAGGAGAATGCTTATATCAAATGCTATCATCTTATAAACTTTTATTAGTTCTTTCATTCCATAATAAGTAGAAATTTCCAAAAATCTACTGGCACCACTTGAATCCATACTTCTTACTGACTGTCAACTAGTTGACAGAGAAGATCTATTCTGAATTAGTCAAATATTCATTGTGTGTGTCTCTGGTTTGAGGTCTACCCCACCACCACACACTATAAACAGTGATGTTGTAAATGACCTTTAAAATACTTGTTTCTCATTATTCCGGGCATCTCTACATAGCAAGAAGGTGTGCATACTTGAAGACTGAAAGATATTGCACGATTACTTTTCAAAAGGGCTCTATCAATGTATGTATTCCCTAGCACTGAATGAACCTAATGGCAAGTGAGACTAGGGATCTTTCTTATTTTTTTCAATCAAGCAGGTTTTAAATCCATTACTATTTTAATTCAAATTCCCTGCCTACAATTAAGTTTGAACATGCATTCCTACATTTATTGGGAAATTTGGTTGTGTTCTTTTATGAATTTCTCACTCATGTCCTTTAGAATTGTTTTCAGTTTTGTTTTCCAAGATAGGTTTCTCTGTGTTACAGCTCTGGTTGTCTGGGAACGAACTCCGTAGACCAGGCTGGCCTTGAACTCACAGAAATCCCCTATTTCTGCTTCCCAAGCTCAAGTGCTAGGAATAAAGGTATGCACCACCACTGGCCAGCCTTTTCTCCCATCTTTAGCAGTGCTATGTTACTGGAACTACTTCTTTTACTCATTCTTCGTTATGTAAATACTTCTCCAAATATCTACTAGTGTTTGCTTATGGCCACTTTAAAAGTTTTGGATAGTCAACTAGGTAGAGCTTTTGTCTTCTGAGACAGAGTCCTAATATACAGCTTATGTCAAACTCTCAGGGACTCAAGAGATTTTCTTGCTTTAGTCTCCTGAGGCTGACCTAGAGCACACAGGTATGCACAACCAGGTGTGGTTAGAATTTTTTGTGGCATCTAATTTTATAAACGTGGTTTAGAGTCTCCTCTATCCCAAAATTAAATTTAAAATTGCACGTTATAAGAAAAAGTATGTGTGTGCTTGCTGTAAATTACCTTTCCTATTAACCATCCTTACAGTAATAATCTTAAAATATACATCATGTCTTCTTAGATGTACTACCAGTGAAACTGGGAACTTAACAATTGTACAGTGTTTGAGACACAAGAGGAAAGACAGGAAATTCACATTTATACTGAGAACATGTCAAGACCACACTAGGATTCTGAACATGTTTCTCTGAAACATCTTTATAGCAATCCCATGGGGCATCATTTTCTTTTTCAGTTATCACCACCACTCCCAACATCTCATAAACAAGTTATGCCCCTAAAAGAGACCAATCAGAGATTTAAAGCTAGCTTTGTACCTCTGGCTCTGGTTCTATGCTCTTTTCATTATTCCCCCATATCCCTCGATTGTGTTTTAATTTGACTAATGCCACAGAGGAGAAAAATCTAGGAGGACATTCTGAATTACATTTAGAATTTTCTCAATGACAAGAGCAATAAAGGCATTTACTATCAGTCTACAAATTTCTCCTAATTTAAGAATCTTAAACTATTTTTAGTTCAATTCCAGGTTATATGCAGATCCAAAGTAAAAAATGTTTAAAGATTTGCTCAATAGAATCAAAGAATTATACATAAAATTTTACTATACTGTATCTACTACAAAAGAATGTCATATCTGTTGCGCAGTGGTGACACGTGCCTTTAATTCCAGCACTCAGGAGGCAGAGGCAGGAGGATCTCTGGGAGTTTGAGGCCAGCCTGATCTACAGAGAGAGCTCCAGGATGGCCAGGGCTACACAGAGAATTCCTATCTCAGAACCACACCATCCACCCCAAAAACCACACCACCCCCCCTTCCATCTAAAAATTGGAAGAAGGAATAGGAAATAGAATGTCCAGTTAAGTCAAGCCAGAAAATTTCTTTTTATCATGTTTTTGGGACATTAAAATAATATAGCATACAAGGGACAGAGAAATGGCTCAAAAGGTAAAGGTGCTTTGCCACACAAACTTGGAGACATGAATTTGATCACTTAAACCATGTCAATTTGAGAGAACCAATAGAATTTGAGAGCTGGAGAGACAGCTCGGTGGTTAAGAGTGTAATGCCCATGCAGAGGACCCAAGTTCATTACCAGCCCCCACACGAAACAGCTCACACCTGTAACTCCAGCTTAGAGGATTCAACACCTTCTTTTGGCCTCCAAGGCGCACGCGCACACACAAGATTTTCTTTTTAAAGAATAAGATGCAATTCCCTATCATGTGACCAAAACCACAGAGCATGTATAATAAGGTAATTTCATATACCACAGAGCAAGGTAATCTTAATGCATTATTAGTGACTACAAGATTAAGAGCAACAGGAAAAAAAAAACTACACCAACTCCATGTTCATCTAGAAAAAGGATATCTATTCATAGTACATGCTCTTACCTTAGCAAGAAGATGATCCCTATACTGCTGTTGAGTAGCAAAATGTTCATAACATATACCACAAGCAAAGGAATTAGCAAGAGGTCCATGTAATGTAATTGTTGGATCACATGGGGAGTGATCAAACCTACACAGCCAAGAGAAGTAGTATCAGAAAGATCTACTTTGCAGGAGATAAATCAGTCGGCTTTGCTTATGAAGCTGATCCATATGAACATAAGACACAAAAATCTTTCTGTACTTCTCCTTGAGACATCTGTGAAGGAAAATGGCTGGAAGCCCCAAACTCTCAATTCCTCATCTTTCAGCTATCTGAAAAGGAGACTGCAAAAACCCTCTGCTTTCTCATGATCTACTAGAAAGAAGCTCAGCTAATCAGTAAATGGGCAACAGCACAGTATTTAATTGTAAATTCTGCCATAGGTAATTACTTTGGAATGCTATACCAGATTATATAAGATAGACAATATACCTGTAAATGCTCTGTCTCCTGAAATTTACTTTTATAGCATGGATTTCTCTACAACTATTTCAACTGAACTGTAATGCTAGATAGAGAACAATCTAAAATCTTACCCAGCTTTCTTAAAAATAAAACTCAATATAAGTTACAAATCACATATCAAAATAGCACAAACAACCTGACTTTCAAATATTAAGCTAAAATTGTATTAGTAAAGATATATTGAACTTCATTTAACAAAATCATTTTGAAGACTGTTTACACAAGAATAAGATTCTAAACTGGATCTCCAACACTACAGAAAACAAAACAATGTCCCGTCCCCCCCAGATGACTAACCTTCAACATCTGAATTCTGAGAATCCTACTTACCTTTTCAAATGTCCTAAAAGAAGGTGCCCATTGTCAAATTCCTTGTTACAGTGCATTATAGGACACAAAATTGGCTTCTCGGACCTCCCCATTCTGCCTCCACTTTGGAATGATTTTTTTCTCCCAGAATTAATTGCACTGTTTTTGAGTCCTATAACATCATAACATAAATTCTTAGGTTACTATTTTTAGATAGCTGTGTACTGGGCTGGGGTCTTCAGAATAATGACAAAATAACAGAAATTAGATCATAGTATCAAGTAGGTGATCCTACAATCTTTCTTTTCTTTTCTTTTTTTTTTTTCTTTTGTTTTTCAAGACAGGGTTTCTCTGTGTAGCTTTGGAGTCTGTCCTGGAACTAACTCTGTAGACCAGGCTTGCCTCAAACTCACAGAGATCCACTTGTCTCTGCCTCCTGAGTGACAGGATTAAAGGTGTGCACCACCACTGCCCAGCCTCACAATCTTTCTTAGAAAATAGCTTTAAAGTAAACAGTTATTGGGACACACAAACATGCCTGTGTGCAAACATAATCAAGCTCCCTCATTTATTTAAATCAAAAATGCTCTTTCCCTTGAATTCTTATTTTCCCTTTAATCTAAACTGTTCAACATCTAGAAAATTCCCTGTGATATAGTGACATGGAAAGTAAGATTCTGCTACTAGCTCTTGAAAGTTCCAGATTACTTACCCAGAAAAAACTGTTCCTCAGTGGTCCTTCCAGGAAACTCAAAGCAACAACAACAACAATAAAAAAGGCTAGCCAAGCTTTAAAATAATTTCAAGGGAACACTTCCTACAATGTGTCAGCACGGGCCACACTGATAAACCACCAGATCTCACTTTGAATTCCAACTGTCACACACCTCTCCAGAGACACATGGAATACTTTATACAATGTTTAATAAATATCTAAAGAGCTCAGGGATGACCTATCTTATTCACATTCAAAATATACTTGGCCCAAAGAAGTCAACAGCAAAGTAGGCCACTGAAAAACAGGCCACAGTTGTAGAGTGACATTAGCACCATTGAAACTAAATTTCTGTGTGTGTGCACATGCATCTATACACATATACACATGTACATGTTCACATATGTATATACCACATTTGGAAGCCAGAAGAAAAGCATGGGTGTCCCTTCCGTGTCTGTCGTTTCTAGGGTTCTGTATGCCTTTTTGGAAGCAAGGTCTCTCAGTTGCCTGAACTTATTAAGTAGGGTACACTGGCCCACAAGCCCCAGGGATCTCCTGTTCCTATCTCCTCAGCACTGGGATTAGAAACACACGCTGCTGCCAGGTCTAGCATTTTTGATGTGAGTTCCAGGAATCTCACTGAGGTTCTCTTCCTCCCACCTGATCATTGCTCCATCCCTAAAACTAAATTTCAGTATCATCTATGTTCACTAGCAATGGAATCAAATCCACACACTTTCTACCCTATGGCTCCCAAGAAGTTCAGAACTCAAATGTGATCTCTAACGGATACCTGACATTTTTAGCCACTGGTCAACACACTGTCTTGCTGCTTCTGTTTCTGAATGTCCTTGAATAAATTCCAATTCTTGTAAACCATGAGCGTGCTGAAAATCAAGTTTTTCCTAAAGATAACAAGAAAAAAAAAATCAGTTGACTTATGATAACTACTGCCTCTTGGGTGAAAAGATTTTGATACATCAGTGATAGAAAATACTGAATACTCTGTATCCCAAGAACTCCTACCTAGAAATTTATACCAAAGATTACACATATGTCAAAATAAAGTCATGTGTACTGCTCTAAGATGTTGAGCCCACAGCTATTTGCACAAAGTTTGCTACATATTGTATCTCCAACAATAGGGAGGTAGGTAAATTACAGCACAAACATTTGATGCAAGTCAATAAACAATGACCAAACATTTTCCATGTTGTGAGAGCATATTTTTGTGAGTCACCAAGTGGTGTTAAATAAATAAGGACAAAATGAAGGAGTCATTCATTTCAAATTATATAAACTATACCTGATTTCAAAAAGGCTAAAAACAAAGCTAAATATTATTAAGGCAATACTGTAATGGAAATGTAAAGAATTGTTTTCATCTTTAAAATTTGAGACATTTTTGAATTTTTATAGTTTTCTATACAAAAGAGCTTAGTAAATACGTCTCAATGAATAATATTAATATCAGATACTCAGTAGCATTTCCTAAATGGCAGTACAAAGCATCTGTTACCATCTACACTGAGAGTTGGTGTACATTTTCAAAAGGGCTAAATACCCAACTAGGCTTAGCCCACTGTGTTGTCTCCACTTCTACCTCTCACCCCTGCTGCTGTAGCATCAGAGTAGCCATAGACAGTATGTCAACAAGTATGGCAGTATCCAATAAAGCTTTATTTACCCAAAAAAAGCTTTATTTACAAAAATCCACAAACAAGTACTCCCGAAAATACATGTATATATTTAGCTTTTCCTATCCACATTTCATATGTATATAGATGTGATCAATTTATCAAAATCTTTTGATAAAACTGCATCTGTACCAACATGTACTAACTTTCTTCTTCTTACTCCCTAAACAATATAATGTAACAACTATTACATAGCACTCATATTTACTAGGTATGATAATTAACCAGTTAGTAATTCAGGATTTTTCAGGATCTAGAGAATGAATGACCTATTTAGCCATATAATAAGACTTTCCTAAGAAAGGGTATACAGGATAGTTTCATATCTATGAGCAAACCTGTAGGGCATTTTCTTAATTAATGATTGATAGAAGAGGGTATAGCCCATTGTGGCTATTGCCATTCCTGGACTGGTAGTTCCAGGTTCTATAAGAAAGCAGGCTGAGCAAGCTAGTAAGTAGCAACCCTCCATGCCCTCTGCATCAGCTCCTGCTTCCAGATACCTGTGTAAACCAAATAAACCCTTTCCTCTCCAACTTGCTTTGGTCATGGTGTTTCATCACAGTAATAGAAGCCCTAAGATAAGGGTAAGTGAAGAGAAAAATATTGACCAAGACTTCATTATAAAGACAATTTATAAAATATTGTTCCAAAGGACAGCTATAAAGAAGTCTCAAGAATGCTGACACATACATATTTAAATTTTCTAAGTCAAGTAAACATAGAAATACTGGCTTTAATACAAAAATTTAAAAGTATGTTTCATATAGAACTTCTAAAGCCCTAATGTAGTAAAGTGATTTTTCAATACACAAAGCATATATCTCAACTTCACAAGCCACCAGTTTCTTACTACATAATCACTGCAATAAAATCTTCCTTAGTAATAACATTATCAGGGGCTAGAGGGATGACTCAGTGAGTACTGTGCCACAAGAGCATGAGGACCTGAGTTCACTCCCCAGAACCCACAGAAAAGCCAGGCATAAGGGCATGTGCTTATAACCACAGAGCTGGAAGGGTGGGTAGGCAAATCACTGGGGCACACTGCCCAGCCAGCCTCACCTAATCCACGAGTTCCAGGAGGCCAATGACAGACTTGTCTCAAAACACAAGGTAGATGGTTCCTAAGGAATAACACCCAAGGCTGACCTCTGTTCTCCACAGGAATGCACATGCACACATATAAATTATAAAACTCAACTCACAAACACCAAAATAATTAGAAGACATTTTCAATACTAGTATTTCAATACTAGAATTCTTCAAAAATTCTATTTATTATTTTTCTTTCTTGGAAATATCTTTACCTCTTTATTATAAATAATTCTATAAACTAGCAAATCCCAACTAAATTAGACACATACCCTGAATGCTCTATTCTTCTCTTCTTTTTGTTGTTTTTCCACTTCAACATGACGGGCGAGGCGAGCCAATGTTAAAGCAACTTTGTCCTTCTGATGGTCTATATAGTCTTTGTGTTTAAAATTCCCCTATAGTACAAACAAAATAAAACAATTTTCATTCCACTTAATACAAAATTAGCACTTAGACAGCAAACATTCACTTACCAAACAGTTATTGTCAAGAACCATTTACTTCTGTTATAGTTCTAAAAATATTCCGTGTGTGTGTGTGTGTGTGTGTATGTGTGTGTGTGTGTGTGTGTGTGTGTGTGTGTGTGTGTGTGTGTGTGTGTGTGTGTGTGTGTGTGTCTGTGTGTTTGTACAGGAGGGAAACAGATGGGGAGGGAAGGGAAGGTGGGTTGGTCTTTGTCTCCTGAGTATATATTGTACTTTATTGTGATATTTTGTAATTGATATGCTATTAGAAGAGAAAAATAGAATCAAATAAAACACTCATGTAAGGGGCTGGAGACAGTGACCAGTGGTTAAGAGCACTGGCTGCTTTCTAGAGAATATAGGTTTGATTCACTATAACCACATAGTGGCTCACAACTGTCTGTAACTCCAGTTCCAGGGGATCTGATGCCCTCTTCTGACCTCCAAGGGCATGAGAAATGCTAGTGGTGTACAAACACACATGCAGACAAAACATCTATATACATAAAATAAAAACAAAACACATACATGCACATAAATAAGCAACTCAAAACTACAAATGGGAAAAAGGAGAAAACATAAATAGGCAATAAACAAAAGGAAGAAAAAAGAAAAGCAACAAATAAACAGTAAGAAAATATAGTAAATATGGAATTAACCCAAGTATGTTAATCTCTCTACATGGCAATAGTCTAAATATACCAATTAAAAGATACACTGTCTAATCCTTAAAAAGATTTTTTGAAGGCCAGTGGGATTTCTCAGTGAGTGGTGCTCTTAGTACCAAGCTTGAGCAACCAAATTTACCCAGAGCCCACGTGGTAGAAGTAGATAACTAGCTCACACAAGTTGTCCTCTAACCTCCACATATGCCAAAGCATGAACACACTCACACACACACATGCACACAAAATATGTAAATTTTTTAAAAATTGAAAGCAAGATCCAATTATATGTTGTATACAAGATCTTCCTTTAAATATAGAGGTACACAGAAATTAAAAACAAAGGGGCTAGGGATTTAGCTCAGTGGTAGAGTGCTTACCTAGCATGTACAAGGCCCTCAGTTCAATTTCCAGAGGCAGAAGGTGGGGAGAGAGAGAGAGAAAGAGGGAGGTAAGAAAGAAAAGGGGAGGGAGAGAGAGAAAGAAGAAATGTGCTAACACAGAGGTCAGACGTTGACTTCAGATGTCTCCTCAATTGCTTCCCACCTTTTTGCTTGTTTTCCTAACAATTTCATACAGGTACAGAACATACTTGGTCAATCACCCCCCCCCTGATTTTTCACCCCCATCATGTCCTCCTTCCCCTCCACACTCCTTCTGACCCCTTTTTCCTCTCGATTACTCCCTCCTACTTTCTTATCTTGTTTGCTGGCCACTCACTGGGTCTTATTTTCTTCTTAAAAATAAACAAAAGGAACTCTGACTACCAATCTTGAGAGTAAGTAAGAGACACTGCTGGAAACTGCGGGAAAAGTTTAGTAAATGAAGCAAGCTTTGAAACTTTTGCCAATTTGAAGTCAGAACATAAAATCAGAAAATATTTTAAGTATTTTCTCTTTAACTGAGGGAAGATAAGTAATATGAGGCAGGTTTAATAGTTACAATGGTGCTATTATACTATTATTTATCACAAATCTTCTGTTTGAGGGTCAGAAGAGCTAGCTAAGGCTAAAGGCATGGCACAATGGTAAAGCACTTGCCCAACCAGACCACAAAACAGAAAACGGCAAGCTGCTAATTAGAGCCAGACATGAGTGATGTTACCACTCTCTCAAGAATGACAAATTCCACTGCTAGACGTACAAAGTGAGGAACGGCCGCTAGACCTCACTGGTTTAAAGTGTTCAGTGGTTACAGGAGAACACACTGGCCCTGAAAAACTGTCCAAAGATCACAGTAAACACCCACGCTACACAGCAACATAGCAGGTAATTCAAGGAATCAAAGAACCTAGATACAAATTTTAGATTATCAGACTCCAGGGAAAGAAAATTTCCCATCACCTTGTTAGTAACTGTGGTGGTTTAATCTTCACTGTAAACTTGAATGAGTTGGAATCACAATGGAAGCACACCTCTGAGAATGTCTACAAGGGTGTTCCTATTGGAGGATGCAATGGCAGTTGTCTCATGCTCCTGCCATAATGGACTATGCACTCAAACTGTAAGCCAGATAACCATTTCCTTCCTGAAGAGGATTTGTCAACTATATTACAACAATGAGAAAGCAGTTAACGTAGGAGTCTAACTTCAAGTGAACAAATTTCAGGACAGAAAGAAGTTTTTACATGTTTCCTATAAAACTAAGATAAAGGGGTCCACAATTCTCAGGACTCACTAATGCCAAAATGCTGTTGTGATTTATTATGAAGTCACAGAATTAATCTAGAACCTCCTATACACTCAGGCTGGATTTGCCATTGGCTTTTGCTTATTTATATTCTTAGATCTTTTCTAAGATCAGGTTTTCAGGTGTGTAACTTACCACGGTCACACTAAACTGAATCCACATAAGAATGATAGGTTTTAAGTTTTGTTTGGAATATTAGCAGCTATAGTATCTCTAGGACTGCACATCTTGCAGTACTCACCAAGGTCACCCTGGACTAACCTCTGCATATGATACATAGTACAACTAACGAGTCCAAATGGACAACAAATGATAAGGTTTTGTGGTAGGGGTAATACAGGAAACCTTTATTTGCACATAAGGAGGTAGATAAGCAACAATATACCTCCCCTAGGACTGAGGGAGTAAACCTAGGGCCTTGAGTGTTTGGCAAGTGCTCTAACCACCTAAGCAACATCCAGGCCCTCTCTCCTTACTCCATGTTTGAGACACAGTCTCACTATGTTGCCTAAGCTGGTCTCAAATGTTCCATCTTTCCTGCCTTGGCCTCCTGAGAAACAAACTGAGGCTGCAGGCATGTGCTACCACTCCTGGCTTACCTGTATTTTTGACCACTCTCGTCTTCTTCCATTCCAGAACTGCACAGAATTAGCAAAAGTCAATACAAAGCCAGGAGGTTCAGAGGCAGAAACATTTAGCCAGCATAAAATTCTTAGACTTCTTTACATTTTGTTGCTCCTAAGAGGGTCTCCTAAAGGCTAGATTGTCCTCAAACTTGCTATGTAGTCAAAGATGGCCCGAAATTCCTGATTCTTCTGCCTCCACTTGCCAAATGCTGGGATTTCAGGTCTGAACCACCATACCTGGCTAACTCCTTAATGTTTTTCTTTTAAACTTGAGATTAAACATGTACAAAGTATCCTAGAAATGTCAATCACATTCCAGATACTAGTTAAACCTGACTATTCACGCCCATGAACTTCAAGCAGAGACAGACAGATGCCAAGATAACTTTTAATGTAAAGAACATGTATAATACCAGCACTTCAGAGACAGAGGCAGGAAGACCTAGAATCCAAAGCCAGTTATAGCTACACAGTGATTCTGGGGCCAGATCAGGCTACATTACAACCCCATAGCACAGTGTGATTGGTTGGCATGCACAGGTGTCTGAGTTCATTCTCTAGCACCAAAAAAAACAACAAAAAGTTTATCCTTCAATACAGCTCTGCAAATCTACAAATGGTATAACCTGGGGAAGGAAAGAAGGAGAACTCTTTTATGATATCTAGATGAACAATTTTAACCTTGTAACAAACTAACTATGGTATCCTTTTCTTTTTGTTACAGATTAATAACCATCTCACCAGAAATTAAATTCTAACTCTGATGCCAAAAGATTCACTGATAATTACTTCCAATGAGAATTCTATCATTCTGACAGAATTTTCACCAAAAGATTTATCAAATGTAATACACAAGGATTTCCTGGAAAGTATCAGAACCTGCAACATTCCTAGTAATTGTGACCTGCTATGCAAACTATGCAATAAGGTACAATTATTAAATAGGCAAACCAAGTAACTGACACAAAATCCTACTAATCAATAGAGTGATGCTAAAGCTACATCTCAATATCTTTCTTTTCTATCATATATACATATGTGTGACAATAATACCATACAGCAAATCTGGAAAAGTATAAATCAAAATGTTTGTAGTTATCATGTTTTTCTGAAGGGTCTCTTTCTTTCAGAACTATTTTTTAATTTTCCTACAATGAAGACATGCAATAAAATTGTTAAACCTATTGATGACCAAGAGTAGATGAAGACAGAATGTGTTAGAGCTTTTAATCTTTTGTTGCCTGGAAATACCTAGAGATAAAATGATTGGATTATAATTTCCCCAAGCTCAACAGAAGCATATTAATTGAGTCTAGGTGTAGTGGTGAACATGCCTGTAGTCTGAGCTATTTGAGAAGTGGTGAGAAGTTTGCTTAAGACCATTCAGGGACAATATAGTAGGCGTCTCAAAAACTAAGAATTAAGATAAGTGACTACTGACAAACAGGTTTAGTGGCTACTGTTAGGAAGATATTTTCACAGCTTTGAGACCAGGTACCATTGCCATTTTAAAGCAAAAGGCTATTTGGTTAAAACCAGTTAGTGTTATTTTTGTTTACTTATATATGTGCCTTTCTAATATTAATATGCTTGTTTTCCCCTATGTTCCCACATTAAGTCTCCAGCTCTCGGACTCCAGTGACACACCTCTTTAAGCCTACCAAGTGGAGGGAGAGCAACCCTGAAACTATGCACAGCTCACAAGTGCTTTTTGAAAACATCCAAAGCACATGCACTACCTTTGTATTTTAAATACTAAAAGTACACATAACCAAAGTAGAAGCTAAAAATTTTAAATATTTACTTATCTAAGTTAGAGCCTACCTTCCTCTGTCTGCAACAGAAAGTTTGCCCAGTTATAAAAGCTTGTTCAATTATAAAGGTAGATCACTTCACAAATGTGTTAAAGGAAGCTGATTACATCCCCAAGGAAATTCTTATTAATAGTTAAGTTTCTACCAGGCTAATCAACAATGAATGCCTACATAATACTAACAGGTGAACTTTCCTTTAAAACTAATTTACAAATGCCTGCTTCTCAGAACACTGTATTCTCAATTCTGAAACGAATATGGTTTAGCAAGCTAAATGCCATAAGCTTGCCAACTCTCCCCTAGTAATTAAGTGCTGTCATTAACACTGAGTAGCGAGAACAATACATCTAAGCCCTGTTTTGTTTTTCCTTTTTGATACAAGGTCTTGCAGCATAGCCCAGACTACTCTCAAAGTAGTCATGGCAATCACCATGCCTGGCCTCTTGAAGGCTGGGATTACAGGCATGATTATGTTTTATTAAGAACTTTGTCAGGTATGATAGCGATGTGCTGGTAACCTCTCTCAGCAGTGGGGAGGTGGGAGCAGAGTTGAGGCCAGCGTGGTTACATCTAAAACATTACTAGAATTTTTTTCAACATCCCATCCCTCTATTTGGGAGGCAGTCTCATTTTGTGTGGTCCAGGATGGCCTCAAATTTACGCCAGACAATCCTCCTGCCTCAGCTTCCCAAATACTAGGATTACAGATGTGAGTTACCTTCATTGGCTTTTGAGGGGTGGAGGGTGTACACCATCACACCCAGTCCAGAAATTCTCTCAATTCACTTCTCATACTACTTTCACCAAAAGATGAGCCCATTTGCTGTCACTAGCTAAATCAGTTGTTCAGAAATATTTGCCAACATTAATGCAATAAAACTATAAGGTTAAAGAAGTGAGTCTGCTTTGACAAGTCCTAGAAACAATATTGGAAACCATGGGACTTTGTGAATAAAAGTGGCTTTTTAAATAATAAAGACTTAAATTCTTAAATCATTGCTCATCTCTAAAAAGATTTTAATAGCAGTATTAAATCTTGTACATCCTACAGAATTAATTTAACTGAAACATGAACAAACTACAGCCATGTTTCAGTTAAGGTAATTCTGTAATTATTTAATTCTGTAAAATGGAATAACTACCTACTTCTTGGGGTAATAGAACATAAGAGAAAAGCACCCTGTAAAAGCATCGCCTCAAGAAGTGTTCTTAACAGCCATCTTCCGATCTGACTCACCAAAGGCACTTTCTGGCTTTGGTCAAAGCCACTAAAAATGAAATAAAAATGTGCTGGCTACAAGAGGTTGAATAGTAAAATACACAGAAAATGACCCAAGGCCAGGTTTCCTTAGTTTCATCACCTTCTATATAAGGGGCCCTGATTTCACAAAGCTGAAAGGAGAGACTAACTGCAAAAGCATTATACATTAACCATCTGATCAGCACTCTTAGTTGGGAAGAATTCCTGAAACAAACGCATTACGAAATTTAAAGCCTTTGTCACCACCATTCTAAAGCTCCGAGATTGGTTTGCAATTTGTAATCCCAAAGTTCTGGGTACCAGAAGCCCCTTCTGCCCAATTTATGATTCAAGCTTCATCCCCCACCCCACCCCCCCAAAAAAACAGTTTGAAAGGCAGCAAGTTTTCTCAAGAATTTTATATCCAAATACAGATAAAACAGGAGATAAACACAATGCAGTACAATATATACTCATCACCCCCAGCAATAATTTTGAAACCAAGAAACCCTCTTTTTTTACAAAGCCATCTCCTTCCCACTCCAGTTTATTTTTCACAAATACAAAGTGCACAGAATATCTGCTTTATATAGACAAAGTCATAAACAAACATGCAGACATACCCCATTCTGTACTTTATTCCATCAAGAAAGCCGGTACCTCCAAATCTGTTACAGAAGATTCTACCTGTCATATCTTTTTAGTAAACTGTTAATATCTTTCTATATTTTTTTCTAACGATAGCACAGGAAACACAATGTGCATGCTCGCAGGAGTTTATACAACTTTGGAAATTAAGAGGATTTCTAACTATCTTTGACTATGTGAAATTGTGACAAAGGAGAGTTACTTTTGCACCCTGAGTGCCACTGAGATGCCTCTGACAGAGGAAAAGGAGGAATGGGAGGCAGGAAGCCAGGTAGAAGAGATGGGGAAGGAAAAGGAAGCAGGACTAGGCACATCGACTCATGCCCGTGATTCCCACACTCAGGATGCTGAAGCAGGACCACTGCAGATCTGAGGTTAGCCTGGGCTAGAGTGTAGAAAGAGGACTTGGAATGGAACTATAGGGCGCTTGCCTACCACTGAACAAGCCCTAAGTTTGAGCCTCAGCACAGCACAAACCAAGCATGGTTGCTCATGTCTGTTACCCTAGCACTCAAGAAGTGGAGGCAGGAGGATCAAAATTTTAGGTCATCCTCAGCTATACAGTGTGTTCAAAGCCAGCCTGGACTACATGAGATCTTGTATCAGAAAAATAAAAAGGAAAAAGAAAAAGAGAAGAAAAAAAAACAGGTTGATAAAAGTGTTTGGGGGCTCCTGGAATTACCAAGAGCACAAAACACCTGCAGATGCCAACTACAACATTCTTACAAATGTTTATTTTCTCCAACTCTACCCGGAAACTGTTCATAAGTCAACACATTTAGCTGCTCTGAAGAAAGTACTGGCTAAAGGACCCTATGCAGCTTCAGCCAGGAAGGATACCATAGTCTGTGTGTCTACAGTGCTCTCCACCAGACCTAAGTTCTCACTGTTTAAGCTACACCGGAAAGAAATGCAATGCTGAGGTCTTTCCTGGGCTTAAATTATTTTAGATGGTTGGGCAGTGGTGGCATATGCCTTTGCACTCAGGAGGCAGAGACAGGAGGATCTCTGTGAGTTTGAGGCCAGCCTAGTCTACAGAGCAAATTCCAGGACAGGCTTCAAGGCTACACAGAGAAACACTATCTTGAAAAGAAAAAGAAATTTTTATTAGATGTGCATGGCAGATACAGTATAAAATAGTTTCTGGACTACTTCCATAGCCTTCAAGTAATGGCCACTCAAGCAATATACTCTGAGTCACAGGAACCAACACAACTTCATGCATAACTTACCCTTTCTGCAGTTTAATTTCCTTAATTTCTGTCTACTACAGGCTGCTTACAATTCTGAAGCCAGACATACCTCATGGCAGTCTCAGTTTCCTCCCCCTAAATGCATGCCTGCCTCTCCAGCAGACCAACTACACCAACATCCTCCAAAGCTCAGCTGGGCCAGTTGGTGGAAAGGCTTTCCTGACCTCTCTAGTGGCCCTGTTTCACTCCAACGTTTCACAGGCACTGTTTCCTGCGAATAAAGTACTTACTACAGTGTATTGGCATTCAAAAGAACACCTGGCTCTTTCTTGGCTTTTGTTTTGAGACGGAGTCCCATTACTCCAATACCAGCCTTCAGTATACCTGTACCTTTCTCAGGCTTTGCCTGCAGACAGTGGATACTGAGGTGTGACTGACAGGCTGCCTATGCACCAGTGGATGACATATGGGCGGCACTAAATGAAGGCAATGGGATTTTTAAAAAAGAGCCATTAAGTTGGGAGAGAGATTTGTTTAGGGAGGCCCAAGAAAGTAGAAGGGAGTGGGGGTGAATAGGATCAAGATATATGGTATACGTATACAAAATTTAAAAAACTGTTCATTCATTTATACCCAAATATCATCCCATTCATAGGAAATCTAAGAATGCGGAACACCAAAATTAGAAAATTAAATCTGCACTGGGCTTAGTGCTTTTCAAAATATTTCCAGTTATTTATTATTTGGAGTCAGGGTCTATATAGCCCTGGTTGTCCTGGAACTCACTATGTAGACCACCCTGTCTCTGCCTCCCAGTGCTGGCATGTAAAGACATATGCCACCACACTCAGTACCTTAAAAAGTAGGGAAACTGAGGCTGAGACAATAGGTGATACGCTAACATTGAGGTCAAAGCCTTTAGTGTTTTAAAAATCAAATTCTCTGCACCATTTCACCTTTGTTTCATTAAACAAAAATGGTACAAAAAAAACAAGCAATAAGAATTATGACTGAAACAATCAGTGCTGCAAGTGGACTATAAGACCACTTCTGGGAACAGAAGCTGTGAGCACTATTAAGAATAACCTTAGTCCAGAACCTCAATGGAGGAGTGAAGACTGTTGCTCATCTGAAGTGAAATAACTAGAAATTAGTACCAAGTACTAACAAGAATGTGTGTAAAGCCATAAACAGAAAAATATTTGTCCATAAAAGACATGGCAGCAGGTGACCTCAGGGAGTTCTGCATCAAAGTGGAGCCACACCACTTGAACAAGTCATTTAATAATGACACTTGTGTACAAAGAGATGAAGGAAGTACGTACAGGATACAGTCTGTCCTTGCCTTTCTTCCCAAACAGGAAGTTGACAATTAAATCTTAGAATCAAGATCAAGGTGGTCTAACCATTCACAATACACAGAGCTATTACAGATCATTAAAGAAATATAAACACACACAATTCTGTGCTAAGAATCTGAATGAGGCTATTTACATGTTAAATATACCTTACTTAATACTGAATGGGCTGCATTCCAAACAGGAAAACTGCCACAAAGAAACAAGGTTTTGTTATTGTTGATTTTATTTTTTCTTGATACAGGGTTTCTCTATGTTGCCTTGGTTGGCCTGGAACTGGCCATATAAACCAGGCTGGCCTAGAACTGATAGGGTTCTGCCTGCCTATGCCTCCATAATGCTGAGAATTAAAGGTATGGGCCACCATACCTAGCTAGCAATGAAATGTTTTTCAAACAAGACTTGTGATCCTACCACTTGAGGCAGGAGGACCGCAAGTCCTAAGCCACCCTGGGCTATACAATGAGACCCTATATGAAAACACCCCGCACACACATCAAGTAACAACAACAATAACACACCCTGTGTCTTAAGACGGGGTAATTTCATTCCATCATCATTCAGGTCAGTGCTGCCTAACTAACTGAAAGAGATATAAAGGGTCCACAAGCACAGTAAGTTACCTAACACACACACTGCAATTATATAAACCAAGAAGTGTGAACCAGCCATCACAGTCACAAGAGGGAGAGCCCAAACTGTGTTCGTTCAAAATGAACTCTGTGATATCAGTCACTCTTACAGATAAGGCAAAAAAACAAAAGGCAGGGCATACAGTTCATGGGAAAAGGAGCACATGAAAACCTAGCCTTGTACAAGACTAACAGAACTTCTAATACCAATACTCGAGTCATTTACAGTCAAAGTTGAATTTTTTAAAGTTATCACCAAATATACATTTATTTTCACTTACACCAGAGAGAAGAGTTAAGAAATACTAAACACACTTTAATACTCAAAAACAAAATCTAAGGTCTTCAAAGTTCCAAGAGAAACCTGAGAACTCTGACCTCAAAAAATCCAACCATCCACAATAGTTCCCTCAATAAAACTACTAAAGCCCTTAAAAAAAAAAAGGCCAGTTAACATATCAGAGCTATACTATAAATTAATTTTATGATAATAAACATTAACAATATATACAGAATGCATCTGTGAAGAATAAACAATGTCTCTCTCACTCCTGTACTCCCAGGACATGGGAAAGTGAGGTGAAATTGTCTTCAAGTCAGAGCCAACCCAGACTATTGAGACACTGATCAAAAGATAAAACCAAGAGCAGCAACAAATATATATATATATATATATATATATATATATATATATATATATATATAAATACAGTTGAACTAAGAAAATGCCATTAGAGACTTTTTTTTAAAAAAATCAATGAAAGTTCAATAGTCAAGAAGCACTTCTGAGACTGGACTAGCTATGGGATATTTTTTCTTTCTTTTTTGAGACAAGGTCTCATGCAGTCCATGAGGGCCGTCAACTCAATATACACCTAGGGATGACCTTGAACTTCTGATGCTCCTGCCCCTACATCCTAAGTGCTGGGTTTAAAGACATACCATTACTGGTTTATGCAGTACTGGGGTATGAGCCCAGGGCATCCTGCACATTAGACAAGAACTGTTCCTAATGAGCTAAAATTTCAGACCCTGTATTTTTTTTTAAGGATTTTAGAAAAAAATAAATACATTCTTATCACAAATGCTTATAACTATTAAACATACAAATTAAATGGCATTTAAATATACAAATTAACATAAAATTCTTGGCTAATCGGACAAAGGGCTCACACTTTGTAATTCCAGCACTTAAGAACATGAAATAGGGTTGGGGGATAGCTGGCAAGGAAAAAGAGAGAGGGAAGGGAGTTGATGGGAGTGATGGGGAGGAAAACTAGAGCAAGCAAGCAAGGAAGAGGTGGGAAAATGGCTCAATTGATAAAGTGCTTGCCACGTAAGAATGAGGAACCAAGTACCCATGTAAAATGCTGAGCATAGTGGCATGCACCTATGATCCAGTATGGGGAGGGGGTAGGGTGGAGAATCCTGGATGTCATGGGCCAGCCAAGAAAAAAAAAAAAAAAAAAAAAAAAAAAAAAAAAAAGCATGAAAACTAAATAAGTAAGTCACCTGCCACCAACCTCTGGCCTCCAAGTGCTATATACACACATATTCACCAAACACACACACACACACACACACACACACACACACCCCACACACATACATTTCTAATAAGTATACATGGTACAATTAAAAATATCAACCTCAAAGAGATTAAGGGAAAATCAGACTTCCTTTTGGAAAGAGATTTTGGGTAAAGACAGATCAGTATCAAAAATCCTCACCAAGATGGCATGACTAAAGCCCAGCATGGTGCCATACCCCTGAAGTCCATGCCATTAGGAGGTGAAGGCTGGAGAATCTTGTTAGGGGCAGCTTAAGCAGCTACCTAAAGACCCTCTCAAGACACAACTGAACTGTGACCATGTCTACATCCTACAGGAAGTGAACACAAACTCCAGTAGTAAGACCTCAAGCATTACAAAAGTGCATCATAATAAAGTCAAATAAATAATGACACAGGAGTATAAAAATGGGACTCCACTAATAAGAGAAAAAGAATTTAATAAAACACCATTCTCATCAACCATCCAGGAAGAGAAACTCCATAGATTTTAATGGTATATAAAACTTGTTAAATATAAAAGAAGATTTGCATTCAATACAGTAATAATCAACATTCACTTACTGATAAGTTCCTTCTTTAAATTTTAAGTGAAAAGAACTGACTAGTTTGTATGTCCACTAAAAACCATACAGAATCAATCTGACCAACCGAATGACATGCATAAGATGTATCCACAGTGACAATTAGTTATTGGTCTAGCCACCAACATTAAGTCCATATGGGTAAGTTTCAAAAACAGGGCTAACTAGACAGTGCAAAACTGGGGCAAAGTATGCCCCACATTGAAGAAAAAAAGTTATTTTGTTATTGCAATCCTCTACTTCTACAAAGATCTAACCCATATTTCAAGCCTTCAGCAGAATCCCAGTTAACTACCTTCAAGAATGATGAATGTGTTGCTAACCTTTATGTTCATCCTTATCAGTATCCAATTCTACAGCGATAGGGAATTCTGGACTTTGTCTTTTCAACCTCCTTGCTTACAATACCTGAGAGGTATATATCCTGGATGTATCAGGCCCTTAAGGACATTATCAATCAGGTCACTTAGGTATAATGCAGTAAAGCAGCCTGAAAGAATATATGCTGCCTTCAAAATGCATTTTGAAGGTTAAGTAAATAAATGCAATATACTGATAAAGAAGCTGCCAGATTAAAAAGGAAAACAAAAAGATAATACTGACAAGAAAGCTGCCACAGACTACTATATATAAATATATAGTGCCATCAACTTTACTGTTTAAAACGTCCTTGCTTCTTCTATCCCAATAAACACATCCATTAAGCAAATATAAGTTGTTTTACTATGGCTATGAACAAGGTTAGATGTGAGACAAATGACTCAATCAAAAAATCTAGAACATGCAAAGAAAAGGGCTACTTTTATGTCTAGAGACAGAACCAATCACTAAACTTTAAAAAGAACTTCTGTGACATTACTTAAATAAAGAGGGAGGTTTATTCTATAACCTTCTGAAATTAGTAACAATGTTATAAAGAAAACAAATTAGCATTCAGAAGTACATTTAAATAGTGCAATTGTACACATAATAAAGATAATTAAGCAAATCACTGTACAGAACTCACATAAATACCACATCAAAGGCTAGGTCTTAAACATAAAGAGTGAAATTGAAAAAGGCACTTTATATAACAATAAATGGAAATAGTATTTCTCTATACATAGTAACTACAAAAAAAATCATATTGTCTTTAAATACATCTTATGTCTAGTCAAGAAATGGCATTTTGAAGGAAAGGATCACTAAATACATCCCTTTTAAGAAAACCAAATCATTATACTTTTAAGTATTCTAAGGTGTCTAAAAAAAGCTAGTGATACTCTCACTCAGAAGTAAACCTAATGGGGAAATTCTGTTGCAGGCTCTGCACATGGCAGACACTATCTAAATATTCACGTGGTTAAATCTAAATGCTATTTTCTACTGGACTGTCTACTGGGGCTGTCTCACTAGACCAAGTACCAACTTTTACTTTTAAAACACCACCATCATCATCATTCAAGTATGCCAGAGTTTAAAAAAAAAAAAAAAAAAAAAAACAGGTGAAGGCTATTGGAATAGTTCTTTCTGAGTTAAGTAGCTATAGCTAAGAGTGTTCCCACCCTACCATACTCTGTCCACAAATAACTTGACTGCCAAATATTTCTATTAGGATGTCTGTTTGGTCACCAATTTGGTAATTTCCTGACACTTTTCACTTTCAGGAAAATTGAATTCTTTGGAGTTCCCTGGACTTATCAATTAATGATCAAGCAATGTTACTTTTACTTCATTAATGAATACCATATACATCTAAGATAGAAGTAGGGCTATCCTAAAAATACTTAAGAGTGTATAATAATGCAAAAATTATTAAAGTGCTAAATTTCATGTGCTTTTTTTGTTGCTGTCTACTGTAATTTAACAGGGATGGGTACAAATAAATTAAGTGGGAGTGCCAAAACAGTTCCAAAGAACACATCTTCAAGCATTATTTACTTTTGCTTCATTTTTGAACAACAGGAGTATCTCACAAATCATATGTGATATGTAGCATCTAATTTGGGGCAAGACGGAAGAAACAATCTTAAATAGCCTGAAACTAATCAGAAATACTGCACAAAGCCACGTGCACCCTTTCCCCAGTGAAGTCTGGGTGCCTACTCCTTTCTCAGAAGAAAACTACAATACTACTGGTATGGGCTACCTCTTTGTATAGCATTCATTATAACCTCCAAAAGTCTTGTTTTTCTGCAGTTCATTTGAGATACACTTTAGAGAGAGCCCTGGTATGAACCCAAGGAAGTCAAAGTAAAATTTTGTTAACAGAAAAATAAGGTAACTATTAACCCTACGTACAATTTGTTTAAATCTGCTAAATGATCTTGATAATTTCAGGTTTCATCTACAAAGAAAACAAATAGGACCAATACAGTACCCTAAAATTATCTGACAAAGTAACTTCTTCCAAGTTGGAAAATCCATGCCTTCAATCTATATGGCACAAATGAGAAGCGGCAGCTGGGCCTGGTGGCACATGCCTTTATTTCCAGCACTCCAGAGGCAAAGGCAAGCAGATCTCAATGGGTCCAAAGCCAGCCTGGTCTACATATCAAGTTCCAAGTCAGCTAGGTCTATGTAGTGAGACCCTGTCTCAAAAACAAGAGGAAGAAATGCAGATTAAGCAGAATGCTGACTATGGGTATGAGAGAAGGAACAAGTTGCCTAATGAATTACAAAAAGGTAAGCATCACAGAAAATTTCAACCACTATGATGCAAGAATCATGGTAAGAAGCAAAAGTCACATAAACCCTTAAGACAGTGCTATATAATAGTATACCTAAAACATTTTGATCAAGCAGATTAAAAATTAAGAAAAAGCAGATGTTTAAGTAACCAAGAAGTTACATAATTACATTTGTGAAAAAATTATTTTTTGGCTGCCAAGTTACATTAGGTGAAGTGTTCAGACCTCCTCAAACTTGACACTTTTTCTACTTTAAAAGTCATGCGGTAAAGACAAAGACATAAGTGCTGGTATATTATACAGCCATTGCCTTGAGATTAAAGAGATGATACTGTGGAACACGAACATAACTGAGGTATCTGCTGCCAGCTCCAGAAAGTGCAGAGTTAGTATTGGGAGCAAAATGTAAATCACCTCTCAAGAATTAGTCCAGTTGGATTTCACAACAAATTAACCTAGTTAACCAAGACCATGTCATTGAAGTCTTGATTACAGCCTTTCAAGAATTCAGTAAATTATCTAGATATCCACAAACAGCTGTTTATCTTGAAAACACCCAGTCACACTTTACATCTCAAGGATTTCTCAATGAAGTCTAGACTAATTGCATCCCTCTTTACGTCAAGAGAGACCAGATTGTCAGGCATGTTTGGAATTCTTGCTCTTAGAGTTCAGATTTGCATGCCTGGATGATAGGATAATATTCTGTATTTCCAGGGCCATGATGATACATTTGTCTATTGTACTGAGAATGTAATGCACTATCAAGCTCAAAAGAATCAAGTGCTTAGAAGACAGGCTTAAGAAGGCCATCTTACTGAAAGGCCTACAATAGAGAGACTTTTATGCCTGAGTCTCATGGGTAGTTGACACGAGAGCTTGGTTAAGTCAAAGACTACTAGGATTGATGGCAACAAAAGCTATCTCACACGCAGTGTTATGAGTAGTGATGGTGTGGTAGCCATCATAGTCAGGATGAAGATAGTTTAACTTTTCTACAGTGATGTTACAGATAGGAATATAGTTTTTCCATTTTGAGTCCAAAAAGTTGACCTGTGACATTTAATCATTCCAGTTAGAAGTAAACTGGATTTGGCAACAATTTTAATGAATTCCAGCAGACATACAGCTTCATGGTTAATTCTCAAGTCTCACAGAGCTTGATAACAGTACAAACTATGGTGAGCTGATCATCTTAACATAGGGACTGTAACAGATCTACCACTTTTTGATGACCCATCGAGCTGAAGTTCCAGAAGCATTGATGACCTAAAAATGAAGGATTTACACTTCAGTTTTAGTGAATACTGATCTAGTAGCAAATTGTTTCCAGATCCAAAATCTGCTAGTCCTCAGTTACCAACAAGATTTTCCTGAGGCAAGAATCTACGTATTTTAACTCCAGAAGATTCAGATTCCTGAGTACCCTTCTCTGGACTTATTTTAGAACAAAAATAATGGGTAAACCTCTGTCCAATACTCCTTAGAGCAAAGTCTCCATTTGGCCAATAAAGCTTAAGTCTTTTTATTATATACTTCATTCCAAAAGTCTAGAACTCCAACATCAGCTGTGATTATTCCAGACATGCACTCAATTTTTTGAAATGACCCCCAACCTGGGGAAGAACAGGTAAAATAGGATCGTGGAAGGCTAATCTGATAAACATCCACAGTATCAATTTTTATACCCATGTCGCTCTGGAGACTCTCCCTTTTTTCTGTATCTGTAAGGGTGATTCCGGGGTTTGTACCAATCCCCTTTGGAGTACCCTCTGTTGTGATAATGTGCTTTCTGATCATGACTATAAAAGTATCGATGCTGAGTATAATATTTATTGTGATCTTTATATTCATTTTCTTTAATACTATTGTCTTCTGCAACAATAGCATTCACATCTTGTCCAAAAAGAGATGTACCATCAAAGGGTAAGTGTAAGATCTTCTCCTGGGTTTTCTTAGTCAGAGATGTGAGTCGAAGCCAGGCCTGTCTTCTATAGTCTACTGCCATAGCCATAACTCTGACCACAGAGTCCATTATGTCCCTGGTGGTACAAAGCTGCCAAAGTCCTGCATCCATGCCATCAGATATTATACACCTTGCTTTTCCACGATCAAACTCCGGATCATGAACCAGATCTTCCATGTCTTCCCAGAGTTTACGCTGATACTGAGTCATATAGGCCATATAGCTGGCAGCTCGGGCTGCAATGGAAGCAGCATGGTAGAACCTACAACCCATGACCTCCATTTCTTTTGAGGTAGAGTCTAAAGGAGATGTCGTGTTTCCTCTTTTGCTATGTTCTAATACATCTATAATGGGTCCCTCAGCTGGTGGATTTGGCTGGAAAGGAGATGTGTCCTTGGCCACAGGATATACCCTGTGTCCCATGAAGGAAGAAGGATGGCAATCAGCGGGGTCTTTAAAAACTTCAGTGGTGGCAATTCTCAAAAGTGGATGCAATGGAGGAACCAAACGTTTTTTAGAGGTCATCCAATCAGGCTTCCCCTCACATGTTTCAGCTTCAGACTGTAAAGTCACCCTTTTTATAACACCTCTTTGTTCCATTCTCTTCAAAAGACCTGTGAAACTAGATTGCATGGGGTCAGTTGGCTGCCCTTTGTCATCAGCTGATGGAGATTTGCAATCACCCTCTTCTTCAACTGTGGATAAACTGTCCTCCTTAGAGGTGGAGATATCCCAAGGAACTGACGAGTTCTCACTTGGTCTAGAATGATGAAATCTGAAACAACTCCTGGACTGCAGATCACGTATGACTCGGGACATTTCAGCCACTTGTGTCTGGAGATACAGGATGGCATCCTGTCCATTCTGTGAAGCTGAAGACATCGTGATAGGTAAATCTTCTTTGACCTCAGAAAAGGCCAAGGACTCTTGGGGGACCAGAAGTGATGATGAAGGCAGAGTCTGACAATTTTGTGATTTAGGTGTCTCTGTTTCAGAAATATTAATATCTGAATTATTTTGATCATTTTTCTGGTTCTCCAATTGGTTCTCAACAGAAGAAGGTTGAGAAACTATTCTTTGTGGACTGTTGGCACAACTCCCAGAGGAGGAGCTGCTGTCTCCAATGGGAAGAGGAACACTGCAGCTAGAGCACATTTCTGGGCGATGATTCTCAGAGGGTGGCACCTTAGATTCAGGCATTCTCTGGGTTATCCACATGAACAAGAAAACCAAGGAAGAAAAAAAATATGCTTTTAATACGTTAACTTTCAAGTGCAGAGATGCATGTCCAGTAAGTAGAATTCAAATTTTATATTACTATAAATAAGAATGACAGAAACAATCCACTATAGGTCGGCAAAAGATAACAGAAACCAAATGCACAGGATTTATTACCCTCAACCCCATAAAAACTATAAGCATTAATGCTGAACATAAAAAAAAAAAAAGAAATCATGATTATAAATAAATCATTTTGGAGTTGGGGAGATGGTTCAGTATGTAAAGTGCTTGTCCACAAACATGATGACCTGAGTTTAGATCCCTAGTACCCACATAAAAGTGAGGCACACAATTGGACATCTGTAATTCTAGCACTGGGGAGATGGACACAGGCAAATTCCAA
Source organism: Cricetulus griseus (assembly GCF_003668045.3). Classification (NCBI taxonomy): domain Eukaryota; kingdom Metazoa; phylum Chordata; class Mammalia; order Rodentia; family Cricetidae; genus Cricetulus; species Cricetulus griseus. Next base: position 14,173,453 of record NW_023276807.1, on the reverse strand, counting down.
ATTCACTGACCACACAACCTAGTCAATCAGTAAGTTCCAGGTTCCTCAAAAATAAAGTAAGTAAAGTAGAAAGCAACTGAAGAAGAGCCCTGATGTTAGCCTCTGGCCTTCACAAGCACACATGTACACTTGCACCTGCACACTCATTTGCACACATCCATACACACACACACACACACACACACACACACACACACACACACACACACACACGCGCGCGTGCGCGCGCGCCACACAAACAAAACAAATTTCAGTCCTAAGTAGTACTATTCTCCTCTGCTGCTAAGATAAGATGCTGTGGTAAGGCCACTTGTAATAAAAACTAATAAAAGAAAAAGAAAGTCTGTTCAATATATAAAAGGCAGAGCTAGTGGAAGATAATGATGGCAAAGAAAACTTGAACAAAGTCCTACTGAAATGGAAAAAGAAACTTTTAAAACTCTCTCAAGTGGAGCCATTTTAAATCTCCTTAAGAACTGTTATTAACTCCCCATGAATAACCTTTCAGAGTTTTAAGGAACTTACATATTTGTTAACTTCTTACATCCTCACAACAACCCTGTGAGGTAGGACTTATTCTCATTTGAATTGAAAACCAAAATAAAGCAATACAATACTAAGGCTAAAACCAAGCAAGAGAAACCTCAAACTGAGCAATTCTGATCACAGATCCAAGTCTCAAGTCCCTACATCATATAACAAGATGATCCTGGCCATCATAAGCAAGCAACAGCCAGTAATTCTTTAATCCATCAAGAAAAGCTCATTAACCGAATTTTGGGCTAAATCAATAACAAATGGAAGCCAACATTGCCATGAAGGGTTCAAACAATTCAACTCTCAGAATAAGGCATTGGTTTAAAGGTCAACCCTACAAGTAGCAAGTCACATGTATCCATTCTAAGAATGGGGAAGAGAAAAAGGATAAAAGGAAAGAAGACTGGAATCATTATCAGCTGTAAGTCTCCGCATTCCAATTCTTAAAGGATCTTCACATATCCTTTCTACAAGATAAATTTTCTGTGGCTACATAGTTCAAAAAGTAAAGAATTCAGTTGTACAGATACCAGAAAGGAGGGAGGTGGGAGTAAGCAAAAAGCTTGTGGTTTTTAATTATATTTCCCTTTATCAGTTACTACTCTCCAGTGTTAAGTTTCCTGCAAATTAAAAGAGCTGACAGAAGCAAAAGACTCCTTGAACTACCGATGCTGGCCCATCCTAAGAAATGAACATTTTTCTAGAGCACTGATGCTCTTAAACACAGCCATTATTGCTTTCTATTTCAGAAAAAATAACCAAAACAAAACAAAAACTCTTAACTTACAAGTGAAAAAGTTTGAATCAAATGTAATGTACTTACATCACTATGAGAGGTACTAGGCTCTTCATCATCACTGCTGACCAGATCAATATATTCAAGAACAGGTCTTAATGGTCCTTCCTATAAAAGGAATTGAGGAAATTCATATCATGAACATCATTTAAACCAAACCAGCATTTTAAAAAATGTTCTTTGTTGGGATTGGATCTGAGAAGGAAGACATACAAGTAGCAGGAGAGAAAAAAAAAAAAAAAAAACTATTCAGAGAACATTTTTTAATTTAAAGTGACTTAGAGCCGGGCAGTGGTGGCGCAGGCCTTTAATCCTAGCACTCGGGAGGCAGAGGCAGGCAGATCTCTGAGTTCGAGACCAGCCTGGTCTACAAGAGCTAGTTCCAGGACAGCCTCCAAAGCCACAGAGAAGCCCTGTCTCGACCACCTCGACCACCCCTCCCACCCCCACCCCCACCAACAGGCATGATGGTACATGTCTATAGTGCTAAGCAGTTTAAAAGCTGAGGCATGAGAACTACGAGTTCAAGAACAGCTGGGCTACTGTACAGCAAGTTCCAGACCACCCAGGCCTATAAAGTGAGATAGTATCTTTAAAAAAAACAAAACAAAAAAAACACCTAAAATTTAGAGCCTAAATCCCCAGAGACACAGATACTACAGCCCAGTACATTTCAGCCAGAAAGAGTATCAACAGTTTAAGATACCCAAGTTTGTGAACACCAGAGTATATAGCACAAAACATGGAGATCTTTGACTAATGATTTAGCTTCATTTCCCCAAACTTAAGAGAGTAAAACATCAAACCCAGATTCTTCTCCAATCTTCCTATTCTTATGTCAGACTTAAAAGCCCAGATCTCAATTCTATATGCAAAGAGAAATTAATGAATAACATTACACTAGGAATAACATATTAATATAGGAAAACGTGGAAAGCCAGATAACTAATGATTACAGACAAATAAAATACAACTAATAATGGTGATGGTAAAAAGACTGAAATATACCTAAGATAATCTGGGCACAATGGGAAAAAATAGGTAAGAAAATTCAGATCTTATCCCAAGAACCAAAACCAAACAAAAACCCAAATCATGGAATTCAAGAAGATCAAGTGACTAGAAATACACTAATGCCAGCATAGCAGACGTGCACAAACAAGGTGCCTGGCCAACAACTAGGCACGCAGGCCTCTAATATGTGTATAAACATTTGGGAGTGAGATTCGGAAGTTGCCCACCCCTCAACAAGACTACTAAACTCTCAACTATCCAAAATGATTACAGATCAATGAAATGCTTCATGTGGGCAAAAACACTGTACATAGTACATTACTATGTAGTCTTACTTAATGTAGTCTTACCAAGAATAGTTCAATAGTCTATAGTCTTACTATGTAGTCTTACCAAGTATAGTCAATAATGACTTTTGAAAGAGAAATGCTAAATAAAGCAATAAGCACATAAACCATACAATAAAAGGAAAAGAGAGCAACACAAAAAAAAAAAATAAAAACTCCAAAATCTAAGATACGATTGGCATATGCCTATTTTTTTCAGCACTTCAGGTTAGTGCAGAAATTTGAGGCTAGGCTGGACTATGAAGTGAGAACTTGTCTCAAAATTTTAAAATCTAACACACTGGAATAAGAACAGGGGTGGGAGGTAGGAGAAAACCACAACTGATGCTAAGAGTTCCTAGAGTGAAGAAAGCTGCCTGTTGTAGATACAAGATAAGATCATCTAGTTCAAGATTCTCCTTTTCCAGATCGTCATCTGTTTTTCTCTTAAGTTTTAATAAACCATAAATTACCATTCTTCTGGATGGTGATCCAGACAGGTGATCAAGATAAACCAGTGAGCAAAACTTTAAGACCATGAAATGTAATAAAGGAACTGGAACTTTTGCTCAAGCTGTTAAGATGAACATCCAAGGGGTGGAACAAAAGAGGAAAATGGCACAAATCACATGTAACAGAGCTGTGTCATCAACTTTAAGACTTAAGCCTACCTATACTTCGTATTGACACTGTCCAATCATCCCGTCATACATGTTCTACTTTCAGGGTGAAAATGTATCTGCTTTCAAATAGTGGTATTACTACCACTATTTGGATTCTTCAAGCAATGTTATTTAGGAACTTGTTAAAATTATTATTATATTCTACTTTCTGGTTTCTGATATAGGGTCTATGTAGCCTGGGTTGGCCTGGAACTTTTTTACATAGCCCATTCTGGCCTCAAGTCACAATCCTCCTCAGCGTCCCAAATACAGGGATCACAGACATTATGGCTGTGCATAATCAGGCCTGGCTTTTAAGAACTTAATACTGTACACAGAAATATTAAATCAAGAAATACATGGAGAGGCAGGATAGTTAGCTGTAGCCTAGCCAGGCTAGAACACTTAGGCAATTGCAGGTCAGTTAAACACTATAGAATTATCTCAAATAAGCTGGGCATGTACAGCAGAGGCCTGTAACACAGAACAATGGCTACAAGTTCAAGGCAGAACTAAAGAATAGCTTGCAAGGGACTGGTGGTGGACATGCACAAGGCCCTGGAGTTCAGCTCCTGGTACTAGAGGAAATAAAAACACTTAAATCAGGTGTGGTAATATCCATCTAAAATCCCAGCATTCAGGAGGCAGAGACAAGAGGGTTATTAAGTTCCCAAAACAAGCCCAGGCAAAATGCTGGCTCAAACATAAAAATTTAACATTCTTAAAATGTATCTGAAGATATATTAGATGGTCAAAAATAAGAACAGATAGATAAAGCAACTACCAGAACTTTGCTACTAAATCATTTCACTGATATGCAACTGTTGTTGAACTATAAAAGGTAATTTTATATAATTTGTGGTAATTAAGACAAACAAATGAAAAATAACCAGGACAAATGAAGTAAATAAAGGCGTGCGCGGGGGGGGGGGAGTTTACTCATGCAACAAATAATTACTGACTTACAAGCAACAGAATGAGACAGGGAGAAGAATGTGATGATTGATTTTGACTCTTACTTGACAGAACTGAGAAGACCCACCCCTACTCTGAGCAGCATACTCTGAGCAGCAGCATCCTGTAGCTGGTAAAAGGGTGCAGAATTTCTGCTTCCTGCCTGTGGACACATGACCAGCAGCTTCTCTATTTCTGCTTTCTTCTCTATTGTGGACTGTGAGCCAAAATAAACCTTTCACTGCATAAGCTGCATGTCAAGTATTTGATCAAAGCAATGAGAAAAGTAATACAGAAGACAGTAGAGACTGAAAAGAAAAGCAATTATATGCATGCCAAAGAAAAATTCTTACATATAAGTGGAGTATACTTTAACTAATTTTCACTGCAGATACATAATAATTAGCAGTAATCCTTCTGCCTCAGCCTCCTGAGTGTTGTGATTACAGTGTGTACCATCACACTCTGGCTTGCCTTGAGATAGGATCTCTCTCTCTACAGTGCCCAGGATAACCAGGAATTCCCTGTGTGTTGTTTGTATCAATAGCTACTCTCAATCTTCCCAGTGCTTGGATTTCAGATATTCACAGAGACCAAATTCCTTCTTATCTTTACTTAAACTGTTTGTCATACTGAATTTGAGGAATCGAAACATATAGTATTCCAGTTATTCTATTCCTAATCAATAAAATTTATTGAGCCCCATGCCAGGCTCGGTGCTAAACTTTCCAAATTAGACCACCCAATTTCCATAACTGCTTTACAAAGATTCTAATTACTAAAATCATCCTATTATAGAGATAATAATACTGGAGTGATATCTACACAATTGGTGTGCAGTCACTATCAATTCAGAGATACTTTAAAGTACATATCAGATTTTTTAAAATTGCTGCTTATTACCTAGGTTTCCAACTTAACATCTTCATTCAGTAAAAAACAAAAAAACCACTACTGCCTGTATTATATTTCATAATGTTGCCCAATCAGATAAGTTACTAATTCCCCAAGAAGTGATGTTAATACAAATATGAAGAAAAACATTATCTCCTACAATATTTATTTCTACAATATTTATAATGAGTACCTATGCCTGTAATAAGAATAAATGCACATGGTCCTTCAATTATAAGTTACTTTATCCGAAGTTACACTACCAGTTAGTCTTTATCTCCTCTTGTACCAATACAAAATAAAGGATTCAACTCAAAATGCCATTACAATTTAGCAGCAGAGGATCATGAAGAATATTATCAGAACACAGAAGAATATTCTAAGTTTTAAAATATATTGCAATAAACTATTTGCATTCCTTTAATTAAATTCCAACTGTCAAAATGAAAACCACCAATTTTTCTATTTAGAAAGAGATGTTAATACATTAACTATCATCCACAACTGTTTTACTTCAAAGAAAGAAAAAGAAGTTAGGGTCATACCTCATTTCCGCAGTCCTGCCCATTTAAAACTTTCAAATGGTTTCCAACTGCCTACTTTTTGTTTCAAATATAGTCCCTCATTCAGGATCTGTCATACGGCCCATCTTTCTCTCTCCCACCTTAAAAACTAAAGAAACTATAAAAGCACCTCTCTCCAAAATTACACATCATGCTGTTCTTTCATTTTCATGCCTTTTCTCTTTCTATTCAAAATGCCATTTTAAATATTCAAATATCTGGGGACATGGCACTCAAATAGCAAGCAGAAGGTCCTAAAGTCAATCCCTACTACCACCCACCCACACCCATACAATTAATACAAATAATCAACCAGTATTTACAGCAAACTAATAAACCATAAAGTCTTATGCCTTCTCTGTATGTGTGTGTTCTCTGTGTGCATGTATGAATACAGACACGTGCCAGTACAGGCAGGCGCACATCAGAGCACACCTTCCAGGGTTCTCACCTTCCACTCTGCTGAGGCAGGGTCCCTCTTGTTTCTGCTGTTGGCTGTGAACTTGGGATTACAGACGTTCAATTGCCATCACATCCGTTTATTTATTTAATTTATAATTTGTAATGGGGGTTCCAAGGATAGAATTTAAGTCAAGTGCTTTTACTCACTAAGCCATTTCCCTGGACTTTTTGTGTCTTGTCTTTTTTTTTTTTTTTAAGTATTCTGTGCTTTTTATAAAATTTTCTATTGAGGCCATTTTCTTCTATCTCATTTTTTCACTAAAACACTGACATTCAAGGATAGGACATTTTTCAATCAAATATATAGGTCTAATATTAAGAACATACAACTTTGCACATTCTAAGCTTTGATACTGCTTTGTTTAATGAGTGATTTATAGGTAGTCTAAGAAACCTAGTCAAAAGATGCTTCTGGTCAATTAGAAAGATGGCTGAGTGGTTAAGCTCATACTGCTTTTCCAAGGGACCCAAGTTCAGTTCCCAGCAACCATATGATGACTCAATACCACCTGTAACTCCAGCTCCAGGAGTGCAAACACACTTTTTCTGGTCTCTGCAACTACACCGATGGCAAAGAATTACACACACACACATACACTCGCAGTTTTAAATACATAATTTTTAAATAATGTTTTCTGCATGTGTCCTTCCTTTCTATTGCAGAAAAATGTATTAACATTCAATCTGGGTGCTCACGTTTATAAAAGTATGTTTTGAAATTCTGAATCTCTTCAAAATTGTCTTGTTATGAAGATTATAACAGGTTCCCAGCAGTTGTATGCTGTTATATTTAAAGTGGTACTGTGAACAATCCTGTTAGTAGTTACTTAGCTCAAATTTTTTTGGAAGTAAAAGAATTAAAGATGTCCCATTTTGAAAGAAAACATGATTTACAAGTTAAATAAATGACCACATTTCTAAACAGAAAATGTAATTAATTGACAGGCAGAAACAAAAAGTTCTTATCAGTGTTATTCTTTTTCTTGATTTAGGCACTGTCCTAATTTGCTTTCCTGTTGCTGTGATAAACATCATAACCAAAATCAACTTGGGGAGGAAAGGATTTATATTATCTTATACTTCCAGGTCACAGCTCAGCTCTGAGGGAGTCAGGCAGGAACTTCAAAGCAGGAACTGAGAAGGTATGCTCTTACTGGCACTTGCTCAAGAGCATTCTCCCTTCTCTCCCCCCACCCCTATATACAGCTAGCTTTTATATTCAGCAAATAACCACCTGCCTAGAGACATACTACTCAGGTTAGATTAGGCCTCCCTTCATCAACCAAACATCAAAAGAATGCCCCCCACAGTCATACCCACAGGCCAGACTAATCTAGGCAATTCCCCAACTCAGGCTCCTTCTTCCCATGTGACTAGTTTATGTCAAGTTGACAATAAAAACTTACCAGTGCAAGCACCACTTATAAAATTGTATTGCGGTGAAAGGACTGGAGAGATGGCTCAGCACTTAAGAGCACTTGTTGCTCTTGCAGAGAACCCAGACTGCATTCCCAGCAACCATGTGGTAGTTCACATTTGGGTCCCAGCAACCACACCGTGGCTTACAACCATACACAACTCTAGTTCTCAGGAGATCTCCTCTGAACTCTGTGGGCACCAGGCATGCAAGTGCTGCTTGCTACACATATATACAGGCAAAATAATCATACACATAAAATAAAGTTTTTAAAAAATTCATTCAATTTATTACCTTTGCAAGTATCAAACAAGGGTACCTCCCTGAATATTTCAAGAAAAGTTAAACAAAAGGATTCATTTTCTATCTTCAGATCTATATTACTACTTTCTTTCAGCATGCTGTGTATGGTTTAGTCTGAGACACAGAGTCTCCTGTTCAATGATAGTTTACTCCTGTGCAACTTTGTCATACATAATTTTGTTATAAATTACAAGCTAACTGGGTGGTGGTGGCACATGCCTTTAGTCCCAGCACTTGGGAAGCAGAGGCAGGTGGAGCTCTGTGATTTCAAGGCCAGCCTCCTCGACAGAGGGAGTGCCGGGACAGGCCCCAAAGCTACAGAGAAACTGTCTTGGAAAAACCAAAATAGATAAATAAATAATAATTAAATAACAAGCTAATAATCAAAACCAAGCTAATCAAGAAGTTATAACATAGTTTGTACTGAAACACTCAAGACAGAAAACTGGTTTTCATCTTTACTAGATAAGACCTACCAGAGAAATAGAATTGTGTCACAAAGAGCACAAAGATTGTTTCTGGAGACTTTCGTCCTTCTGTAGGGAGACACTCTAGCCCCACCCCAGGTAACCCGTGAGGGCGGGGTGAGGGGAAGTCTGAGGGACCACGGACACGTGGACCCTCCCTTCTTCTGGCCCTGGTCCTGGCTCCCTCTTCCTCGCTTTGGCCTGCGCTTGGCTGGTGTATCTGAATAAAGAAGTGTTTGCCCGATTGACTGCTGAGTGATCACTTAACATCCTTCCTTATCGGAAAGTCTAGAACTTCCTAAGTAAGCAGCTCAGACCATACTCCAATTCAGGCTCCTTCCACTATGACCTCCCCAGTGCAAGATTCTAAATGTATCTTAAAATGAAACTATCACTAATCATAATTTAAATGATAGCACTTACATGCTCAGGCAAAGATCTATATACATTATAATACTTTATTCTTGATGCAAAGGCAGAAGTACCTTTGTACATTTAAAATAAAATGTAAATAGTACTTTTAAAATTCGTATCAACAAATACCTGAATTAACTAGTTACAAGCTATGTTATTTTATTTCACAAGATATAAAACAAAACATTTACCCCCACCCTGACAGGGTATCTCTGTGTAGACCTGGCTGTCCTGGAACTCACTTTGCAGACCAGGTAGCCTCAAACTCATGAGACCCATCTGCCTCTGCCTCCGAGGGGTGGGAATAAAGGGGTGTGCCATCACGTCCAGCTACAACTTACTCTTTGAACCTTACTCTTTACATATTCTATCAATTTCTCAAAAGGCCATATTTTATAATGAAGAGTTACTCCTTTTCTCTTACATGAAACATCAAGGTAAATATTCTGTTCATAAAAACTGTGATTCAGGAAGAATCTGAAATATTGGTCCTAAGGAGTCACTAAAACCTTTATTATAACACATTCATTACCAACATTCTCCTTTCTCCAAAATACTTCGGTTTGCTATGAAAAAAGGAACAAGACACAATGTATCTGCATACCTCAGTCCAGATCCTCAAAGTTGAAAATGAAAAGGACAGAGTGAAATGTGCAATGGAAAAACTGCCAAGAAAATAATTTTATGAGGACTTCCCTCAAAACCCCACTAAAACACCATACACAATGGATTGCCACAATGGCTCAATGTTGAGTAGGATCTTCTTCACAGATCACTATTTTATAGTTAGCCCAAACTTCCATATCCATATCAGGTGAACAATAAAGAACTATACAGTTTTATAATAGGCTGTAGCTAACTACAGCATTTCAGGAGAGCTGTAAAGAGCTGTAAGAGCAGGGACATTCTCTGGCTAGCTACTACTTTAAGAAGAGCCCAACATACAAACTTAACCACAGGTGAAAACCACCCAAAGCCGTTTGTCTTCCCCTTAATCATCACTTTATGAAGGTTGAGAGATCCAAATGTCCCAAGTTGTATTCCAAAATGACAATACCTAGGTTCCGCCCTGAAGTCCTGATTCAACAGATCTGGAGTGGGCCCAGGAATCTGCCTGCTCACAGTTAATGCTGGAAAACTACTGTCCCCAAAGGAATAAATTTAGAAAAACACAGCAATGCTCCAGGTGATGCAGGACTCCTCATTGTGACCAGCAATTGTACTGTGCTGTAACAAAATGACCTCAGAAATTAGGGACATCCTCAAGCTATCCTAGAAGATATACCACACTAAGATGCTGGGCTCCTCTTTGTTTGTTGTTGGTTGTTTTTTGATTTGGGGGGGGGGGGGATTCGAGATTGGGTTTCTCTGTGGCTTTGGAGGCTGTCCTGGAATTAGCTCTTGTAGACCAGGCTGATCTGGAACTCACAGAGATACGCCTGCTTCTGCCTCTCGAGTGCTGAGATTAAAGGCGTGTGCCAAAACCGCCCGGCAGACGCAGGGCTCTTTATAGCCCTTTCCTACTTCCTCGACATTAACTAGTCCTCTGTATATACATTTGGAATGCATTCTTGCCTCATTTCAAAACAAAAAAACAAAAAGCAGTCTTAAGAGACCAGACTTCAGTCCCAAGAACAAAACGGACACACTTAAATAAAGATCTGGGAGGGGCCATTGCATGCATAACAATTCTTCAGGCCATCCACTTTGTGATGCCTACTGTAATTGTTCCGGTATCCCTTCAGGTAAGCATCCAAGCATCTTTTCAGGTAAATGTCCTGTTCACCATTGTGTGGCAGCTATTCGACATTCATGACTATCTGTTGAGTGATGAATGTATGGTGAGGTTTAATCACACAATGGCTTACCATACTCTTTCAGTCCAGAAAACCGCGATTGTCAGCCTCTACTTACACTAACAAACTGAATGTCATCTTCATTTTCATCCGTTGTTGACTCAGATGCCTCAGGCCCAGCTGGTGGGGCAGATTCTATTATCTATAAACAAAAGCCAAAACACGCTTATCTACGCGGTCACACACTCGTAGAAGAAAAAAAAAATTTCTCCCCCCAAAAGAAACGAGTTAAGACAAAAGCCCCAGAGGGAACAGCGCGCATCACGCACAAATCCGACTCACAGAACTGCATGGAGGCGGGTTTTGCTAAGGCGTCTCGGAGCTGCAGAGACCTAGCCTTCCCAAGCGAGTTGCCACAATTCCCCTCCCCGCCTTCTCCAGGTGCAGGGATGCAGGCTCTAAACCTCCAGGATCCGGGGATTGCAGGCTTGTAAGGCAACGACGGCCTGCCTCTAACCGTCTCTCCCCCTCAGGGCTGCGGCTGCCACAGCTAGGGCGGCCGGGGGCTGGGGGCTGGGGGCGGCCGGACCGCCATTGTTGAGGGCTCCACGCAGACGTGCACAGGCCTGGAGGCCCAGCAATCGCCGCAGGCCGCGGCCCACCTGAGGCACCCACGGCCTAGAAGACAAACCCTTCGGGGTCGGGCTCGGCCGAGCCAAGGCCCGGGCCGCCACCACTCACCTCCGGCCCTGGGTCTCCCATTTCTCCCACGGTCTGTCAGCACCACGCTCCCGCCACTGCTGCTGTTCCCGACGCCGCCGCCACGACTTCCCTCTCGCCCTGCGCCGCCCGACCCGCCCTGCGTGAGCGCCCACGCAGATGACGCCTCAGGCCGCGGGGACGACGCCGAGCCGCTAGACCTCAAGCGCGGCCTCGCCGCCGCTAGCTTCCAGCGCCGCTTTGTACGCTCCCCGCCTTCCTCCCGCCCCGCAGAGGATCCTGGGAGTTGTAGTTTCCGCCGGCCTCGAAGCCGCCGACCGCGTGGCAGGGAAAGCGGGCGAGGACCTGGAGCATGGCGCTCACCTGCAGCTCCGGAAGATGGAGGAGGAGGCGGCGAGGGTCTTGACAGAGTTTTGAGTCCACGCAAAATCTCGGTCTGCTGCCGCCTTTTACTTGGGAGACACTGGCAGGGAAAGAGCGCCACTGCAAGAAGCGGGGAGGATGGAAAAATGGAGGACTTTTTCCTTTTATATCTTGGCAAGGGTGGCAGATGCAGAAGCTTATATGGCGTTTCTGAGAGGTCGTTAATTCTTGCAGCAGTCTCCCAAAGTGGCTTCCTTGTTCACAGGTCTCTAGACGACCCATAATTCCTGTAAACTAAAAGAAGCATTACTGATTAGGTCCCATAGTGCTGCCAGAGGTCTTTCATGTTTGTCTCTTGCTCTCTTCAGGCTAGGCTGAGCTGGTTCCTTAATTACTTGGAGAGTGGGACCCAGAAGTCTAGGCAAAAGAGGACCAGTGGAAAACAGACCTGGTAGTGTTCAGCTAATCTGTTCAGACCTTAATTGCTCCTACTGCCATAAAAGCAAAGCTCAGTGGTCTTTGCTTTGGGCCAGAAGGACGGTGACTGGAAATAATTTGTTGCCCTTTTCTCTCTCTCTCTCTCTTTTTTTTTTTTTTTTTTTTTTTGGATTGAGGTATGGAGTGGGTAGGTTTAGGTGAAGTCCAAGATGTGATGCCCTCTTAGGTAGTCACCTTTCTTATGGCTAACGCCAGCGCACCAGCAAGTATTGAATCTTGCTGAAGGACCAGATAGAGGAGCACAGCTGGAGTCCAGGGTTCAGCAGGAAAGGAAAAGCGCCAAAGACAGACTCCCTTCGTTAGGAAATGAACAGTGGCATTGTATTGTACCTTTTCAAGATATTCCCAGGCTCTATAAAATAAAACTGAACTTGTAAAAGTTGACTCATGCATTAGTCAAAACAACTATGGTTTTAAATTTTTTTCTCAAATAATGACTTGGAACAAAAGCCTTTTTAAAAAAATATATAAACAGAGGCTGGAGAGATGGCTCGGAGCTTAAGAGCACTCACTGGCTGCTCTTCCAGAGGACCTGAATTGAATTCCCAGCAATCATATGATGGCTCACAACCATCCGTAATGAGAGCTGGTGCCCTCTTATGATTGTCTGTGATATCTAGTGTTGTTCATCTATATTCAAAACACCATTTAACTGCCTATGACTATAGAAATTAGTAATAGCATTACCACAAAGTGTTCTGAAACTTCTATTGCTTTCTACCTAATAAGTTTGAGACATATACAAACCAACTGAGAACCAAAGATCCACTGTATGCATTTTTCAAAAGCTATATTTATGTAAATATTTCTAAACCCAAGTATGTAGTCCAGACTTTAAGAAGATAAGTTCAATGGAACATCTATTTGGTTTCTGGTAGGAATTGGTGGGTCAAACTTATGGAAAATATAAGTAGTTTGTGACTAGAGCAGAAAAATGCTATTCATTATCCATTAGCTATACTATTCATTAATTAAGGTTGCAATGACTTACCCTAAGGTTACATCATGGGTTTGTTTAGAATAGAAAAACATTGAAAAAAACATATGACTAGTGATTGAGGCTTGCATCTTACTTTTTTGAAGAAAGGGGTTCATCCTGGACAGGTGAACACAGTAATTTATTGGGGTTCGGCAGCTATTGGAGTATGCCTCTTTTTAAGTGATTTAAGTTGGTCATGTGAATGACTGTCTTGTAGGGCTTTAAAAACACCAGATCTTCCAGCTGAACCAAGTCAGAATGAGGTCAAATTGTGATGCCCTCTGCAAAAGTAATACTGTAGACTGACTTAGCTCGCTGAAAATGTTTCCCTACAATTTCTGTCTACTTACTTAAAAAAAAAAAAGAAGTGCAAGAGATACATTGAATAAGTAGAACCATGCCAATAGAATGTCTATAATAGAAAACCTACATAAATATGAATGTGATTTTTTTCTAGCTGCCTTGCTTGATAAGAACATGCTTGGAAGCTACCTAACAGAAGGTTAAATCAAAGCCAGTTTTTATTTAGCATGGTATAGCAAAGGAGGAAAGCAAAACATAAATATTATGGGCAAAATTTGGGAATATGTTTTAGGAAATTAAGGTCTTGGGTCAAGTGGTTCTATAGTCATTTTTGTCTGAGAGTGGAAAATAGTTTAGCTACTGGGTCTCCATTCTTGTTTTCTAGGAAGGAAGGAACAAATGAATGAACGAACGAAGGAAAGAAGGAAGGAAGGAAGGAAGGAAGGAAGGAAGGAAGGAAGGAGAATTCAGTCAATAGTTAAGCAGAAGTTTATTTACCAAAACAAAGCACACAATCCAAAGAAAAATTAAATGGGCTATCCCAAAGGAAGAATAATAGCCTAATAGGTTCTATATTGCAGAATTTAAAGAAATTTTCATGAATATTTATGAGATAGATGACATAGTCATAGAATAAAGAAAACATTTTCTCTTCTGAGTCCTGGTGTACTGAGTCTGGCTACATTATTTCTTCCCACAATCCTCTAGAAAAGCCCACAATAGGCTGAGAATAAAAATCGCAATGCATGTGGTGTTGAAATGATGTCGGGGTCTTTTGAGGATGCAGGGCTTCATTCCTTAGATATGTGTGGGCAGTTGGGAAAGTGCATTGGCCTTCTAGCATCTGATACAGTGGAAACAGTGTAACTCCAGCTCAGAGAAGTGTAACTTTATTTAAAGGGTGTTTCTGAATATCAGGAGACCCATATTCAGTTACATATACACAGTTACAGATTCCCTGGTTACCTTATATCTAACTCCTTGCCTAGCTAGTATTTTTTCACAAGGAATAGAGCCCCCATAATGGAAAAAAAAATACACAATCTTATAAAGGAAGAAGTACCCAGAAATCCTTTTCTTTCATAACCTTTTCAGGTTGGAAAAGAATGCAGCCCCTCACTCACATGGCAGTTTACAACGGCCTATAGTTCTACCTCTAGGGGATCCAGTACTCTCACACAAATATAAACACAGATAAAACAACAATGTACATAAAATAAACAAATCATTAAAAAAAAAAAGAATGCAGACCCTCCTTATGGATCTGTGTCCTTGCTCTGTATGTTGGAGTAACCAAGGCTGGTTAGTTAAGAATGGCAGCCATTAGTTGAAATATCAGATTTGTTTGTTGACTATGGAACCTGACTGGGGCCCAGGCAGCCCAACAAACTTTCCCTCATACTAATACTGCAAATGCATTATAAATTTTAGAATAGATGGCAATGTCCCCTGAGGGACATTCTTTTGGTATCTCAAAATTTAAATATGATAACCACTAATAATCTCTCTCTCTTTTTTGGGGGGGCAAATAAAAGTTATTTAAGTTGGTTACCATTAGCAGAGTCCTGTAACAAAGAACTCTTGGTCCCAAAGTAAGGTACGGTAGGGTTTATAAAGCCTAAAATTACAATTACATCACACCAAAGGCAATTTGTTGTTGTGAAACAATAGGTCTTTCAAAGCTGCAAGGACAGTTGCATGAGAACTTTCAGCAGCAAAGTGTGCTTATCAGGGCTAGGGTGTAGTTGGCTGTGCTAAAACTAGGACAAAATGGAATTACTCTGGGTAGTTCATCATTCCCCAAAATGCAACAGGAAGTTTAAAGAACCATATTTCTTTTTTGTAATTTATTTTTTCATTTAAATTAGAAACAAGCTTCTTTTACATGTCAGTCTCAGTTCCTTCTCCCTACTCTCCTCCCCTGCCTCCCACTGAACCCCCATCCCAACTCCTTTCTGCTCCCCAGGAAGGGTGAGGCCTTCCATGAAGGATCTTCAAAGTCTGTCATATCATTTGGAGTGGGGCCTAGACCCTCCCCAGTGTGTCTAGTCTGAGGGAGTATCCTTCTATGTGGAAAGGGCTCCCAAAGTTTATTTGTGTACTAGGGGTAAATACTGATCCACTATCAGTGGCCCCATGGATTGTCCAGACCTCCAAACTAACTTCCTCCTTCAGGGGGTCTGGAATAATCCTATGCTGGTTTCCCAGCTATCAGTCTGGGGTCCATGAGCAACCCCTTGTTCAGGTCAGCTGTTTCTGTGGGTTTCTAGATCCAGCAATTCCATTCTTAGGCATATATCCAAAAGATGCACATTCATACAACAAGGACATCTGTTCAACCGTGTTTTATAGCAGCATTATTTGTAATAGCCAGAAACTGGAAGCAACCTAGATGCCCCTCAGCTGAGGAATGAATGGAGAAAATGTGGTACATTTACACAATGGAGTACTGCTCAGCGGGGGGGAAAAAACAATGGAATTTTGAAATTTACATGTAAATGGATGGAACTAGATAATCTCTTTTTAAAAAAGATTTATTTTTATTTATTATGTATACAGTGTTCTGCCTGCATGCCAGAAGAGGGCACCAGGCCTCATTATAGATGGTTGTAAACCACTATGTGGTCACTGGGAATTGAACTCAGGACCTCTGCTAGAGCAAGCAGTGCTCTTAACGTCTGAGCCATCTCTCCAGGACCCACTGATAATCTCTTAATTGATGTTACATTGCATGATAAAGAAATCTAGGAAAGAAAACACAAATCTGTACAAACACATTCTTAACTGTCACGACCTAAAGGACATCAACCTGGGGCAAGAGAGTCAGGGATAGGGAATGGGGACAAGAGACACAGAAAGAACGACCACAAGAAAGGATTCTGATCAAGTGGCAAACTTTACTTTTCTCAGGCTAGCTTATATAGTCAGGATATGGGGAGGGGCAAAATGAGTCGTTTGTGCACCAGGTGTTGGTATAGGCAGGATATTAGGAAGCCACAAAGAGGATGTTTGGCAGGGTAAAGAGTTCATGAGTAAGATGTCCAGGAAGGGGTTGCCTAGGTGACTGAGCCTGTGGGTGGAGGACTGGGTCAGGTTGTTTCTTTTCTTGAGCTGAGGTTCTAAAGAGCTGCTATGTAAAGGTTAACTATGTGGCCTGCCAAGCATGGCCTAGGATCTCATGCCAAGCCCTGAGATTTGGCCCCCAACACTTAACAAAACAAGACAGACACACTCAAGTCAATTATAATCCTCGTGTCTGACACTGGTCACATGACCTTAGCTGGTTTATAACTACCTGCCTCTACTACCCATTCTGTATTCCTCCAACCTCAGCAATCCCTTCAGCAGGTCTTGGCTCTTTTCCTGAAGGAATGCTTGGAATAAGTTGTCATAGTTTCCCATAGACTTTAATCACAAGACACAGAAGCACTAAGGGATGGATCTCTTGAACTCCAGACATAATCCTTCTTACCTCCGTTGTAGAGAAGCAATCCAACTTACCCATGGTAATCTGGATCAAACACCCCTCCTAACACTGTTATTCCTTTCTTAGCCTATCTGTTTAAGGGCATCAGAAACCCAAAGTGGTGGCCAGGTGGATTGAGCTTCCAGTTCTGTGGAATGTTTGTTCTTTCCTGGCAGAAGCACTCCACATTCTGGAACTAAAACTTCTAGGCCAGCAAAACTTAAGGCTGCAGAATAGAAAGCAAAAAAAAAAAAAAAAAAAAAAAAATTCATAGTGGATCACTAGGAATGATAGTGAGTGGAACTAGTCCCTTTTCCACCCCTCGATTCCTGGACCCAATGGACCCTAGGTATGGAGATACTACACCATACATTGGACACTGATTCAAGCATATACTGTCTTCTGGAGAACCCAGCCCCAGCCATCCAGGCTGCTACCATCTAATTGGCATTGTAACTGTGTCTTCAAAAGGCCATTCCATCTTTCTATTAGGCCAGCTGCTTCAGGATGGTGGGGAACATGGTAAGACCAGTAGATTTCATAATTGTGACCCACTTTCTCACTTCTCTGGCTGTCAAGTGAGTTCCTTCCTTAGTCAGAGCAATACTGTATGGAATATCATGAAGGTGGATCAGGAATTCTGTAAGTCCACAGATAGTGGTTTTGGCAGAAGCATTATGTGCAGGAAAGACAAATCCATAACCAGAATAAGCATTTACTCCAGTAAGGACAAAGTGTTGTCCTTTGCATGGAAGAAGTGGTCCAATGTAGTTAACTTGCCACCATGTTAATGGCTGATCATCCTGGGGAAGGGTGTTAGTGTTTATGTCTTTAGTGGGGAATTGAGACCATTAATATTGAGAGCAATTATTGAACAATGTGTATTAATTACAGTATTGTGGCTTGAATGAAAATGGCCCCCATGAGCTCATAGAAAGTGGTACTAGTAGGATGTGTGGCCTTGTTGGAGTAGGCATGCCCTTGCTGTGGGTTTTGATGTTTCAAATGCTCAAGCCAGACCCAGTGTCATTCTCTCTTCCTGCTGCCTGAGGATCTGGATGTAGAACTTTAAGCTACTTCTCTAGTGCCATGTCTGCTGGTGTGTTGCCACGCTTCCCACTATGATGATAACCGTCTAAGCACAGCACCAATGAAATAAATGTTCTCCTTATGAGTTGCCATGGTCATAGTGTCTCTTCACAGCAATAGAAAAGTAACTAAGACAAACAGTAATTTGCTTAGGGTTTATATAGTTGTGAAGAGACACCATGATCAAGACAGCTTATGACAGGAAGCATTTGATTAGGAGCCTGCTTACAGTTTCAGAGCATGAATCCATGACCATCATAGCAGGGAGTACTCATGGCAGCAGGCAGGCAGGCATCGCCCTGGAGTAATAGGTGTGATCTAACACACTGAGAAAACAATCAAGGGGCACAGATGGTTGTTTGAAATCTAAATACCCACCCTCAGTGACACACATCCTCCATCAAGATCTATCTGAGGGTGGGCACACAGCCTGCCATTTTGACCCTTGGTAATGTGGCTGGTGAGGAGACTAGTGGGGAGTCAAACAGACTGGCTTTTGGGGGATCCCTACTGGAGATCAGACTCAACAGCATATGGCAAAGTCCCCAGGAAGCAGTGTTGTGGGTGTCAAACCTTGTTGTTTTTAACAGAGGACTATATTCTAGTTTTACATCACTGTACTGAATTTTGGCTTTAGGAATTTTAATAAATATACGCATACATGTGTATTATGAGTATATATGTATACATTTTAACTTCATTCTTCACAAACCTTTTATGACTTACATGGAGTATCTGAAATGTGCTTAAGCTTCTTCATCTTTCTTTTTCTGTTTTGAAAAAATCTAATCATTTTACCCTACAATAAAACTTTATTTTGCCATACATAATTCATAATCTTAAAAAAGTCTTTCATCGTAATATTCTTTACCAAATATATGTCCTTATATGTAAGTTTTTCTTTGTATTTTTTCTCCTACTTGCTACTTTCCCTTTGTTTTATTTCCTTCATCAATATCATGACAAAGCAACATAAAAAATTTATCAAATCACTTAAAATAAAACTGAGTCCAAATTACATCTTTAACCTGGTATAACAAATTAAGATTACCTAGCCATACATTATTAATTACAAGGTTATGTCTATTGCTAATCCCAGACAGATTTTATTGTTGCTTGGATTTCTTCAAAAATCTTTCTTACACATATTTTTTCTTGGCTTCTCATGACTTTGGGAGTTACAGAACATGACATTCTTGCAAGAGTTGAACAAGATTGCTCATCTTCCAGCAACCTTGAAGAGTAAAACCATATCAGAACAGGCAAAAGCAGAAGAAAGATAAACTACACAGAGAGCCAAAAATCTGTACATGCTGACCCTGTAATCACAGTTTCAGATACAAAAGACATCTGCTCAAAAGAAGAGCTGGGAGAGATTGTAAAGTATTTGTTTTTGAGTAGGAGTGTCAAGGAGAAGAAAAGAGATTGTGTCCAGTACTGCAGACTGGATAAGTGACTTGTTGTTCGGGCCAGAGCTGACAGATTGTACCCAGAGCCGTTTGTATTTTAAACAGGTCAGACATGAAGAAGGGTCTTGTAGCCAAATGGTACTGAGGTTCCCATGAGATCAAGTGTCACTTTATTTCATTCCCTAAATAATTTTTAAATGTTTTTTAATTTTAACTTTATTTTGGGGGGGGGGCGGGGTTTGGAGACAGGGTTTCTCTGTGGCTTTAGAGGCTGTCCTGGAACTAGCTCTTGTAGACCAGGCTGGTCTCAAACTCACAGAGATCTACCTGCCTCTGCCTCCTAAGTGCTGGGATTAAAGGCATGGGCCACCACCGCTGGCCTTAACTGTATTTTTAACTCCACCTTCCCCCAATCCCTCCTATGTATATCTGAATACCCTGTAACATGAGGTTTTCATAGCCTTGCTAGGTCCTGCTGCCTCTCTCTGCCCCAAAGAAACACACAGACACTATATTTGTTATTAAGCTGTTGGCCATTGGCTAAGGTTTCTTATTTTGCTAGCTGTGACTTAATTATTAACTCATTTCTATCAATCTAAGTATTCCCACTAGGTTTTCTCTTACCAGAGAAAAGTCCAGGGACCTGTTACTTCTCTGGCATCCTACATGCTACCGCTCAGGGTGTCTGCAGAGGAGAGGAGAGGAGAGGAGAGGAGAGGAGAGGAGAGGAGAGGAGAGGAGAGGAGAGGAGAGGAGAGAGCGATTTCATGTTTGTCCCTGCTTATATTCTGATTCTGCCCAGCTATGTCACTCCCTGCCCGGCCAATCAACCAATCATTGTTTTATTCATTAACCAATAAGAGAAGCATATGCACAGAAGGACTTCCCCCATCAATACCCCCTTTCCTTGATCCCTCTTGAGATTTTGGTCTCTTTCTTTGATATATATATATATATATAGAGAGAGAGAGAAACAGATACAGGCAGACAGACAGACAGACAGACAGACAGACAGAAATACACTGGCTCAGTGCTTTTAGTGTTAGTTGTATGTATATGAGTGCATGGCTGACCACTTGGAATTGAATAATGAGTTCAGGAGCTCATCCCTGATGAAAACTATTTGTCCTACTCTCAGCATTCCTTATTTGAATGGAGCTCTTTTTCTATGGATGGGATTCTGGGAGAGATTTTACTCTTCCAGGTTACATGTCTATTTGATGGTGTACTTTTTCTAGTCTTGTTTAGGTAGTCATATTTTTGGTGTGTCTTGAGTTACATTTCCATCATTTCTACAGGAACAATTTCACAGATTTCCTGGATTTCTGTCTCTTACAACTTTCCTTCCCTTCTTCCATGATGTTCTCTCAGCCTTGAGTGCCAAAGTTGTGTTGTAAATGTATTAGTTGGGACCAGGCAACACAAGATCACTTTTTCTATACATTTTTGACCAGTTGTGCTTTGTTTTTGGGTTTTTTTTTTTCTGTTAATGGTCTTCATCTTTGATTAGGAGTGTGAGCTACACTTACAGGTTTAATAGTAAATATTTAGAATGCAGCTATGAATTACACTGGTTAAGTGAAGTGGCAATAATAAATTCTTTTCTAATATCTATGACCTCATTTGTCCCAAGTAAATGATTAGGTTTCCAGTACTAGGCATTATTTCTCAACTATTGAATTGACCTTAAGTCTAGTTAGCCAGCTGTTGGTTACCATCAAGATAAGAATGCCACTATTGTGTTAAGTGTTGTGTGCCACATGGACATTTTGTAATTCAAAGGTTTTCAACTGTATAAGAATGTTGGTTGCTTCCATCCCTCAAAAGCTTGCAAGGCAGCTCCTGGTACTATGACGTTAGTCCTCACAAAGGCAGCTTTCAAGTCAAATCCATCTAGGGTCCTCTGGGTCTTGTATCTGTAGAGTGGTCATTTTCACAATATTAATTCTACCAATCAATGAGCATTGGATGCTTTTTCATTTCCTAATATCTTTTTCTTTTCAGAGACTTAAAAAAAAACAAATTCATATGTAAAGGTACTTGTATGTACATGGTTATTCTGGCACTATTTGCAACAATCAAACTATGGACTTAGCATAGGTGCTCATCAGTAGATGAGTATAGGAAGGGTAGCATATATTAAAGGGGAAGCGTTGTTCAACCATGAAGAACAGTGGAAGCATGCCATTTGCAAGGAAATGGATGAAATTATAGTCCATGGTGAACAAAAACAAGTGTGACATGTTTTCACTCTTATGTGACAGCCAGACAAAAATTACAATGAACTGAACTTAGTAGAGGGACTAGTGTAGAGGAACCAAAGGGCATAGAGACGTGGGAAAGAGGGTGAGATAAGGCAGTAGTCAGAAAGGAGGCTAAAAGCACAATTTATGCAAGTGTCTTAGGGTTTTTTATTGCTGCAACAAAACACCATAACCAAAAAGCAAGTTGGGGAGGAAAGGGTTTATTCAGCATACACCTCTACATTGCTGTTCACCACCAAAAGAAAGTTAGGAACACAAAGCCACATTCCAAGAACAACTCCGTGTTTTGCAGAAACTGAGGACACAAGAATTTTTTCCCAAGTACTCAGGATTCTCACATGGCTTCATTCTTGGACTGTGTCCTAGTAAATACACATAATTGTAATTTTTAGAAAGTAAAACAAAATTGGAACTAAGAATCTTGTATCTGGGTCTGGAGAGATGAATCAGTGGTTAAGAGCACTCGTTGCTCTTATAGAGGACCTGAGTTTGGTTTCCAGTATCCACATGGTGGTTCATAACCATCTATAACTCCAGTCCCAGGGGATTTGACATTCTCTTGTGATCTCCATAGACATCAGGCATGCACGTGGTATACCTACATACATGCAAGCAAACACTCAGACACATATAATTAAATAAATCTCCTTTTTTAATTTAACAAGAATCATATATCTAAACCCTAAGCTAGGCATGGTGACACAACCTGCAATCTCAGCATTTGGAGATGAAGTTGGGAAGATAATAAGTTCAAAGTTGTTATTCTTTTGTTTAAAAAGAAGAAAAGAGAAATATTGAGACAGACATATTGACTATAAGTTTATTATAAGGACTGGCAGAATGGGTAGACTAAGAAGAGTAACAGGGTAATGGCTGACCGCCATGGCCGGTCGCCATAGAGAGACAGAGCGGGGAAACAGAGAGAGGGGACAGAGAGCAGGAACAGGGGGAGAGAGAGAGAGAGAGGGCAGGGGCCTATCTTTTAAAGGGGTCCTCTGCACCTGCGTACAGACTTCTTTCCCATGGAACCTTGGGCTGACCAGGGTATTGCCTGAGTGGATTCCACCAGGTAACAGGGGCAGGCCAGCATAATGCCTGAACCTTTCATTCCCACCTCTACTTATTATTAAAAAAGGTGGGGTGTTTAGACATGGCAGGTTAAGGAATAAGGGCGTCGAATTCTTAAGACTGCTTCCTGCTGACGTGGGGGGCGTTGACCATCTTTGGGGGACCCGAGAAGGTTGGGGTGCTGCCACGTCCTGGGGAAGCTGGTTGTTTCATTGCAGTCCAGGCTGTATGGAACTCCCTGGCGCCTCTTAGACCTGGCAAGATGTTGACAGAGCAGAAAACAAGGTTGAGTTTAGAAAAAATTTTCTTAGGTCCTGTCACTTGAGGGGAAGATTGTAAGATGAGGGAGGGGTTCCCGAGGAGTCCTAACATGAGTGAAGGGAATTTGGGACCAGGGAAAGATTGAATATTACCTGGAGTGAACCTGACCTGTTGGGATCTGATTCGGCTCCCTGGAACTTACAAGAATCCTTAGAGTTTGTGGAAACATAAGTATTAGACATGTTAGAAGCATATTCATGTTAGAAGCAACTTGGCTGAAAGTATTACCATTTTAAAACAGACAGATTTTTGTAGGACAATGAAAAGCATCTTAATCTTGACCTTGTAGTTATGATCATATGGTGGTATTGTTGAACTTTACTATGAACAGTAGCATGAGAAATAGAGAAATCAGGAACATATTTTATCCTTTTTTAATGTCTTAACTCATTTTATCATCATTTAAGCCTTTTTATCCTCAGGCCTTCATACATCTTAGACTTTCCTATATTCACATAGATAAACCTTAAAATACCTGTTACTGGAATCTGTTTTGCTTTAAGCTGGCAAGACTATCAGTCGTTAAAAGCATCAAAGTTCTTGAGAAGGATAAGATTTTACCTGAATCAGTGATTAAAGAATAACAGAGACTTGCCAGCAGGCTGCATGGACAGCCATCCCCAAGGTGCTCCATCCATAGTAGTGGGCTGCAGGACACCTGCCTTCTTGCTGATAACTTGCGACCTGTGGATTACAGACTTTGGGAAGACTCGCCTACCGTTGGCCCAAGCAACGCCGGGAAAGTCGATTCCGTTGTCCTCTTGTCCATGGTCTGGAATACTTTGTACCAGTTGAGGTGAAGGGCAGGGTTGCTCAGTGACCAGCGTTGTCACTGAGATGAAGTTTCTTCAGTGCCCAGTCTTCTCGGAGGAAATGGGGTGGGGCCAGCAGCTGGCCTATCTCTCTGTTACAAAAAGCTTTTTAACAAAACATTTTAAATGCCATATTCTCTAGATCTCTGAGCATTTGAGGGCTGTCTGTTTAGTATCTTAGCAGTTAAGTTTGCCTTTAGTTAGAGAAAAAATACCTTTTTTGTAATAAAAGCTGTACCTTTGTAAACGGCTTACAGGATAAACTGAGTGGTATAAATATTTTGTTAATTTGAATAGACTTTAAATGTTTATCATCATTTAAAGATATATAGCAATTTAGAAATATGAGACTTAATAGTTTAATTTAA
Source organism: Cricetulus griseus (assembly GCF_003668045.3). Classification (NCBI taxonomy): domain Eukaryota; kingdom Metazoa; phylum Chordata; class Mammalia; order Rodentia; family Cricetidae; genus Cricetulus; species Cricetulus griseus. The sequence goes on along the minus strand of NW_023276807.1, from coordinate 14,149,188 downwards.
GTTGTATATAAAATAAAAAGCAAAAAGATCTGGCAGAAATCAAAAATCTGGCAGACAGGTTTGCTCGATAGGCCGCTGGAGCTGTGCGTGCCTACAGGTAGGTCACATGACCAAAACAGCGGCAACTGTAAGCCGCTTTTGTCTGTTTACCTGCTTGTTGGATGAAACCAGAAAGGTTCCTCTGTGCATTTCCCATGGGTGAGGCAGGTGGAGAACCGGCAAAAAGCTCCTCTACGGATGCACGTCTGCCCGTGGGAGTTGCCAGGGGCCTGGCCCCGAAGGGGACACAGCTGTCCCGAAACCGAAAAAGGACCCAGCAGTCCGAACTGAAAAAAGCAAAAAAGCACCGCTCCTGGAGCGGGATCCCATGCCTGACCTTTAGGAAATGCACCCAACAAGTGAAAGAAATAAAAAGTAAGATGTCAGGTGGCATTGCTTGCCGGTGGAAGTCATTGAACTGAGTGGGTAGGCCTAAGCCAGGTCACCTGGTTATGACCAAGATGGCGGCCCCCAGGTTAGCACACGTGGCCGATGGCGACCCCCGTAACCACATTCTCAATTGCCAGAAAAGTTTCAAACCAGCAAACAAACAAAATGAAAACCAGCAAATAAACAAAACTCTCAGAGCATCTCAAGCAGACATTGCCAACCAAGAAGAAACAGTCAGAGAAAGAACAAACAGAACAATGAGGGACATTCCCAGGTGAAAGAAAGTTCCCACTGGGAGGCAGAACTCCGCTAATTTACCTATTTGCTGCCAGTAACCGAAAGATCCCGTAAAAGTGTATTTCCCATGGGCAAGGCCGAAAAATGTACAAAAGAATAACAAAAGTCATCCTCAGATTCATTATGAATCTGAGCCAGCCTGGCCACTTGAGAATCCATTGAAAGCAAACAAGCAACTATGATAAAAAAAAATCATACATATGACAAAACTCCTTTCAGGACTTGCAGAGAAATTAGATTTTTCTCATGTAGACAAAAATACAATACATTGCTAGTAAACATGCTTTAAATTAAAGGTACAAAGTGAGTATCAGGTCAGTCTATGTCAGGGACCAAAAATTATCTATTATAAAGTTTCTCGGGGTCCAAATCTCCTCTGCCTGAACCCCCATTGTCTTGCAGATGCTGGCTAATTGTCACCAGATGGCATGGCTTCAGTGGAGAAAGTCTCCTCGTTTGCATTAGAACAGGCCTCGGCCCTGAATGTGCTGCACCTGTGCTGAGGGCTTTGTTTACATGCCTAGAGATTTTTTTAGGGGTGCCACTAGGGTTAAAAGAATGACTTAGCCGGACATTGGTGTCGCACACCTTTAATCCCAGCACTCAAAAGGCAGAGGCAGGCAGATCTCTGTGAGTTCGAGGCCAGCCTGGTCTCCAGAGCGAGTGCCGGGATAGGCTCTCCAAAGCTACATAGAGAAACCCTGTCTTGAAAAAACCAAAAAAAAAAAAAAAAAAAAAAAAAAAATGACTTAATAGTAGATGCTCTCTGTGGTCACCCGGACTGTTGGAAAGCGATTTAGGAGGATGCTAAAATAAACCAGAGACTCCAGTTTCCAGCATGGACTGAGAGCCCTCCTAAAATGACAAGATGCCTGTATCTGGTCTTTATCCCCATTTGGTAGCTAGCAGTTTCCAGTTCCACGAACTCCCACTCAGCGATGGACCCGTGGCTGTTCATATGGCTCTGATCACAGCCCCTAAGGACATCAGTTTGGAATAGATAGTGTCTGTAGCGTGGGACTGATACAAGCCAGGTCACGACAAGTCTACAAACAAAACCACAGCACTCATAAAGGTAACTATTAAATTGTTTTGTTTTGAAGGGACCAGCTCCCCTTTCGGCAACCATAACGTGCTTGTCTGACCTTGTCCTAGACGCTAGAAAGTCAGATGCCTGCCTCGTGACAAGGAACCAATCAGAAGTTAGCTGGTGGCGCAATGCTTTACGACCCTGGGTGTACTTTACGGACTAGCGCACAGCAATGACGCACAAAGCATAGCAACCACTCTGGGAGGGCCTATGGGCCATAACAACCAGTTGGCCAATCAACACAGGGCAAGCCCTCCAAGCCTGGAGGCACACCAATCCTGAACCTGTGCGTACCCCTAGACACTCCCCTTACGCTGCCCTACAAGCTCACTCGGGAGGCCCTAGGAGTTGTCTTTTTCAAGCCATCTGCCATGGCGGGTGGGTGAAAGACCCAAGCTAACATGGGGTTAGCTCGTTAAAAAAAAACAAAAAAACAATAAAGCCTCATGCAGTTTGCATCAAGCTCTCCAATCTGCCTGGTGATTGGGGTGACCGAGGTCATGGCCTGGGACCCCGGATACCTGAGTTTTCAAGGGGTCTAAGTTTTCCTTGTTAATTTTTGTATATTTTCATGTGTACTATGGTACACACATGGAGGTCTAAAGACAACCCATGGGAAGTTTTCTTCTTCTACCATGTGGATTCTGGGGATTGAACTACCCCCTAAAACATACCCCTAACTTACAGCTATGTAATTTTCACCTTTTAAAAATTTATTTTATTTTATGTGTCAGCCACATTTTGCAAGTACTGTTGGAGGCCAGAAGAGGGTACCAGATGCCCTGGAGCTAAAGTTATAGGAGACTGTAAGTCTGATATAGGTGTTGGAAACTCCAGTCCTCCAAAAGGTCAGGAAGTGCTCTTAACCACTGACAGCACGGTTGTCCGAACAAGACCTGCCTAATTACAATACCAGTTTACATGTCAATATAGTCCAGAGAAATTTCACAAGGTCTCACCATTAGATGAAGAGCTGCAGGCAGTCAATGGCTGCTGAGAAATGGAGACTCTGTTTTCTCCATGAACAAACTTGAGTTGCCACATAAGTTATGCAAACTCAACGCTGTCAGCTCTGTATACATAAACATATGAACATTAAATGGACGCCGTAGGGTATGTGTGAGTGCGAATGTGTGTGTGTGTGAGAGAGAGAGAGTGTGTCTGTGTGTGTGTTAACAGTAAGAATTAAAGACGAGACCATGGATTTGGGAGGGGGTCTATGAATTTGGATCGTGGGAGTAGTTGGAGGTAGGAGAAGGGAAAACAATGTGGAGCCTGTGTATGAAGTTCTCAATAAAATCAATAAATTTAAAATCAACAAATAGACAAACCTTTAGCTAAACTGGCCAAGAAATGGGCTTAAATGACCAGACCAGAAACAATCAGGGCTCATTTATATCACCCTTACCAAAATAACTTTTAGAGGATGTGTAATGAATAGTTGTACACAAACAAATCAAATTAGATAAAACAGAAAAATGCATAGGAAGCCGAGAACAATTAATGATGGAAGAAAAAGAAAGAGTTCTGGGGAAGATGGTGGTTCTACAATTTCCTTTAGTGTGACTGTGAAGGAGAGTCAGAATAAGCAGGCTCTGAGAAAGATCCTCAGAGATCAAAGACACAAGGAAACTGGCAAGTGTCTTGCAACTCCAACCCCTACTCCCGTGAGACAGGGGACCAGCAATGGCAGTGGTTTGATAAGCCTGGCAGCCTTGATGAGAACAGACTGGAATTCCTAGCCATATTAGGAACCCGTGGCTGTCAAAAGACGTAAATCCAGTGTGTGGGTTTGTTCTCAAGAAATCCATTTGTAACTTCTCAGATCACAGAGTGCTACAGCCAGGCAGCATTTTGAGAGAAGGCCGATTGTTTGTGATTGAATTATCGTGGGGACCTGGAAACAGTGAACAATCAAGTTAGGCAATTGAGGACTCTTGGCCGTGGTGTCTGGGAAGAGGGCAGCCACCACAAGGAAAGAGGGCAAGGTCAGACACAGACTTGCCGCGGAGTAGCAGAGTTTGCACTATGGAGGGTATGTAGGTCCCTGGTCCTGTCTCTGTGGTAAGCAGCGAGGACATGGTCATCGGATTGCTAGGAATCTGCAGCGGCCTCCCTACTCTCTTGTTTCTGGAGAGACTTAACAACTGTAATTACTCAGAGTTTACAGCCTCTCACCTCCCATAGGGTGGTGTCCCGCTGGGCAGGCTCTGGACACATTGAGATCAGTAGACAGAATGGCTGGTTCCCATGATTAGTCCCACCCAGTGCAGAACTTAGCATGGTTTGTTTCCCCCACTCTCTGGGACACTCAGGAAACCCCTCTTGCTTTGGAAATCTCCTGATCTTGGCATATCTAGATTGAAAGGGATCTGCCTGACCCACAGGCCACAGAGCTCTTTTGTGTCAAAAGTCGTTTCCCATATGCAAGGAAGAGAAGCCCATCTATAGCAACACACTCTTGGTGGGTCCAGTGTTGAACCTGCATCCAGCACCAACTTACAGAGTGAAACCAAAGAGAAAGGAAACCTCCCCAGCTCCACAGACCAGACAGGTCCTAATCTCAGAAAGGCTTTTTTTTTTTTTTTAAACATAACAAAACAAAAACATACACTTAGTATTGCTGTTTAAAATATTTACTATAATTACAGGTGTATGTGCATGTGCCCGAGTGTAGGTATGTGTACTCCACATTCTGGAGTGTATGCATGTGTACCATGTGTATGTGGATATCACTGAGGTCAGAGGGTATCTGTCACCTGGAATTACAGATGGCTGTAAGCTGCTTGATGTGGGTGCTGGAGCTTGAACCTGCTTCCTCTGCAAAAGCTCCTTAGACTGAGCTTTCTCTAGCCCCTAGCCTTACTTTTCTATACTTTATTTTCTAATACTCCTGCATGGATTAAGTGTCCCAACCCGCAGGATGTCAACCTGGGGCAAGAGAGTCAGGGATAGGGAATGGGGACAAGAGACACAGAAAGAACGACTACAAGAAAGGATTCTGATCAAGTGGCAAACTTTATTTTTCTCAGGCTAGCTTATATAGTCAGTAGAGCAGGATATGGGGAGGGGTAGAGTGTATTATTTGTGCACCAGGTGTTAGTGTAGGCAGGATATTAGGAAGCCACAAAGAGGATGTTTGGCATGGTAAAGAGTTTATGAATAGGAGGTCCAGGAAGGGGTTGCCTAGGTGACTGAGCCTGTTGGTTGAGGACTGTGTTAAATTGTTTCTTTCTTGAGCTGAGGTTCTAAGGAGCTGCTATGTAAAGGTTAACTATGTGACCTGCCAAGCATGGCCTGGGATCTCATGCCAAGCCCTGAGATCTTTGGCTCCCAACAATTAAGTGCATTAGTTATTAATTCCAAGTCACCAATAAGACATCAGTGTTATGTGAAGGAGAGAAATAAAGCGCTTCCCTTTGGCAACTTTAAACCCAGAGTGAGTCCGGATTTGAACTCTCTATTGCACGCTCCCTGTGTCTTCTGTCCTTTGTCTGTTGCAGGGATCTGGATCCGTGTGTGTGTCTCTATGTATATGTCTGTGTGTCTGGTTGTGTGCATCTGTCCCTGACAAAGGGCGACAAGCTCTGTCTTTATTGAACAGCACAGAAAGCATGGCATGGGGTGAGGGGATGGAATGGGGTACTTTACAGGAATCTTCACTCATTGCATAGAGGGCACAAATTCTTAACCAAAGCAACAAAGACATGAAAAATTTAAAAACGGATACATGTTGATGGAAGCAGAAGCAGAGATCCACAGCTAAGCACTAAGCTGAACTCCTGGAATCCAGTTGTAGAGAGGGAGGAGTGATGAGCAAGGGAGTCAAGACCATGCTGGGGAAACCCACAGAAACAGCTGACCTGAGCAAGTGGAAGCTCACAGACCCCAGTCTGACAGCTGGGGAACCAGCATAGGACTGAACCAGGTCCCCTTATCAGGCTTTCTTTAAGTATGAGTTCTTTTACTTCTTCCTTCCTACTTGTAGCCATGTTTTAAAAATTAATTTTTATTTAAATTCACAACAATCTCATTTTACATACCACTCCCAGTTCCCATCAACATATCAGCTGAGAGGTCTGGCCAGTCTATGGGGCCTCTGGCAGTGGAACCAATATTTATTATCCCTAGTGCACAAATGGGCTTTGGGAGCCCATTCCTCATAGAGGGATACTCTCTCAGCCTAGATACATGGGAGCAGGGCCTATGTCCTGCCCCAAATGATGTGTCAGACTTTGATGATCACTCATGGGAGGTCTCACCCTCCCTGGGGAGTGGATGGGGTGGGATAGGAGGTTGGTGGGGGGCATGGGAGGAGGGGAGGAAGAGGGAACTGGGAGTGGTATGTAAAATGAGATTGTTGTGAATTTAAATAAAAATTAATTTTTAAAACATGGCTACAAGTAGGAAGGAAGAAGTAAAAGAACTCATACTTAAAGAAAGCCTGATCCTACACTTAAAAGGTACAGAAGACTCCACAGGATATGACCGAGAAAAGAGACATTCCCTACATCAAGTCAAACACAGCTTTAGCTGCATAGGTTCCTGGTGACGGAAGAGAAGCCCAGCTTCCAAAGGTAAGCCAGTTGGAACTGGACAATGCTATGCTCTGGGCAAGCCACAGCCCTCACAAATCTAATTGAACTCAATCCAATTGCAGGTCTTGGTGAGATAATGAGATAATTCTTCTACAGAGGAGAAGAATTCCATCATCTCACCCTATATAACTCAGTGGCCAAGTGTCATCTTGTAAGAAAATCTATGGTTACAAACTGAGCCATCCAGTGAATAGCTTCACATCCATGCTCAGGTGAATGGTCCTGGTTAAATCCAGTAGGTCATGAAGTAAAAGCAAAAAGACATAAAAGTGGAATTGGGACTTGGTCTTAGGGGAAAATGTTGGCGGGGTTAGGAGGGTGAGAGATGGTAGAGTGTGACCAGAATGCATTATATACATGTATTAAATTGTAAAAGAATAAATTAATTCTAAAAGATGAGCTACTGTAGGGGATTAAGAACAAGGGACAATTTTATATGTGAGGGAGCCTCAGTGTGGTCTCCACAGCCTGTGGGTGATTGGAGGTTTAGGAATGGAGTTGTTGGGGTGGCCACTTTTTAGACCAGGCTAGCCTTGAACTCACAGAGATCCTCTTACCTCCGCCTTCTGAGCCCTGGGATAAAAATGTGTACTCCACCAAACCCAGCTAAGATTCTATTTGTTCATTTATATTTGCTGTATCGTGCTGATGCATGGACCCAGGGCATGGAATAACAGACCTAAGATTCTGTAATTCCTTTCCCTGATACCGCACAATTTGATGAAAATGCACTTTGTATATTTTTTTTAAAGATTTATTTATTTATTATGTATATAGTATTCTGTCTGCGTATATGCTTACAGGCCAGAAGAGGGCACCAGATCTCATTACAGATGGTTGTGAGTCACCATGTGGTTGTTGGGAATTGAACTCAGGACATTTGGAAGGACAGGTTGTGCTCTTAACAACGGAGCCTGTATATTCTTTTAAACCTTCATTGTGCTTAGTATAGTATAGAACCTTTCACACCCTGTAATATATCCTTGATTCTGAATATATACATGTTTGTGTGTGTATATAGTCAGAATTCCAATTAATTTATGAATTTAATGATCACATATTGATCTCCTAAATTTCTAATTTTATAATATTTATCTCATTTTTTTCTTCATGTAAAATTTCCTTGGAGATACATATATATATATATATATATATATATATATATATATATATAGAGAGAGAGAGAGAGAGAGACAGAAAGTATATATATAAACTCTCTATATTTATACTTTGTTTTATAGTACTGTAGATCAAACCTAGGGCCTTGGACATAGTAGGCAAGTATGAGCTACAGTCCTAGCCCTAGGTTTTTTAAAGTATTTTTTTTAGATAATTAATTGTTATTTTATTAAGTAAAATATAATTCTATTACCCCTTTCCCATTTCTTTCCCCCAGTCACTCCAATGTAACCCCCACTTCCTCTCAAAATCATGCCTTGTTTTTCTTTAATTTATATAGTGTGTGTGTGTGTGTGTGTGTGTGTGTGTGTGTGTGTACCTAAATATATCAGTGCAACATGCTTGTGCTATTTAGTCTTATTTATATGCATATGACTTCAGTGCTGACAACTTGGTATTAGATAGCAAATTATGAGGCTGTACTGGTTGATTTTTGTCAACTTCACACAAACCTAGCCATATCTGGGAAGAGGGCATCTTGAAAAGTTGTCTCCACATAACTGATCTATAGGCAATTTATAGAGCATTTCCTTAATTAATGATTGACATGGTTGGGCCCAGCCTCGTAGCCAGAGGCTTTTCTGCATCTTGCCCAGTCCCATTCACAGCTGCTTATAAAATAATCACCCAGAGACTTAATACTAATTATATTTGTTTGGCCAATGGCTCAGGATTATTACTAGCTAGATCATACATATAAATTGACCCATTTCTATTAAACAGTGTATTGCCACGTGGCCCATGGCTTACCAGTAATGCTCTGGCATCTTACTCTCCCAGCAGCTGTGTGTGGTGATAACTTGCTTGTACAAATAAAGCCTGTCTGAAGGTCAGAGAATGGAGCTTGCTACTAGCTAACCAATACAGGTCTGGAGGTCTGTACAGACAGACAGGAAGTGAGATAGTTGGGTGGAAACAGGATATAGGCAGGGAGAAACAGGAACTCGATGTCTTGTCTGCTGAGATGCTAAGGAGGTAAGGTGTGGCTGTAGCTAGCGCCTTCTCTCTGATCTCTCAGCATTTTCCTCTATATCTGACTCTGGGTTGTTTTTTTTTTTTTTTTTTTTCTTAGACCAACTAAGAACTCCATTTACAGCTTTGTCTGTCTCGGTCCTGCCTTCTTTCTCTCTGACTTCAGCTTGGCTTTCCTACCTAGCTATATTCTGCCTGCCATAGGCCAAAGCAGCTTTATTCATCAACCAATAAAAGCAACACATATTCACAGCATACACGAGGATATCCTACATTACAACCTACTGGGGGTAGGGCTACTCTAGGACTTACGATCCTGCATGGTATAAGAATACAAGATGAACGATCTAGTAAGCGTCTTTCCTTCATGACTTCTGTAACAGTTCCTAACTTAAATTCCTGCCCTGACTTCCCAGGATGATGGACTGTCACCACTCTAAAAGTGGGGGGCAGGGGGGAGGCTGGGAGAATGGGGCCAATAAATGAGGTAGACTAAAGTCTCATGCAATAGCCAACTTTATTCAGCGCATCAAGCAATTTATAATCTGAGGGTTCAGAAGAGTCACATGGGTAAAGTTTTTATGACTGCAAGGTGTATATAATCTCAAGAACAAGCTACATGTGGCAAAAAGCATGTGTATCCACATGATGGGGAATGTTCTTCTGTATATATGTTTCTGTTATTGGTTGCTGAATAAAATACTGTTCAGTGGTGAGGCAGGGAGTATAGGCAGGGCTGTGAGACAAGGAGAATTCTGGGAAGAAGAGGCAGAGAGAAGCCTTGAAGAGAAGCCATGTAGCTCCTGGAGGAGTTACATGCTGGATTATGGGTAAGCCACAGCCTCGTGGCAATACATAGTTTAATAGAAATGGGTTAATAGTTAAGAGAGAGCTAGCCAGTAAGAAACCTGAGCCATCGGCCAACAGCTTAATAATTAGTATGTCTCTGTGTGCCTATTTGGGGCTAATCTGCTGGGAGACCTGGCAGGAGAGAAACCTCCATCTATACCCACAGAGGCATAAAGGATAATTTAAACATTTAATTGAATAACAACAGAAAATTATGAGTAATCTGAAGTAAACTCACACCTATCTGCTATACCTGGGAGGAACACAAGAGCACATTCCAAGAACAAGGACAAGATCTTGCCTTTTTTTGCTTGGAGTGCTCTCAAATGCACTCAGAATTCTCCTCACACAACTCCATTCCTGGCCCATGTTTGAACACCTGTGCTTTTATTTTTAAACACAGGACATCCAGAGTGGTTTTGAGTTGAGATGTTGTGAATACATCCAATTGTCATTTGATGCATGAGTATCCTATAAGCAGGCAAATGTATACATAATGAATAATATTAGAACAGTGGTCACATTGTATGTAATGCTCTGCCACGATGAATTGGGATCAAACTAAGTCCAGTACTATGGGTGACATTATTATATTGATCAGAAAAATCTAGAAAATAGCTTGAAAAGAGACTCATATCACTAGTAGTTCTGGTCTCTTATAGAACATAACATATTTGCCTTTAATAGGAATACTAATGTTGTGATGTCCTAGGCAAACTAGAAGTGACTTAAATCCCAAGGGAAAAAATTAAGCATGGTCCCTTCTCCAGAAGAATGAATAAATTATTATGGTCCCAAGGTCCAGTAATAAGCACAGAGTCATTAATTAGTAAAGATTACAGGAATTGGATCCATCCAACCCACAAGTTGAAGCAAAGGAAAATGAGGAAGGTGAGACAAATAAATACATGTTCAGAGGCTAAGACAAATACATGTGTGACCACAAATGCTCAGGTCAAAGCAGATGACATCAGCAGAAAGGGATTCTCAAGTGACAGAGAGCTCAGTGTGTTTCATAGAATAACTTCTCCCTTGGTACATAGGGCCTTAACTTGGCCCCAGGTGAGCAGACTTGATTCCTGATGATATGGTTAACATCTCCTTTTGTCCTTTAGTTGAACGTTTGCTATGTTTCTGGTGACTTCCACTGTGTCTTCACCCTCTGTTGTTGTCCTTGATAGATGGCAGCTGGAGGAGTTGAAGGGAAATTCATATTGTTTCAGTTGATTTATCTGCAATGACAGACACATACCCCTTCCTAATTTTCTTTGGTCAATAGGGCTTCCAAGTCTCAAATTGTTTAAACCCCACTGGCCTATTTAAGGCAGTTCAGAATATTCTGTACAGAAATGTTTTTGAGCTCTTGAACGTATGTCACCTTGAGGCAAATTTTTAAAATTAAGGATAAATAAGAAAAGTGCAAGAATATCCCTTGGTGCTCCCCCTTTTAAATTTTTAAATAATTGTTGTTTTAATGTTCTATGTGCTCTTTCAATTATGCTCTAGTCTTGAGATTTATAAGAAATGCCTGTAATATAATTAATATTCCATTCTTTACAGAAATTCTTAAATATTTAACTACTACAGGCTGGTCAGTTTTCCGTTGTTATAGATGTAGACGCTCCCATGACTGCAAAAGTTTGTATCAGAGAAGAATACACTGCAGAAGCATTCTCTGAAGATTGAGGTACAGCCCAAACAAATTTAGAATATATATTAGTGCAAACATGCAGGTATAACATCTGGGGCACAAGAGCATAGTGAGTGGCATCCATTTGTCCTAATTCATTAGTATTTTTAACTCCAGAATTAGCTTCAGCTGCATGACTATGACAGTATAGGGAGCACAGATATGACATTCCTGCACCATTTGTCTCAAAGTGTAATGAGGCACTGTACATGAAGTCTATTAGTATTAGTGTGTAGGTGTTGATGTCCCTGTTCTGAAGGAGTAAAAAACAGGGCAGGTTAATGCATCAGCTTGCTTATTTCGTTCTGCAATAAAACCAGGGGGGTTAGAGTGTGCATGAGTAATAAACAAAGCACGTGTGCAGGTTTTAAAGTGTCCTACTTTAGGAATACCTAAGCACTAGCCAATCTATTTAAAACTCTAGAAGGAGAGACAGCATTGGATAATCCTCAATATTGTCTTAACTACAAATTTATGTTGTAGTTCCTGTAGCAATGGGAGCATATCAGGATTTGAAGACAGAATGAAAGTAGTTTCTATTGCTGAAAATACTCCTACAACACAGGCAGAATCTGAAACCATATTTAGGGGCTTGAACGAACTAACTGTAATAGGAAAATCAAAACAGTGAGTTCCATGTGCTGAACTGAGGAAAAGCAGTGTTAGTAGATTGATGACTATCTGGACTGTGAATCCTTCCTATATCCCCAGGTGAACTATTGATAAAACAAGTATTTGCCTGTAGAGTGGGAGAAGGTTGGATATTTTTGTAATCACAAATTCAGTTTGCACAAGAAAATCCTTACACCCTGGATAATGTCTTACACCCTGGATAATGATTTCCTATCATTCCATAATAATCTTCAAATGAAAATTTAAAATCCAAAGAGTTCTGTAATGCTCTTTAAAACTGATTGTTAGTTAAAGGTATTAATGATTCAGCAAGGATCAAATCCATATAATTGCTGACATTGGGTCCTCCCCTGATTTAGTGATTGAGAAAGAAGAGTAAGGTAAGCAGTTATTATTTTATGGCCCCCGGGATGAAAATAAATCCACTCCTAAGGTTTATCCTCTCGTGCTATAACACATGTAGGAAACAATTTAGTGGGAAAAATAAATTTAAAGGCAATGAAGAACACCCACGGTATACAAATGCCTCTTTAGTTTAGATCCAAATAGTTGTGGTTCTTCCTTTGCTTCTCAAGACAATATTGAGGATTATCCAATGCTGTCTCTCCTTCTAGAGTTTTAAATAGATTGGCTAGTGCTTAGGTATTCCTAAAGTAGGACATAGCTGATTAATAACCCCTAATAATTCCTGAAAGTTGTTAAGTGGTTTTAAATTGTCTAATGGGCATTTTTTGTGTGTAATTTAACATTTGTTCTAATAACTAGTTGTCCCAATATTGCACCATGTCAGATCTTTACATCTTTTCAGGCATAATAACAAGCCTGTTTTTACATAGCATATCCTGAGTTGTGTCATGTATGAAGGGACCAGATCCCTGCTTTAGCAGCCATGACAGGAAGACATATAGGCCTCTGATTCAGCACATGTCTGACTTTGCTGGGCTGGGCCTAGTCACAAGGAGGTCAGATACACTCCTCGTGACAAGGAACCAATCAGAAGTTAGGTGGCAGGACTCTGAATGGCATGTGCTTTATGATACAAGCGGCACAACAGTGACTTGCAGAACATAGCAACCACCCTGGGAGGGCCTACAAGCCATAATCAACACAGGACAGGTCATCCAAGCTTGGAAGCGGACCTATCCTGAGTCTGTTGCAGACTCCTAGACACTCCCCTTACGCTGCCCAATAAGTTCCCTACCTCATGGTTTCTCAGGATCCCTCTCAAACCAGGGCCTGAGTTAATGAGGTTAACTCATTAAACAATAAAAGACTCTTTGCTTTTGCATCGAAATGAGTCTCTTGGTGATTTGGGGGTTCAGAGTTTGAGTACAACACCTAACAGTGGGTCTTTAAGGAACAATGATCAGAATGAATATGCATAGTATAAAAACAATCTTTTAAATTCAAAACTACTAAAGGTCAATCTTTAGGAATTGCTACATAAACCAGGCTGTGAAGCTCCCATTTGGCCACATGGTGGCATTAACATTCTGTAATTCAACAATTTCCATTTATCAGATTTCTTTTTAATTATAGAAACAAGAGGACATAGGCCAAGGCTGCCAGAAGACCAGGTAGTCTGCCTGGGGACCTTCGACATTCTCTGTTACCTCAGGACCTATTTTCAGGGTCACCTGAAACAAAACTGCAACAAAACATTAGCTGCAGCTTCCCCTCTGCCCGGTCCACACCTGTGGATCCTTGAGACTTACCCCTGGCCTCCCCTTTCACTGGCCTTCAACACTAGTAAGCATATTCCACCCCCTCCCAACCTACGGGAAACATACCAGACTTACGGATAATAGGAATAGAGGAAGGAGAAGAATCCCAGATCAAAGGTTCAGAAAATATCTTTAACAAAATCATAGAAGAAAATTTTCCTAATTGTGGTAGTTTGAATGTAATTGGCCACCATAATCCCATAGGGAGTGGCACTATTAGGAGGTATGGCTTTGTTGGAGTGAGTGTGGCCTTGTTGGAGGCAGTGTATCACTGTGGGGGCAGGTGTTGAGGATTTTTTATGCTCAGGCTACCACTTAGTGAGTCAATTGATTTCCTGTTGCCTCAAGACTTAGTACTCTCAGGTCCAGCACCACCTCCCGCCTGCACACCACCAAGTTCCCTGCCATGACGATAATTGACTGAACCTCTAAAACTGTAAGTGAGCCCCCTCAATTAAATGTTCTCTTTATACGAGTTTTGTGGTCATGGTGTCTGTTCCCAGCAATAGTAAACCCTAACTAAGACACTAACCTAGAGAAGGAATAGAAAAAAACTTACAGAACACCAAATAAATTGGACCAGGAAAAAAAAGAAAGACCCCCCCTGCCACATAATAACCAAAACATACAGAACATAGACCTATGCATTATAATTTATAGCACTTTGTTTAATCTTGTTACAGCAAATAGGGTTGAATTTCCCTCCATAACAGGCCATTTGGTGGGTTATTCTTCTATGTTTATAATAGAAGACATGAGCTCCAGAATCCATTATTCCTGTAAATGTTTTTTTCTTTTAATTTTCGATTCAATAATGGTTTGTCATTTTCCTTCAACAGTGCTTAAAGCTGCAATTTTATCTGTACTACCAAATCCTCCCCCCACGAATCGCATTGTTCCATGAAGTGACTATATAAGGCAATAATAGCAACTCCAATTTTTTTTCCTCTTGCTTTAAATTGTTAATCATTGGGCACTGTGATGGTGACTGTAATTTCCCCTATATAAACTTTATCAATGATTCCTGTACAGGCATGAGATTCCTTTCACTGTGACACAGTAGCACTCTACCTGTTGCAGGCAGCATAGGTCCGAAATATACTGTGTATAACTTAAGAGGATATTGAAAAGGTGAAATGGCAACATCTTTAGGGCAGGCAATATGAATAACAGTACTTCTTTGAGTAGCAGCTTGTGAGGAAGGAATGGATTGATTACAACCTGAAGCTAACACAAATGTTACTGTTTCTAGACTTAAACCCTCTAATTCTGCAGGGCTTAATGGGGGGGGGCTCAGTTCCTTTCCCTGTTTTTTACTGGTGTTGTTATTGTTGCTAGGCAATGTATTGCCATTCTTATCACATTTAGATCATCATTCCTTAGCCCAATGTTTTCCTTTCTTGCATTTAGGGCATATACAGGAACTCATTGATTCTGAGCATTCATTTGTTATAAGGTCAATTTACATTGTTTCCTTAAGTGGCCAACAGCTGGAATTGAAAGATTTTGCTGACATTTGTCTTTGAACAGCATAGGTTTCAAAAAGTTCTGTTTCCCCGCCCCTCTATGTTTGTAGGTCCCCATATTTCTACAAGACTTCAGAAAGTCCCTAACATTGCCCACCTCTCCAGGAGGTCTGATTAATTCCTTGGCAATCTTTATTGGCATTATCAAAAGCAGCTGTTTTAATAATGTTAGGGTCCTGAGGAATTCCCACATAAGACCACCACCCACGTATGCAATCAACAAGAACATTTATTATTCCAGAGTGCTGGGACCTGCCATCCAACACAAAGGCAAGATGTTGAAGTCCGGAGAGGGAAGTGTGGGCTTCTTTTAAGCACTGCTAAGGGGGAGTCGTAAGGCGGTTCGATCATTTTGAATATGATTTGCTCAAGCAAGTGGCAATCATATTGTTCTGATTGGCCAGGACTAGTCAGGGGCTGGTCAGAGCTACAGTTTTCCATTTTGGAGCAGGCCTAGACAAGTCTCAGGCTTTGTCCTTTTTTGGATATTACTTTGAGCTGTTTATGACTTTGGCCCCCAGTCCTCCTCATCCTTGCTGTTTCGGGTGTTGGAGATTGATTGTCCTTTGTTGGTGGATCTTCCTCAGAGACTACTTGTCTAATCTCAGGAAACTGAAATCTGAAAATGAGGTCTGATCTGAGGGCAGACTGAGCAGCCTGTTATGGCTCCTGTTCAGTCCTTTCAAATAATAACTCTTGAATTTATTCCTCTTTTACTTGTTTCTCAATAGCATCTTTGGATCTCCCAATGGAATCAGCATAAGGCTCAGAGGGACTTTGTATGATTCTAATATAACTAGACCCGAAGTCCACTTGCCCATCAATTTCCATCCAAGCAGCCATAGCTGTGTTCCTAACATGTGGGAGGGTGTTAGGAGATATACTACGATCTGTTGATACCCATCTACCAGTCCCATGTCAGCTTCTCATACGTTATATTTTCAGTATCACTCCTTAGTCCTAGCTGTCGAACTTTTGAAGGGGCTTCATCTGTAAACCACATTTGCCGTTGAAGAAATTGGGAAGGGCTGAGAACCATTTCAGCAATTATATAAAACTCATTTTGTATTATTGTTCCAACCAAAAAGATATTCACCACAATATGGAGCAGTGGGTCTAAAAGAAGCACGAGCCTTTTAAAAATATTTCATTATATCTGTGTCTAATCCCTCATAAACATTTTGATTTCGTTGACATTGCACTAGAAATACCAAGCATAGTTCAGGAGGAATTGGTAAAATATTTCATTTTCTCTGCTCTGCCGTAGCTTGTCTAGGTTGTAAGTTTAGCATTTACATAGACGCTCCTAAATCCTCACCAGGAAGTGAAGGGAATTCAAGATTAGATTGATTATCAAATTCCCCATCCCATGCCTTCAGGGTCATTTCCGGGCAATGGAGGATCCACATCTAAAGTGGCTCCAATAAGGAGGTTGAAGGCATTGCCCAGCATAGATGTTGGTGGCTCTGCTTTTACTTCCTAATTTTCCTGATATTTTGGGGGGTGGATGTCTTCATTTTTGCCTCTTTTACTAATTTGAAGGTTTGATCATCCAGTTTTTATTCACTCACGGACTTAGTCATTCTTGCTCACGATTAACATCCCCTTTATCTTCCTTACGTATTTTTGATAATAGTCTGATTTAATGGCCAAGTGACTCAAAATCAAACAGCGATTTTCCCCCACCCCACTCCCTTTATACGCCTTTTCAATATTCCTACAGGCTCCATCCCAATACTTCTTCATCTAAATTTCTTGTAGGGAGACGGCCTACAGAACCGCAGCTGCTTTGATTCTGGAATGTTGGCTTTAATCTGCCCTTTGTCGTTAGCGCCTTCTGTTTGAAATACGCAAACCATGTCTAAGAGTTTCCCAAAGGTGCAAAGCCTATGCACAACTTGGTTAGGAAAATCCCAGCAAACCGTGGTATTTCTTGATCGAGAATTTACAATTGGCATTGTCACTTTGAGAGGCTTAGGTAAGATGTTTTGGGCTATAGAAATGAACTTGCTAAAGATGTAAATTGGATAACAATAAAAAAGTCCTTTGCTAAGGGAGAGTGTCTCAGTCCTCAGAGACTGAGACCCCCTGCAGCTGGAAAGGCTAAAATTGAGTGTCCTTAGAGCGCCTCTGCCTTCTTTGCACAGACCTGTGTGAACACACACCCATTCTACAGCAGTTCCTTCTTCTGGAAGCCAGAGATTGTAATTATAAATAACTTGCAAGCAGGCCAATAATTGTGATTTTGGTATTTGTGCTCATTCTTTTTTTTTAAAAAACAATGATACAAAAGCTCGACATAAGGCAAAGCCTTCCCTAGACTCTGCCCCTTTATTCTCACTCACCTCCCTCTTTGAGGGTTCCAACTCTGTTATCTTTGTAGCCAGCTTTATGTCTCTATTTGGGTGACACTTGTTTATCACTATAGAGGTAGCAGGACCTGAGAGAATGGTGCCAATAAATGAGGTGGAGTTCATCTCATGCAATAGTCAACTTTATTCAGAGCATCAGACAATTTATACTCCAAGGGTTAAGAAAGGTTAAAAGA
Source organism: Cricetulus griseus (assembly GCF_003668045.3). Taxonomy (NCBI): domain Eukaryota; kingdom Metazoa; phylum Chordata; class Mammalia; order Rodentia; family Cricetidae; genus Cricetulus; species Cricetulus griseus. Next base: position 14,131,653 of record NW_023276807.1, on the reverse strand, counting down.
GTAAAATTTGTTTTGCCCTGAAAATAATACATTATGAAGAAACAAAAAGAACAATAAGAAAGTGCATTAGTTTTTAATGGAGTTTAATTTTATTTAATTAAAAGTAGCAAATGTTGCATAATTTATTTCATTGAGAATATCTGTTTTGTACAACCGCACTGTTACCAAGCAATGTTTAGAGAGAGTATTCTCTGGGTCCACTGCACTGCACCTTAGGAATTCCCCTTTCCAGGCTTCAACATCACTTTACACATTCAAGAAGCAGAGTTTTGCCAGACATGGTGGCACACACCTTCAATCCCAGCATTTGGAAGGCAGAGGCAGGCAGATCTCCAAGTTCAAGGCTAACCTGGTCTACAGAGTTTGTTCCAGAACAGCCAGAGCCACACAGAGAAACCCTGCCTCGAAAGAAAAAGAAAGGAAGGAAGGAAGGAAGGAAGGAAGGAAGGAAGGAAGGAAGGAAAGAAAGAAGGAAAGACAGCTTCACATTGCAAAGTAATCAGGTGATCTGCCATCAAGTGAAAAGTCTTTGAAGAATATTTTATCTTTTGTTGATTTACAAAATGACTTTTTTCTGTGCCATTATTAAACAGCATTTTTAAAATTTATTTTCCTTCTGTTACAGTGGAAATAAACATGTTAAAATTAAGCAGTTTAGCATCACAGCTGATCAAACACGATGTAATATGTCCTACGTGCACTTTAGGTGATTCTGATGTTTAACAGTATTGAGAGTCATGTCTGCTCCACAAAGAGCCCATTCTAAAAATCGGGGCATCATTTTAACAAACAAAAATGGGATTTGGGGCTTTTAGGATTTTGTTGGCATAGTTTAATACTGAAAAGACTTTTACATATATATATTTTTTCCATTATCCTGTTTCACTTTAATGTTACATCATCATTACTTGGTTAGACTTGGTTATCATCCCTTAGGCTCTCTTTACTCCTTTTGTATTTGTAAAAATGTATTATTTCCATTGTATTTTTACCAAGCATGTGCTTGATGAATGTAAAAAAAAAACCCAAACAAACAGCACAGTAATTATACACATGTTTGGGGAGGGCATTGACCAATATGGAGGGTAGATGTTTTTGTTGCTATGATAAGGGCTTATATTATCTTAAGTTGGTTGTACAGGGAAGTATTTGGGGCTGTGAGAAATGCATATTTCCAAAGAAATCATGTTGCATGCTTGTTTGACAGACATTCTCTGTTTTGATGCATCACTAGTGGTTAGTATGGACTCTGCATGCAGCTTCTTCAGCCAGTCCTTTTGCCCCACCAGGAAAGCCATGGGCACTACAGATGCCGTACAGATGGTCTCTGATGTGTCTCAGATTCTCCAGCAAAATCCAATGCTTGACATGAGACCAAACATGCTTTATTTTAAGATACCTGTACAAACAAAGAAGCAAATTTCAAAGAGGTGCAAATACGGGCTAAAGATAAGAACTATTGTTATTGAGATGTGCTGTGAATTGTTTTATAATTTAATTTAGAGGAATTCCAGCATGGAAAACAGTTAAAATATTTTATATTAATTTTCATTTGAGATGATTAAATCGTATTGGCTAAATTTTAAAACAAGGTAAAATGATCCCCCTATACCAATGAAGCATTTAATAAAAATTATCAACGATTCTGTATAACATTCTTCAGTAATGTTTATTGGTTGCTTGTTAGCTGTCGGTTCCCCAAACCTGGTTTACCTGATTCAAAACCCAGTGGAGAAGGAAGCAGGTAGGTGACCTTCAGATCCTCACCCCGCCCCCTCCAAATCCAACCTTCCAGTCTCCCCCCGGCTCCATAGCAGACCATCCTCTGTGGTCGCCCCTTCCTCTCTGCCCCCACCTCCAGCAGATCACATGTATCTTCTCCTACAGCCTCCCTTACCACTCCATCCCTTTTCGTCCAAGTCCCTCAGGCATTCCCTGGAGACCTGCTGGCCTCTCCAGGGAAGCAGGCAGATCTTCAGATCTTCTCTCTCCCTCCTCTCCTCCAATCCAATCCCCAGTCTAATGCCCAGCTCTGTAGCAGACTCCCCCCCTCCCCCCGGGGGACTAAACAGATCCTGGTGGTACACCCTGCTCTTTCTCCTGTAGACCCCTTTAGGCCACCCTCTTCTAGTCCATCCCCATCCCTAAATGTCAGCTCTTAATACAAGAAACATCTTCTAAGCAGAGCCCCAGAGGCTGTTATTGTTTTGTTTAAAAAGAAGAAAAGAGAAATTTCTGAGACAGACATAAGACTATAAGTTTATTATAAGGCCCGGTAGAATGGGGAGGCTAAGAAGAGGAACAGGGTAATGGCTGACCACCATGGCCGGTCGCCATAGAGAGACAGAGCGGGGAAACAGAGACGGGAGAGCACACAGAGAGAGAGAGAGACGGGGGAGAGAGAGAGAGAGAGTAAAGGGGCATGGCTGTCCATGCAGCCTGCTGGCAAGTCTCTGTTATTCTTTAATCATTGATTCAGGTAAAATCTTATCCTTCTCAAGAACTCTGATGCTTTTGACGACTGATAGTCTTGCCAGCTTAAAGCAAAACAGATTCCAGTAACAGGTATTTTAGGGTTTATCTATGTAAAGATAGGAAAGTCTAAGATGTATGAAGGTCTGAGAATGTAGTTACGAAGGCCTGAGGATATAAAGGCTTAAATGGTGATAAAATGAGTTGAGACATTAAAAAAGAATAAAATATGTTCCTGATTTCTCTATTTCTCATGCTACTGTTCATAGTAAAGTTCAACAATACCACTATAGGATAATAACTACAAGGTCAAGATTAAGATGCTTTTCATTGTCCTACAAAAATCTGTCTGTTTTTAAAATGGTAATGCTTTTAGCCAAGTTGCTTCTAACATGAATATGCTGCTAATGTGTCTAATACTTATATTTCCACAAACTCTAAGGATTCTTGTAAGTTCCAGGGAGCCGAATCAGATCCAAACAGGTCAGATTCACTCCAGGTAATATTCAACCTTTCCCCTGTCCCAAATTCCCTTCACTCATCTTGGGACTCCTTGGGAACCCCTCCCTCATCTTACAATCTTCCCCTCAAGTGACAGGACCTAAGAAAAATTTTTTTCTAAACTCAACCTTGTCTTCTGCTCTGTCAACATCTTGCCAGGTCTAAGAGGCGCCAGGGAGTTCCATACAGCCTGGACTGCAATGAAACAACCAGCTTCCCCAGGACGTGGCAGCACCCCAACCTTCTCGGGTCCCCCAAAGATGGTCAACGCCCCCCACGTCAGCAGGAAGCAGTCTTAAGAATTCGACGCCCTTATTCCTTAACCTGCCATGTCTAAACACCCCACCTTTTTTTAATAATAAGTAGAGGTGGGAATGAAAGGTTCAGGCATTATGCTGGCCTGCCCCTGTTACCTGGTGGAATCCACTCAGGCAATACCCTGGTCAGCCCAAGGTTCCATGGGAAAGAAGTCTGCACGCAGGTGCAGAGGACCCCTTTAAAAGATAGGCCCCTGCCCCTTTACTCTCTCTCTCTCTCTCCCCCTGTCTCTCTCTCTCTCTGTGTGCTCTCCCGTCTCTGTTTCCCCGCTCTGTCTCTCTATGGCGACCGGCCATGGCGGTCAGCCATTACCCTGTTCCTCTTCTTAGCCTCCCCATTCTACCGGGCCTTATAATAAACTTATAGTCTTATGTCTGTCTCAGAAATTTCTCTTTTCTTCTTTTTAAACAAAACAATAACAGAGGCTATACCTGGCAGGATCTCAGAAGCATTCCCTACCTGGCAACTCACAGCCACCAAACTCTCGTAAGAAACAGAAGGGGCAACCAAAACCAAGAAGCAAAACAACCACCCAACAAAGACAAGACCAGATATCAGTACCTAGAATTACAATCACCCCAAACCCAGATGCCTAGCCCCTAGTGTAAAAACACAATCAATTATAGCCAACACAGTGTGTCTCCACTACAGGCCAGCAATCCTACCACAGCAGGCCCTGAATATTCCAACATAGCTGAAGCACAAGAAAAAGACCTTAAAATAGCCAGTGTAAATAACAGGAAAGCAACTATCATTGGTTGTTTATCTCTCTCAGTATCAATGGACTCAATTCCCCAATAAAAAGACACAGACTAACAGAGTGGATGTGAAAAAAGATTCATCTGATGCATGCAGGAAACACACCTCAACATCATGGATAGACATTACCTCAGGGTGAAGGTTGGAAAAAAATATTCCAAGCAAATGGACCTAAGAAGCAAGTTGGTATAGCCATTTTAATATCTGACAAAATTGACTTCAAAATAAAACTAATCAGAAGAGATAGGGAAGGAAAAATCCACTAAGAGGATGTTGAAATTCTTAACATCTGTACACCAAACACAAGGGTACTGTTGGGGGTATAACAGAAACACTAATATAACTTAAGTCACATACTGACCCTCACACGGTGATAATGACAAATATCTCATTCTTGCCAACACACAAGTCATCCAGACAGAAACTAAACAGAAAAATGAAGGCGCTGACACAATAAAACCAATGGGCCTAACAAATATTTACAGAATATATTTCCCAAACACAAAATAATATACCTTTTTCTTGGCAGCTCATGAGACTTTTTCAAAAATTAGCCAGATACTTAGAAAGAAAGCAAGTCCCAACAGATACAAGAAAATTGAAATAACACCTTGTATCCTATCTGAACCACTATGGATTAAAGCTGAACATCAATAGAAAAAAACAGAAACCTTACAAAGCCATGGAAACTAAACAACTCTCTATTGAATGAAAAATGGGTCTAGACAGAAATTAAGAAAAAAAACTTTTTGAATTGAATGAAAATGAAAACATACCCAGACTTATAGGACACGATGGAAGTGGTTCTAAGAGGCACATTCATTGCACTAAATGTCTACATTAAAAAGTTGAAGGGGCTAGGCAGTGGTGGCGCACACATTTAATCCCAGCACTCAGGAGGCAGAAGCAGGTGGATCTCTGTGAGTTTGAGACCAGCTTGGTCTTACAGAGTGAGTTCTAGGACAGCCAGGGATACATAGAGAAACCCTATCTTGAAAAAACAAAGCAAAATACCACCACCACCATAATAAATTAACACAGAAAAATCAGTAGCCTTCCTATGTACAAATGACAAATGGACTGCAGAAAAAAAATCAGGGAAACAATACCTTTCACAATATCCTTAAATAAAATACAAAATATCTTGGGGTAACTTTAATCATGCAAGTAAAAGATTGTATGATTAAAAACTTTAAGATAGGGGCTGGAGAGATGGGTCAGTGGTCAAGAGCACTGGCTGCTCTTGTAGAGGCCCTGAGTTCAATTCCCAACCCCCACATGGCAGCTCACATCTGTCTATAACTCAGTTCCAGGGGATCTGACATCCTCACACCAATGCACATAAAATAAAGTTAAATAAATTAAAAAAACTTTAAGACACTGAAGAAATTGAAAGATGGAAAGATTCCTCATGCTCATTGATCAGTAGGATTAATATTGTGAAAATGGCCATCCTACCAAAAGTAATTTACAGATTCAATGCAATCCCATCAAAATTACAGCACAATTCTTCACAGATCTTGAAAGGACAATTTTCAGCTTCATGTGAAAACATTAAAAAAAAACAACAACAGGGTAGTTAAAACACTCCTAAATGATAAAAGAACTGCTGGAGATATCACCATCCCTGATATCAAGTTGCACTACAGATCTATAGTAATAAAGACAAAATAGTATTGATATAAAGACAGACATGTTGATCAGTGGTATAGAATTGAAGACCCAGAAATAAGTTCGTACACCTATGGACACCTGAAAGAAGCCAGAAATACACATTGGCTAAACGATGGCATCCTCAACAAATGGTGCTGGTCAAAATTGATATCTGTATGTAGAAGAATGCAAATAGACTTTCAACCTGCACTAAACTCAACTCTGGATGGATCAAAGGCCTCAATATAAAACCAGATACACTGAACCTGATAGAAGAGAAAGTGGGGGAATAACCTTGAACTCATTGGCCCAGGAGAAGACTTTTTGAATAGAACGCTGTTGGCATAGGTGCTAAGATCAATAATTATTCAATAGGATCTCATGAAGCTGAAAAGATATGGAGACAGCCTAGGTGTCCAACAGGTGACTGAATGAAGAAAATATTTTTTTTTACATGCATAAGCTTTCTTCACCTGTAAGAAGAATGAACTTGTGATGTTTCCAGAAAGGGTGAAACTGCAGGCAATGCATGCTTTTTTCCTATGCATAATCCAGATTTCAATTCATACATGTGCATATATGTACATATTTATATATGGGACACGAGAGTAGACAGATTATAGTAATCTGGAAGGAAGAGTGAAAGAGGTGGGGAGCAATAGAATATATGTGCCATGGAAGGAAACAGAAAGGGGGAGTGTTTGTGGGGAAAAGGGCACAGCAAGAGGGGAGAGGGATTATATGGGAGGGCAGAGAAAAGGTATGAAAATGTTACAGTTAAACCCATTTCTTTGTATGCTCATCATGAAATTAATTTTTAAAACACAGAAAAAGTTGAAGTTCATGAAGTCAAGTGGCTTTCCAAAGTCCATAGAACAGACTTTCCAACCAGATACCCTGCCCCCAAACCAATAGTTGTGATGGTTGATTTTATGTCAACAATTGTATACCTTTAATAGATCAAATTTCTGCTTAAGTGCTTCCTTGAATGTATTTTTATATTATAGTAAAACTTAAATTAGTACTTGAATAAAGCCGGATATCCCCTACTATTTGAGTGCAGCCTCTTCCGAATAGTTGAAAGCCTTTAAAGACTGATGTCCTCTGAGGAAGAAGAAATTTTGCCTCTAAGTGGCCTTCAACTCTGACTCAAACATCAACTCTTCCCTGGTCTCCACCCAACCAGCCTGCATTTTCAGCTTGATATCCTACAACTGAATGAACACACTTGAGAGACTCTCCCCTCCCCGACTCTCTCTACATATAAATACAATTGATATATATCCTATTGGTTCTGTTTCTCCAGAGAGCTGTGTGCTACAGTTTGACCCAGTGTTGCCCATTCTGGTGGCTTGTTCTCACTGTGTTGAGATGGTGGGACCTTCATGAGGTGGTCTTAGTGGAGGGAGGTTACATCATCGGGGTACCACTCTTGGAAGGGTTTCACTCTGCTCTTTTTGACCTGTAAGTTCACTGTTAGAGAAGGGTCTGGTCCTGAATTCCTGGCTTCCTGTCCTGAATGTGATGTTCTCTCTTCTGTGTGATATCCCACTACTTTAACAACACTCACCATGAGGTCCTCACCAGAGTGAACACATAGGCTGTCCAGATCTTAGAGTTTCATCCTATAGAATCATGAGCTAAAGAAAACTCCCTTTACACGTCACTCCCTATGCACTAATTTTGTTTCTTTAACAGGACCCCAGACCTTAGCATGATTGACTCTGTGATGGGAGCACCATTCAGGCTGTGAACTCAGTGTATAGACAGCACCACCTGCCAAAATGAAAATAAAGACCTAATGCACTTAAGTCCATAGTTATGGGAAAGTCTCTAAATGTATTAACTTTGCTTTTTGGCCTCTGTAGCTCTGCTTCTGGCTAACTGTTCTTGTTAACTCAAGTATGTCAACTCAGGGCATGGTTTTTGTGCTTAAAAGCTTACCCCAAGAGAAAGACTCAGTGCCACACTGGGGGATCCCAAATACCCAGTATAGTCTCCAGCAGGGTAATAAAGACTTTCTCTTGGCTTAAACACATGTCTGAGCAGTCTCCTCTGGTGGGCTCCCCAGAACAGTTACCATAATTGAAATGAACTGAAACAAAAAGAAAAGCTGATATGAATGCTGTCTAGTGGTCACTAGACATGGGACCATGACAATTCATTTTATTTCTTCAGGTTTTAGTATCATTATTTCCAAAATAATGAGACCACATTGAACTAGGGTTTCTTAGCTTCAGTGATGATGTGGGTGGGTCTTTGCTGGGTAGACTAAGGGGGTGAGAGGCTTTACTATGAATTGCAGGCTGTTTGGTGGCACTGCTCGATTGCTAAATGCCAGTAATAGTACCCAGATATGAAAGCCAAACGACTTTCAGACACTTCTAAACATCTTCTGGTGGTAGCAAGAGAACAAAATAACCTATGACCCTCTTTTTAAACAACACTATATGAAATCATCGTTGTTATAACATAAGCATAAAGAAATGTTCAGATAGAGACAGACAGCTTTGAGAATTTCAGGAGAGAAGTCTTAGGCCTTTCGATGGTACAGGAGTGATAGCCTAAGACTCTTCAGTCCTTAGAAATCAAACCTTAGCTCACGAAAGAAACAAATGAGAAGAACTAGGAAAGGATATAAAGACTGCATCTATGAGTTCTTAGCAATTCTCAAGGAAGCTGCTAGAGGGCACCCATGGGATGAAAACAGACAGTTTTCAAAAGGAGACAGGGATTTAGCTCTTCCTCTCAAAGAAAGGAAACTTAGCTGGAAAGTAGCTGTCTTTTCAAATCTTATCAACTAAGACAACCTGAGCTCTGTTCTGGGAGCCAGGCACAGCCACATGGAGATAATGGTTGCTGTTAGGCTCTGGGATGCCTAGGAATTATAGACATCTGAATCTCTCTGGTGATGAGAATGTCAGCAAAGTCATTGTATTAGTGTTCCCCAGAGGAACAAAACTGATAGAATGTGTGTACAGAGAGAGAGAGAGAGGGAGAGAGAGAGAGAGATTAGAAATTAGAATTTCTAATTAGATTTACAGGCTGTGGTCCAGCTAAGAGAGAAATTAGAATGGTTTACAGGCTGTGGTCCAGCTAGTTCAATGGCTGTTCCATCTATGATGGTGGCTGGCTCAGCTGGTCTTTAGTATACACTGGAATCCCAAAAAAGTAGACTCTAATAATGCCAATAAAAAGACGACATGTCATTGAGAGTGAGGGCAAGCAGGCAAAGAGCTCCCTTCTTCCATGTCCTTTACATAGGCTGCCAGCAGAAGGTGTGGCCCTGATAATTGAGTGTTAGTTAATTCCAGATGTGGTCAAGTTTACAGCCAAGAATAGCCACCACAGTCATTTTCCTGAAGAATACTTTGGGTGTTGGGGTGTGAGGCAAGGCAGGGTTATGGTTTGCCTAAGTAAATGTGGCTCCTGTGAGTTAAATGACCCAGCAGAGAAAATTACAGAGGCATTCCAGTAGATGGTGCTGTGGCTAACTCAGCAAGCCAAAAACATCTGGTGTGATCCTTTCTCCCAGAAGCAAGCATCTTTTCCCAAGTCTTCAGGACATAATTTGAATGACTTCAAATGAAGGCTATCTCCTGCTGTAAACAAAGTTTCCATTCAAGTGCTGATTTCCAATTCTGACTCAAAATACACATTCCTTCCTAGTCTGAGCAACTTGGGATCACACACACACACACACACACACACACACACACACACACACACACACACACACACACACGGCCTAGGCAAAGGAGGCAAAAGAACAGATTTTCTTCATCGATAAACAGTCACTTATTTCAATTTTTTGAGACAAGGTCTTGCCTTAAAGCCCAGCATAGTATAGCACTATATAGCCCAGGCTAGCCTAAAACTTAAGAGCCTCCTGTTTGTTGGATTACAGGCACAAACCACTATGTCCTACTCCTTTGGTTTGATTTGAACTAATGCCGACCAAGGTGACTTAATCACACTATTATTCTCAAGCATAATCAGAACTGATCTAAAAATCTTCTAATGTTCATTTGCTTTGGTGGCTGCTATAGTCACCTATAGTCTGTTGTGTCTTTGCTTGTTAGTTTATGGTATTAAAACGTAATAGAGTAGGGCATAAAAATACCTTATGGAATTCTGAAATATAATAATGTGCTCCAAAAGAGAGCCATATGAATCTGAAGAGCTGGGTATGTAGCATTTAGAGGAAACTTGGTCATTATACACCAGGCCAGTGAGTTAAAGGTCTTGTCTCCTGGTTGGTGCTTTTGGGAGATGTTAGGAACTCTGGGAGTCTGGGCCTCATGGAAGCTCTCCTGATTATTGAGTCAATGCCTGACTTAAAAAAAAAAACCCACTAAATTATAACAACTGATTTTAATATCTACCAATACCTATCCCAATATCAGGGATGGTCAGGGAAAGAGACACTTTATGACAGAACTCAGCACTTCCCAAATTTCGATCCCTCCCCTGTCCTCCTCATACCCAAAAGGGCACCGAGTAGCATGTCACAGGCTACTAGTCCCCCCTAGCTGAGTGTCCACAGATAACAGCAGAACAGAGTTTGAAGAGCATGAACACTTGAAAGACATACCATTAGGAGCTACTTAATATCCTGAGAGTGAAGAGTTTTGCTCACATTTGGCTTCTTGGTGCAGTTATTCAGTTTTTGTCCTATCATCCTTCTGATTGAAATATCATCCGAGCTGGGAAATACTTGTTTGGTTATTCCTGTAAAAGATCACAGCAGCACACAAGAGCACTTTGTGAGGAGTTTTCGTCATGTGAACTGAGGCAAAATTTAGTTTTGTCTCAGATTTACAGAAGTAGCCCAATTGTCATGGCATATTTAATCAGATGAATACACTCAGGATTTGAAAGCTAACAGACAGGCTAACAGACAAGCGATACTATAAACACGTCATGCATCCTTGTCTTCCTATGACATCATTCGGCTTTAAGTCTTCTACTTGCTATGAATTTCATGTTTTTTGCTCCAAGCTGTCATGGATTGATTTTTATTCATTTCTAACATTAGTCAAAACAAATTGATCTCTTGTTAACTAAGAAATGGTACACAAAGAGCTTGGTCAGAGACGCTCAAAACCAAAACAAAGCAAAAACTGGAAAAGGTAGATCATTGTTTTTAAGGCAGACTACTAATTTTAAAAGTATGTGGTTAAAGAGATCTCTTTCTAGAAACAAACAATACATGGAGGATATAATTAAGAAAGAGAAGATGACACAAATTGTAACTGAAATTTTAAAATAGTGACGTTGCTGTTTTCTGAAGCTTTGAATTTTATTAATTTAAACTTCTCAGTTATAGACACTTTCTCTTTCTTTCTTTCTTTCCTTTGAAAATAGGTCTCATGCAGCCTAGGCTGGCTGTTGACTTTGCTATGCAGCCAGAATGATATCGAATTCCTGGTCCTCCCACCTCCACCTCTCAAGTGTTGGAATGACAAGGATGCCCCATCATGCCTAGATTCAATGACCATTTTAATAATAATTAAAAAACCTGTCTTGTGAAAATATAATGCAATGAAATTATCACCTATGATTTCTTGAACTTCATTCTGATTCATAGCTGGTTTTACAACTTTGTCTCTTGAAGTAGAGGATTTTGCCCCAGTCAGACTGTGTGTGGCCATGTATTCATTTGTGTAAAGCACTTGCATTAAATCATTAATAAATTTCTGAGGCTTGCTCTTATTACAACGGGCAATCTGCCATTTTTCAATCTTGAACTAAAAAATAAAAAAAAATGATAACTGAGATTAGAAAAAGAGATGATACCTGGAGAAATAAAAGTGCTAATTAAGACATACCACAAAACATCTGCACTCTTTAAGGTGGTATTTTGTAATTTAGTACGTATTTTACATTTTAGATAAAGGACTTAGTGATATTTGAAATGTTTGTTGGCTTTATGAGGTATTTGCTTGGAATATATGCAAATTTTTCTTGGGTCATCTAAACGTGATGCCTTAAGATCAACCCTATTTTATGTTTGGAGAATCATGGCTCTCAGAAGATGCCCCCTCCTAATCTCTGGTTCCTGTGGATACGTTACCCCACTGGAGATGTACAAATGTACATACAAATGTAGTGAAAGTTAAGCATTTTGAGATGGAAGATTATTCTGGATCAGACAGGTTGTCTCATGGAGTCCTTAAAAACAGATGATGGGGGTAGAAGAGGGGGCCAAAAAAAAAAAAAGATTGGGGGAAAGACGTGAAGGGAGAGGCTTGACTGTGAGATGGTGGATGGAGCCCTGAGCCCGGTGTGAAGTGAGATGGTGGATGGAGCCCTGAGCCCGGTGTGAAGTGAGATGGAGGATGGAGCCCTGAGCCTGGTGTGAAGTGAGATGGCGGATGGAGCCCTGAGCCTGGTGTGAAGTGAGATGGAGGATGGAGCCTTGAGCCCGGTGTGAAGTGAGATGGTGGATGGAGTCCTGAGCCTGGTGTGAAGTGAGATGGTGGATGGAGCCCTGAGCCTGGTGTGAAGTGAGATGGAGGATGGAGCCCTGAGCCAGGTGTGAAGTGAGATGGAGGATGGAGCCCTGAGCCTGGTGTGAAGTGAGATGGTGGATGGAGTCCTGAGCCTGGTGTGAAGTGAGATGGTGGATGGAGCCCTGAGCCCGGTGTGAAGTGAGACGGTGGATGGAGCCCTGAGCCCGGTGTGAAGTGAGATGGTGGATGGAAGATGGAGCCCTAAGCCAAGCACTAGAGGTTTTAGAAACATGGATGACCAATCTGCAGTCAGGAAGAAAACAGGACATTCATTTCTACAGCCACTAGAATCCAAATTCTACAATAGTGACTTAAACAAATGGGAAACAGACCCTTTTCTAGAGTCTCCCATAAAGGGTGTTGCTGCTTGCACATTGATTTCATACCGCTGAGCCCTGTTTTGGATTCTGGATTTCAGAACTCTGAGAAAACAAATCCGCGTGTAAAATCACTAAGTTTGTGGTAATCTGTCGCATAGCAACAGGAAATTATATACAAACATTCAGATACTCTGATATTCGCTCACTCGTTCATTACCACCTTGGAAGAGCTATTTTCTTAGGCTTATACCTGGTTTTAACACAAGTTTTACATTTTTAGTTTTGGTTTCTTGATCAGGAAAAACATAAATCACTGTGCGCATGAAGCATGCGAGGCCACACTTCTCTCAGTGACACAAAGATTTGCCTTTAGTATATAAGTCTACTTCCATAACTGGTGCACAAATTTTGTAGTTCAAAAGCTGTACTTACTCCCAGTATTTGCTTTTTAATGTTTCTAAATTTGGTGTCTGTTTCACAAATATTAACTCTCATTGTTAAAATAAAAAGATTCTTTGTTGTAGGGGTCTAATTCTTTGTTGTCAGGACCTAAATCTGCCTTGACGTATCCCCATGAGACCCCACTGCTTAACCCTTCTTTTGGTTTTTGTGTCCGGCTGTTTTCAGAGAACTAGAGGGGTATTATTCCAACCAACCTGCTTCTCACCAGGAGGCTGCTCTTCCTCAGCCTTCAGGGAACTTGGGGAGCTGGAGCTAGAGTTGGAATTACTGCACAGAGAGGCAAAGGAGTCTGGGGAGGAGTTGTTCGTTGCTCTCCAGAGAGTAGACGCAGGTGTGGACACGGCTCCTCCACCCTTAAGCAGGGTCTCTGCCATTCCAACCAGTTCTTCAAACTGGGTGACTGCCTGTGGTAACACTAAAATGGCAAGAGGAAGTAGCATTTTATGAACACATGAGTAGCAGTGGCATTTGCACATTTTTAATGTGTGTGCTGCAAAGGTGTTTAGAGTATTTTGGTTGGTAATGAGTTTTGAAACGCTTGTTATATTTGAATGTCTACGCATTACTTTGGATTAAAATCCATGTTTCAGCCGGGCGTTGGTAGCGCAAGCCTTTAATCCCAGCACTCTGGAGACAGAGGCAGGAGGATCCCTGTCTTGAAAAACAAAACAAAACAAAACAAAACAAACAAAAAAGTCAAAAATTAAAATCCATGTTTCAGCCGGGCGTTGGTAGCGCAAGCCTTTAATCCCAGCACTCTGGAGACAGAGGCAGGAGGATCCCTGTCTTGAAAAACAAAACAAAACAAAACAAAACAAACAAAAAAGTCAAAAACAATGTTTCAAAGGTCTAACTGCTAGGGCATTGACACTCTCATGTAGAGACACAATTAATATCATTATCAGTCACATCCTAAAGGCCCACAGTAGGCAATATAAGTGCCAGATATAATTAACCCCGGATTTTTAAAAAATTGTGCCGGGCGTTGGTGGCACACGCCTTTAATCCCAGCACTCGGGAGGCAGAGGCAGGCAGATCTCTGTGAGTTCGAGACCAGACTGGTCCCCAGAGAGAGTGTCAGGATAGGCTCCAAAGATAAATTCTATCAAACTAACAAACTTGTAGTGTTGTAACTCAAACCTATGTTGTCAAATATTAAAGATGAGTTTTGGAGTTCAGCTGAATTACTCTGTTTCTTATTTGGTTTTGAGAATTTACATATCCCCAAGTTTCATGCAGCCATGTAAACTAGTCTTCTTGCTATAGCTTTTTTTGCTTTCTAAGGACAAATAGCTTGTTGTTGGAGCTGGAAGAGACGTTGAACTCTGCACAATTTAATTCCTCACTCAGTGGTTGAGGGTGCTGCTTGTTATAGAGAGAAAGACTCCGAACTCATTTTGGGGGAGCATTCTTATTAAGCATATCATTGAACTAGAACTCTCACGACAACTGAGGATATATTCAAACCAGCACATGAGCACTATGTTAACAGGAAATTTTTTAAAATAAATTTATTTATTTAGCTAGTTTACATACATCCTGGCCACAGTTTCCCTTCCCTTCTCTCCTCCCAGTTCCTCCGCATTCCCCCTGGCCCCACCCCCATTCCACTCCTCCTCCATTTCTGTTTTAGAAAGGGCAGTTCTCTCATGAATATCAACCACATATGGCAAGTTGCATCAAGCTGCAGTGAGACTAAGCACCTCCCTATGTATTAAGGCTGGGCAAGGCCACCCAGTATGAGGAGTAGGGTCCCAAAGGCAACAGGAAATTTAATAAGGAAAATCACCTTGCTTGTTCTTTCAGTAAGTGCATTAAGCACTCCCTATGTGCTACCACTTAATCAATCAGCAATAACTCATTGAACAAGGCACACCCTTGGATATTCCTAAACTGACAGGAGTGTCTGCTAATGGTGGTGCATCCTTGAGAATATACCTAAGAGTTTATGCTAATGAGGTCACTGGGAGTGGAGCCTTCCATACCCTGTAGTCTGAAGTAGAGGCTGGGCACAGACAGAATATTCCTTTCACAAGACAGAGACAGTGTTCAAACACATGGACAATCAATCAACTTATCATACATAATGAGACTTCAAGAGGTTGGACATCAGAGCTCCAGGGAGCTTCCTAAAGGTCAATATCTTATGCACAGTCACAGTGTCACCAAGTGTCTTTTACAACTTTCTGTTTGGTAGCTTAGACTCTGCCCTATTTCTCTTTGTAGTCTTCTTTGTATCCCCACCTTCTGAAATAAATACAGCTGCTGCTACAATTGGTTTCAATGAATTTTGTGAGTTTTTTTCTATCAAATTATCAAAGGTGATGATGATTTGGGGAAGATTATCAAATTTGCAGTTGGTGTCAGAAGTCTTGGACAATTTGCCATTCTGAAGGCTAACTTGTAGACCCAAGGAAATGAAAATGTCTAAGTGCCATCAAGAGGAAGGAATAAGGTATGTTGTGGCTTTCAAATGAAACACCACTGAAGGTTCCTTTGTTGAATGCCTGGACCCCAGTTAGTTGTAGGAACTTTAGGAGGTGGTCTAGCTGGAGGAAGAGGCCCTACAGCACATGCCTGTGAACAGTCTACCTGGTCCATGGTTCCTGCTTTACTCTCTCTGCTTCCTGTTTGTTCTAGCATGAGCAGCTTCTCCACACAACACACTCTGTCACTCTAGGTTCAGAAACAGAACCAGATGCCCACAACTTAACTCTCTCAAACTATGTGCCAAAGGAAACCTCTCCTTCATTAAGCTGAGTCTGTTAGGTATGTCAGAGGAACAGTAAAGGCAATTAGTACAGGGATTTGACCTAATCCAGAACAGGGATGACTCACAGGGAGGACTCAATTCAAGACTGAGCTGAGAGCTGGAGGTGAAGAAGGAATTAAATAGTCACAGAGCAGGAGAAAGGTCATCAGAGGCAGAGGTACACACGCTCCACACTTGAAGACCCAAAGGCCAAAGCTGGGATGCAGAGAAATGGAAATCCAAACATGAAGCGAGGCTTCAAGGATCTTTACCTGTTTCTCTAACACAAAGCTTGTACATATTTACCAGCATATGTCTTTCTTGTGTCTACTTTCTTATCTCTGCTGGTGTTCACTATTGGACATAATTAGAACCATGCCGACACACAGCCTCTCCTTAAGGCTGCTGGGTGAATGCTTTGCCTGTTTCATTAGCTCTTCTCGGAACACATGGATTTTGAAGTCTAGTTTACATAGTCAAAAGAAGAAATGAAGTAAGCAGAGGGGATGAGTTTGAGCCAGAGAGTTCTTCCTGAACTTGTAAAAAAAAAAAAAAAAACAAAACCAAAAAACCCTTGCTTCAGCATTTCTGTTTCCTTTAGACAGAGACAAGCTTTGTTCTAGAACTCGACACAAGCAGCTTCAAAAATATACCCTCTGTTTGCATTTTAATCTTTTGTCCTGAATAATAGTCTAAAATTCATTCACACTGTGTGTATAAAAATTACTTTTTCTTGCTAACTAATATTCCACTACTCTGTAGTTTATACTCTGAGATGAATCATCAATTCACCTATTGACAAATTCTTTGTCATGCGAAGGCACAATTGTGATGATTCCCTAACACTTTAACATTTGAAAGGCTTCTTCTTTTTTTTTTTTTCTTTGTGGATGAACTTGCTTCCTGCTCTTCTTTATTAGAAGGCCCTGACAAGCCCAGAACATACATTTCATATGTGTCTCTGATTATGGTGATGCTGAAGAATCCCAAGAGCAAAACAGGGTCACCAGGTACAAATCTTTTCAAGACTCAGATCACACTGCTAAACTATTCAGCAGAAAGATTTTTCTAACTTATACATTCATCAGTCATAAAAGCCCCTTTCCTTGAATGTCACAGTTTTAGTACAGTTTAAGCTATAACTGTTAAGAAGTTAAAGATATGTGTTTGATTTTTGATTATCTGAAATTCTTTCCTAAATAGGTGTCAGACTATTGGAAGACATTGCTGTTTGGTAGAGGTCACTGTCTACTATGGCCTGGCAGCTTTCTCTAAGCTCAGCAATACAGAAACTCACTCCCTCCCTCCCTCCCCCCTCCTTCCCTCCCTCCCTCCCTCCCTCCCTCCCTCCCTCCCTCCCTCCCTCCTTCCCTCCTCCCCAGCAAAGCTTCCTGCTCTCTACCCAGCCTTATCTGGAGGATTTCTCTTGGCCCAGGATACCTGACTTATCTCAAGGGTGACCCTTGATACAATTCCCTGCAAACCTCTTCCCCTGATGACACACATGGTAATTAGGCAAGTGCTCTAGCCATTTTGATAGAACCCTACCTACTGCCACATACAAAGCCTTGTGATAGGAGTCTGCCACTTAACGAAAATTAGGGTTTGTCCCCAGGCTCCCCAGTCTTATATATTCTTTATATTCTGGAATACAGTGTAGCTGATTCACTGAAGTCTCTCTCCCAGGGGGCTGTCTCTATTTATGCTCATGGGCCAGTACAAAGTTTTCTGTCGCTGCTATTGCCTCTTGTCCTCTCTTGACCTGGTGGCCAGCAGGCTGAGAGGGAGGAAGGACCCCCTCACATCAGACCATGGGATACTAGTGTTTTTGTTGTGCTTTACTTTACTTTGTTATGATATAGAGTCTCATGTAGCCCTGACTGGCCTCATGCTTACCATGTAGCTGAGGTTGGACTTAAACCAACCGTTTTTTTTTTCTTGTCTCAATTTTCCAAGTGTTGGGATTTATAGGTAAGCAATAGCTGCTCAACTTTTTTCCCTTTGCTTTCATTTGTTAAGAACTGACAGGGCTTTTAGAGAATGCTTATAAGAATTAGTGCAGCAGTTCTCAAACTGTGGGTCACAATCCCTTTGGGGGTTGAATGAACCTTTCACAGGGATCACCAAAGACCATCAGAAAACACACATATTTATATTATGATTCATAACAGTAGCAAAATTACAGTTATGAAGTAGCAATGGAAATAATTTTATGGTTGGGGGTCACCACAAAGTGAGGAACTGTATTGAAACATCAGGAAGGTTGGGAATCACCAATTTAGTGCATGTGTGTTAGCTATTATTACTAACTCCTTTAAATTATTAGGCATTTTAACATTTTATTTGTATTAATTCAGGCTGTGTTTTGCATACCTTGAAGGTTTGGTCCCCAGATGATTCACTGAAGTCTCTCTCCCAGGGGGCTGTCTCTATTTATGCTCATGGGCCAGTCATTGAGGTGGTGACTGGATCATGCAAGTTCTACCCTTGTCAAGCATTAACCTACACGTGGAGTCCTAAGATTTCTTTTAAAGATTTACTTAAAAATTTTTAAGTGTGTGTAAGGGCGTGTCTATGTGAGTCTCTGCCACAAGTTTGGCTGCCCGAGGAAGCCGGAAAAGGGAGCTGAGTCCCTTGAAGGTAAGTTCAGGTGGAGGTGAGGTGGCTGACATGGGTGCTGAGAACTAAACTCTGGTCTTCTGAAAGAGCAAACAGTAAGAAATTTTATCTGCTGAGTCATCCCTCCATCCCAGGGTTTGTAAGTTGGCATCATTGAGAGGTAGAAGAAATGGTTAGAGATGGGGTCTAGGTGAAGTAGGTCACTCTGGGGTGCTCTTGAGGACTGTATCTTGTCTTGGTCCCCTTCTATTTCTTTGCCGGTGTATGACAAGCAACTTGGTTCTTCCATGCCCTCTGCCATGGTGTTTTACCTCATTGTGACCCAGAAACAGCAGATCCAGATAACCATGGCTGGAGACCTCTGAAACTAATCGGACATTTGTTCTCAGGTATTCAGTCACAGAGACAAAAGGAGCAAAGCACACATACAAACACTCTCCTTGAGTTTATATCTCACTGTTATCATGCCTTAAACACACACACAAAGCAGAGTGCAGAGTGTGCCTACTGTTGAGGCTGGAGTTGAGCCTGGCCTGGCCATACAGGAAGACCCATTTCTAAATAAACAGATTTGAAGAGAGTGTTAAGTGGTGCAGCATGGGCCTTACATGAAAAGCTCTGAGCTTGACCCTTGGTGCTGCAACTAAAGAAATATGATGAAAATGTGCATACAGAGTTTTATTATTTTATTGTTTGTTTATTTAAAAATTTTTATTCATTTTACATACCAATCACACTTCCCCCTCCTTCCGTTCCTCCCACTCGCCCCCCCATCCACTCCTCAGAGAGGGTAAGGCCCCATGAGTCTTTCAGAGTGATAAGTTTTCCTAGGTGACCACTACATTCTTCTGTCTAAATATGAATGTGAACTTCTGCACATAAGCCTCAAGAATATGTTTCTGTCTGTTATAGTTACCAAGCCTCTGCGACATTCCAACTGTCCCATGTTTGGTCTGTAGGAAGCTCCTCCAGCTGCCACCTTCGTACTGTTTCTGCCAGACTTCCTTGCTCCCTGCTCTGACATTCAAGAACGGTTTTCTCCCTGATGCTCTCAGAAAGTCTCCTGGTGTGTTTACAACACCTAGAACTGACCTTTCCATGAGAAACTCTGGGGCTTTTAGTGGGAGGTAATATCCCAGGACCACATCTGGGTATTAGAAACATCTGCCTCTGGGTTCGTGTTTCCAGGTCCACACAAAGATAATATTAGAAAATATCTACTACTGTTAGGTTAGTTATTTTTAGACAGAATTTTGCTATGTAGCCCAGGTTGGCCCTGAACACAGTGTACTGCTTGGGACTGCCTCAAACTCAGAATCCTCTTTAGCTTCCTCAGGTCCTAAGATTTTAAATGTATACCACTGCAAACAGATGAGACTATTTAGTAAAAAAGGGTTTATTTTGATTACTTTTTAAATGAGTGTGTTTGTGTTGATGCCCATGAGTGCAGGTGCTGGTGAACGACAGAAGAGAGTGTTAGATTCCTTCAGGCCCGGGTTACAGGCTATGAGCCTGACTTGGGGCTGGGAAGTGTTCTTAATGGCTAGGCCATCTCTCTGTCCTTCAGGATTAATTTTTGCAGACAAAATTCATCACAGCTTCTATTCAAACTTGGACCCTGAGTTTTAATTTAATATACAGCTATGTTTTTCATATACTGTATGGAGTAAAATGAGAATTTAACTGGGACTATCCATTTCCCAATATCGTTTGTTAAGAAATTCATCCTTTCTCTGACTGTTTGCAGGACTAGTTAGTTCCACAGCTTTGGGGGCGGAGTCTAACACGGAAACACAGGGCTTGTGTTCAAAGTGTAAGCATTTTAAGGTGGTAACATCCAAGCCTTTAAGCACTGTGTGGATGCCTCTGAGAGTAGGCCCCGAGTGACTGCACCGGTTACATGCCTCTGAAACTGGCTTGATTGACTTGTGATAGCAGACATCATAACAATTTTTTTTTTTGGGTTTTCGAGACAGGGTTTCTCTGTGTGGCTTTGGAGCCTATCCTGGCACTCACTCAAGAGACCAGGCTGGCCTCGAACTCACAGCGATCCGCCTGCCTCTGCCTCCCAAGTGCTGGGATTAAAGGCGTGCGCCACCAACGCCCGGCTAACAAATTCTGATGTAGCAGTCTCTATGTGCCCTTCCTCAAAGGCAGCCTCCTAAGCTCTGTGTCCTCCTTATCCTTATCCTTATAGATTAGGCTCTATGGGGATGTGCATTACGCCCACTGAATGGCTAGCTACTGACTGTCCATCACCTCTAACTGTGAGGTACCATGTCCCACCATGTACTCTCTGTGTAGCCTTGTGCAAGTTGTTATTCCCTCAGGATAATTTAAAAACAGTTTGATTAATTACTAAAAGCAAAAATAAGGTCTGGATGTAACTCAGTTGGCATAGTGCTTGCCTAGGATGCATGAAGCTGAATCCCCTGCACCAAATAAACAAGACAATGGTGGTGCATGCTTGCAATTCCAGAACTCAGGAGGCTCAAAAACAAGAAACAACAAAAAGGATCATTGATATTTTGACTGAGAAATGAAGCTACTAGCTTCTTCAGGATGAACTAGCATCATTTCCTCCTGTCTTTGACTGTGACATGCCTCTCAGTTTATATAGGTTTGTATATTTCTCAGTTGTATGCTTTCCTTCTCATCCCACACATTTATGTATGCTAGGGTAATTAGTTAAATACTTAAAGCTACTTGTAATCGATATGAGTCGGTTCTCTCTGTCTTTCTCTTTAAGGACATACTAACAATTTCTGGTATATAAGAAAATAAATTTAAAAATGGTAGTATTAAATATTGGATGTCTCCTATCAGGGATTTTTATTATTTTATAACTTAATCTCTCCCCCTCAGTGTGTGTGTGCATATATACACATGTGAAGGTCAGAGGACAACTTGTGGGAAGGAATTAGTTCTCCTCTACCATGTGGGCTACAAGGGTCAAACTCAGGATTGCCATGACAGTGAATATTCATATATACAAGATGGACAGGCCTTTAACCACTGAGCCATCTCACTGGCAAGGATTTAGTTTTGCTCTTTAAATAAGATAAGGCTTAAAGCCAGCATTCCTCCACCTTCCCCTCCTTACTCCTGTTACTCCCGGAGGCTCTCACACCAACCCATTTACTTGTTAATTATGGGTTGGTCTTTATAACTTTACATAATTGTAATTTGCATATGTAACTATTTGATTCTTTCAGATTCAGAGAATTTCATCTATTTAATAAGGTAATGTAGCCCCCTCTAAATTCTTCCTGACACAGAAACACAGAGTTCATATATACAAACATGTTCGCACTCTTCTCCGCCATCCCTGCATGTTCTAACAGGATTGCTGGTTTAACAAATATTGTGCTTACAATGGATCACAGTAGTTTGGATACCATGTTCCTCCCATTTTTGGGATTACTCTTTCACTTGGCGGAAGCACAGTCTACTTTTGCCATTAGCTTCTCATAAGTACAATTCCTATAGCTTTTAATCAGTTCCTCAGCATGATTTTGGCTTATTTCGTTTTAATCTGGCCACTGCTGTCCTTTGCCACGGTCTCAGTCAGAATGCTGAGAATTCTCACTTTCCCCAGTCCAAGTCAGTCAGCATTCATCATCTGCTTTTTCAGCTTCTAAAATTTCATTGGCATCATTTACATTTGTGATTTTTTTTTATTTTTAGAGTTTTCTCATTCCTGTGCTTCTGTTTATTTTAAATTTACTTTTGGTAACATTTCAAGATGGGAGGGGGATTGAAACATGTTTCAATTAAGCTTTCTGAGCTATTCAAGTGCTGAGGGAAAGTGTGATTTATGAGGATTTACTGAATCTCCTTTGTCAGAAGAATTGAGTTTTCGGTGGACTCTGTTTCCTGGCTGCACAAAAGTAATACCATGCATGTACTTCCTTCTGCACTGCGTTTGCTTGCCCACTGTATCAGTCAGGGATGCTGCAAATGTTTCACACACACAGAGCATGCTCACATTTGCCGCTCCACAGTGGCATATTTGAGTTAACACATGATCTCTTCTCAGACCCTTCCCTCATTAGAATCTGAGTTGGTGAAGTCTTTGTCACTGTGACCAAGCATCTGACCTAAGCAGCTTTAGAGAGGACAGATTTAGTTTTTTAATTTAATTAACTTTTTTTCATTTATTTTACATACAGACCACAGTCTCCCCTCTTTCCCCGCCCCCAATCAACCTCCTTTCCTCATTTCTTGTGGCTCACTGTTTCAGAGATTTTTCAGCCACAGTCAGTTGGCCCTGTTGCTTTTAGGCCACTGCAGAAACATAGTGGCAGACAGGTATGTGGGGAAAAGGCTGCTCACCTCATGGCATCCATGCAGTAGAGAGAGAACAACAGCAAGGACCAGGGCCCATACAAACTCTTCAAAGCACAGCCTTGATAGCCTCCATTCTTCAACCAGGCCTCACCCACTCTGTCTTAGCTAGGGTTTCTTTTGCCATACTAAAACACCACGAGCATAGGTAACGGGAGAGGAGGTTTTTTTGTTTTGTTTGTTTTAGCCTTGAATCTTATAACTATAAGTTATGGAGAAGTGCTGCTTACTTGCTTGGTACCCTGGTTTTGGTTATCACCCAGAACCATCTAACTAGTGGTGGCACCAACCACAATGGGCTGGGCCATCCCACATAAATGAGCTGCCATAAAATCTGTGCGAGAGATAATGGTAGCTTGAAAAAGAGGAGCAATGTAGGTGGAGAAGTGGCACAGTGGTTAAGAGCACTGGCTGCTCTTCCAGAGGAACTGGGTTTGATTCCCAGCACCCAGATGGCAGATCACAACTGTCTGTAACACCAGTTCCAGGGGATCTGACTCTCTGACTTCTGTGGGCACTGAACACATAGTACACAGACAAACATGCAAGCAAAACAACATCCTTACACATGAAATAATAAAAGGTTTTTTTTTTTTTTTTTTTTTTTTTTTTTTTAACGATTAGCAGCTGGGCGGTAGTGATGGACGCCTTTAATCCCAGCATTCTGGAGGTGGAGGCAGGCTGATCTCTGTAGTTCGAGACCAGCCTGGTCTAGAAGAGCTAGTTCCAGGACAGACTCCAAAGCCACAGAGAAACCCTGTCTCGATAAACAAAAAACAAAAAACAAAAAAACCAAACCAAAACAAACCCAAAAATGATTAGCAATAGTGGTTTGAGAAAAGAGACTGAATCCTAGAACTATTTTGAATGTAAACAGTGAAAGGGATATAGAAACAGAGGATAACATTATTGCTTTTTGGCTTGAGAACTAGAACCTGCAGGAGGGAAAGAGACAGGAAGGGAGTCAGGAAAGAGTCTCGAGTTGTATTAGTTTTCAGTAGCAGTGAGTCTTGGTGAACAAGGAGTTGGGGAGGTCTAGGCATGTGTTGCGGTTTGGATATTAAGCGTCTCCAAGAAGGGCATCGATCATGCATTAAAGACATAGGCCCTAATGTAGCATGTTCAGATCTGGGCCTTTCGGGGAATGACTGGGTCATAAGGGCTCTAATGTCACCAGTAGATTTATTTCTTGATGCTTTGTGGGGGCATTTTTGGGAGGACGGGGCATTGGTGGAGGAAGCAAGTCATCTCTGGGACACGCCATGGAAGAATGCATCTTGTTCCCTGCTCCTTGTTCTCTGTTCTTCCTGGCTGCCAATAAGGTAAGCAGCTTTGACACACCATGCTATCTTTGCCAAAGTATATTATCTTGCTTTGAGCCCAAAGCAATGGAGCCAGATGATCATATATTGAAACCCCCGACTCTGTGAGGCAAAATAAATCTTCCTTCCCTTACACGGACTTTCTCAATTTAAGAATTTGTCAGTAACAGAAAGTCTGACTAACTGCAGACAGAACTCTGAGCATCAAAGCTCATGGACGGAATTTTAATACCCAGTGATTAGACAGAGAATGCTATGTGAAAATTGGTATCAGACAGCTGCCTGGGGTCATGACTACCCAGAAGCTAAGGAAAATGCCTGGGAAGCCTCCCTCAGCACCTCTGCTGACACCCTGATTTTGGAATTCCAGCTTCCAGAACTGTGAAAAACCAAACCTTTCTGTGTTCCTAGCCTTTCAGGCTGTGGCATCTTGTACCTGCTGCCCTCTACACTGGTGCATGATGGAGAATGGTGATTGAAGGGCAGTAATCCTGGTGGCATTAAAAGAACTTGATTCAAATGGGACCCAGAAATAATACCAGATGGGAAACTGAAGAGAGTATTGATATGAATACCTTTTAAAGGGCTTCTCTCTCTCTCTCTCTGTCTCCGTGTTTCTCTCCCTTCCTTTTCTTTTATGTTTCTTCCTTTTATAAAAATCCTTTACTTTATCCTAGTTATAGCAATACAATTTATAAATTAAGTAACACTGTTAATAGAATCATTTGATATAGTTTTTTAATAGAAGAAAAAAGGGAAAAGTGTCAGGTCATTAACCCCCCCCTTTTTTTTTATTGCTGGTCACTGAGGCAATTGTGCTCAGTGACAACTCATCTAACTCCTTGTGCACTGATGGTCAGAGGAATAAAAGAAGGTTCAACGTTCCCAAGCACTGCCTCAGAGAAGAAAAACATGGAATATTTTTGGGCAGAAAAATGGTTCTTGCTACTTCAATGCATGGAATGTTCAATTCACATATTTACTATAAGGCAGGGAGAGGGGCTACACTCCATCCTTCCTCACTACCTAATATGACCCTCTCTGGGTCTCCTTTTTTCATTTCTGAGTTTGTGCCACCTTCCACAACATTATATTTTCCAGGTGCATCCTTTTCCCTACACAGTTCATTTTTCTTTACAGCTGAATACTATTTCACAATGCGCACACACCACGCCTTCATTATCTATTCTTCTGCTAATGTACATCTAGACTACTTCCATTTCTTTATCATTGCAAACCGAGAAGCAGTGAGCGTGGGTGTGGGCTCATCTCTGTGGTAGGATGTAGTCCTTTGTGTCTACACCCAGGAGTGAGATAACTGGGTCATAATAGTAGTTCTGTCTTTCATTTTTTGAGGAACATCCAAGCTAATTTCCATACTCTCTATACTGGTTCTCACTCCCACAGCAGCGAATAAGGGACCTTATTTCCCACATCCTTTCCAGTGTTTTTCAGATTTTCCTGGCAACAGTCACTCTGAATAAGGTGACATCTCAAGTTGTTGTAATTTGTATTTCTCTTGTCATTAAGGATACTAAACACTTTAAAAAGTAGTTATTGGCCGTTTGTGTTTCTTTTCAGAACTGTCTGTTCACTTCCGTACATCACTTCCTGACTGGTGCTTTTGTTTCCTGGATAGTGTGTGTGTGTGTGTGTGTGTGTGTGTGTGTGTGTGTGTGTGTGTGTGTGTGTGTTGTGAATTCTGGTTATTATCCTTCTGCCTGAAGTATCGCTGATAAAGATTTTCTCCCATCCCTTGGGGTATTTGCTTTGTTAATAGTTGATTTGCTGTGCAGAAACTTTTATTTTCATGTTGCCCCATAGTATACTTACAATGAACTCTAAGAGAAAGACATTAGGGAAAACATCTCATTCATAACAGCTCCAAAAATGAAGGTAACTATGAATGAACTACATGGAAGAAGTGAAAGACCTATGCAATGAAAACTTCAAGCCATTGAAAAAACAAATCAAAGACACTAGGCAATGGAAAGACCTTTCACACCTCTTATTGGTAGAATTAATGTAATAAAAACAGTTATATACCAAAATTAACCTACATATCTAATGCAATATTCCTTAAAATTCAGATATCATACTTTACATATCTAGAAAAAAAAACTAACAGAAGTATTCATGAGGAACCAGAAAAGGCCTTGAATGGCTAAAGCAATCTCCCAGAGAAAGAACTCAGCTGGGATATCACAAGACCTAACCTCATAACATCTTACAGAGCTTTTGGTGCTGTGGTCAATAAAAAAAACAGATGAAGGCAATACTAAGTTATCATTCCTGAATCTCCCAGCTTGTGCTGGGCGTTGTGTATAGAAGTTATCTTCATTTCATCCAATTCCCATGGTAACAAGGAAACAACATATTGACTCTATTTTGTAGATGAGGAACTGAAACTGGGGGAGAGGGCAGAGGAAGAGGACTATAGCTATAGCTCGTGAGTAGATTTGGGACCGAAATAAAAACATGTAACCCTAAATCAGTGCTTCACTAGCCAGTTACTCTGATGTTTTGTCTTTGATTTCCAGCACATTCCAAGCTCTTTAGCAGATTAAAACAGAAACTCTGTTCTCTGAAGATGTCACCAAAAGAAAACAACAGTTATAAAACCCCAGTCCTTAAAGCGAAGAAGTAAAGGCCCAACTGATGGGGGAAGTGCTTCTGTGAATGTGTTTGTCTTATTGGATGATAAATAAAGTACTGTTTGGCCAATTAGACAGCAAGTGAGGTGGGACTAGGAGTCAAGGAGGATTCTGGGAAATGTAGTAAAGAAGTGGTGATCCAAGCAGGAAGTGACATAGCAGGGAGACTCATATATAAGCAAGGGCAAGAAGGAAGTTGCCCCTTTTTCGCTCTTCCTCCTGCTCTCTGCTCTGAGCCGACATGTGATCCCAGGATGAGGATACCAGTGGAAGGCATCCTACATAACATAAGTCTTATAAAATATATAGATTTATTATAATTAAGACTGAGCTAGCAGATGAGAAATCCTAGTCATTGGCCAAGCAGCATTTGTATCTAAGTCTCTGTGTGTTACTTGGGACCTTAACATGGCAGTGGGCAGACCTTGGGCGGCCTGACAGAAAGTGCCCATATGGCAGCAGGACTCGGGGGTGGGGGAGGCTGCAGCGGAAAGACTTATTAGTTAATGGAACATCCTTCTTCTCACACATGACTTGTTGTACTTAAAACTATAAATTCTTAAACTCGATATAAATCTTAGGCAAAAGTGTCTCATTTCTGCCAACCTCTGACTTCACTCATGCTCCAGCCTCTGTCACCCTGTCTGTCCCCAAGCCTTCCATGGAACTACACATTTCATTTCCACAGTTACTGTCCTAGAGTAGCAGCTGGCGGGCTAGTCGGAATGGCTGTGACACCTCCTGGTAGCCGGTCCTCACTCCCTTTCCTGTGCCACCCGCACCAGTTCTGTACACAGAAGCAACTGGCAGGAAGTTATGTGTATTTGGAGTTTCACGTCATGATGCTGAAGATAAGATAACTGCCAGATAGTGGTTTAAAAATCACACAGTGCTGCACTGTGAACTGAAGCTATTTCATTCTTAAAAGTATAAATATGAAGTTGCAGGTGTGGGGGGAGCAGAATATGTTGGGAGGGCCTGGGAGGAGGTGAAGGGAGGAAATGGAGGTGGGTATGATCATAATACATTATATAGATGTATCAAATACTCAAAGAACAACACCATTACAAAATAAGCTGGAACACAAACATGGAGCCTACAGACATAAGAAAAGCATCAAACCTTTTTTTTTTTTACTTCTAGACTGTAGTCATTCTCTTAAGCCACTGTTCCCAATATAAAAGCTTGTGTGCAGTCTATGGAAGCAGTAACACCAGTGGCTCACAGCCAATCACAACAGTCCCACTTCCTGGAGTCTTCCCGACAGGAGTAGTGCTGTGAGTCCATCTAGACACCACAGTCAGTTTGGCCTGACTAGTTCTTCTTTTCCCTCTGGGGCCCACATTTAAACAGCTGAAGTTCAGTAAGTATCTACTGAATACTACTAAATGAATACAAGATTTTGGACATTGTAAGACCACCTAAATTATGTGTGCAATAACTGGATGCTTCCATATTTAAATTTGGCTATTGCCTGATTTCTTAAAATGCCAATTTTGAGCTCTCTCAGGAACTGATTTTCTTTTCCATTTTTAACTGTTGATCTGCAATAATACAATATTTTACATCAATCACATACTGTCCCTTTTATCTAAAATGCCAATCCTTTTAAGGTTTACCTTGTAGCATGACCAAAGACTGTCGAAGCCGGCTGTTCTCCTTTCGGATGTTGGTTAGTTTCTCTTTCAGGTTTTTGATTTTGGTACAAAGTTCCTCCTTGGACAGTTCTGCTAAGGGAGTTTCATCATCACTGGAGCTCTCACCAGGCAGGAAGGCATTTCCTGAATATGGGTCTCTCTAAAACACAAGTCATGCACACACACAAAAAAAGACTTCTTGCAGTTCCTTTAACAGCTAACCCAAAGCCACTTAATCAGACCCATGGATGCCTGTTTCCACATGCAGCTCCCACAATGCATGGTCCTGCTTTGTCCTCCACCCTCTAGAACTCAGGAAAGATGAGGGAAAAGGTTCATGATCATATTCTAGTGGAAGTTAGGACTCTGACTTTCTGCCTAACCAGTGATAAAACAGCATATTATATAATGTGGTAGACCCTGCAAAGCCACCCTTTGGCTAACTTTGGCTCTTCTGAGATGGTGCCTGCCTTGTCCTAAGTATTTCAAAATCTGACTTCCTTTCTGTAGCAGGAAAAATAAAAGACCCAGAGACTGATATTGGGGTTCAAACTTCAAGCTGAAGATCAGAAAAGCAAAGCAGCTGGCCACTAGCTTCTTACCTCTACCTCGGGTTGAGTGGGCTGATCCTGTCCACGAGCTCTCACCAAACCTCAGACTGTAGCCTCTCCTCAGTGTGGCTGGAGAATGAATGCCTCATACTCAATTCTGATACTAACTTATATACTTCTCACGAGTCCTGGGATTAAAGGCGTGAGCTCTGTTTCTCTTTAGGACTGAATCAATCTTGTGTAGATCTGGTTGGCCTTGGACTCACAGAGATACATCTACCTCTTAATCCTGAGTCCTAGGATTAAAGGTGAGTACCACTACCCCCTAGCTTCCGGCTGCTGGGATTAAAGGTGTGTTCCTGGCTTCTATGGCTTGTCACTGACTGTGCTTTCTGAATCATCAGGCAAGTTTTAATAAATCACAAATAATGTATCACTACACCTTCCTTCATCTGGGTTAGCATACAGGCACAGTGGTATTGTCTTTAATCCCAGGACTTTGGCAGCAGAGACAGGAGGTCAGCCAGAGATACAGACCAGTCTGGCTAGATAGAAAAATAAAGAAACAAACAAACCATGTCTTAAAAAAGAAAGAAAGAAAGAAAGAAAGAAAGAAAGAAAGAAAGAGGAAGCTTAACAAGCTGGCAGCACATTCTTGCTCTGTATACCAGCTACAGATGATTAGGAACAGTTAAAAAAGACGCCAAGGGTTTTAAGGACGGTAGTCACAGGGATAAGTACAGGGCAGAATTAAAGTAAGGATGTGAGGGGTCTATTAGTGTGATGGTGACTATTTAATTCTCTACAGCATTAATCTTGGAGAAATTCATGGAACCACATTTTTGATATGTGCATTCTTCCGCATGCATTTTAGACATCCATAAAATGTTCTTTTTAATTCTCTGGTGATTAAAAGCCAGGAATGGAGCTGAAAGGTAGGGCATTTGCTGAGCATGCACAAGACCTTGGTGTCATCACCAGCACTGTAAGTAAAAGGTCTGATAAGTACATTTTTATAGAATAACTTGTTTTTTTCCCAGTTAGAGTCTAAATCTTTTATGTTCATGCGTGTATCTTGTTTTGAGAATAGATGTCATTAATGAAAAGCAAAAAAGAGTGTAACCTCTTTATGAGGAAAACAAAACAAACAAACAAAAAAAACCTTTACTGAAACATGCCCTCAATGTAGAGGGAAATGTTCAGAAATGAAAGGCCATTAAGTAAAAATATTGATTATCCTCCAGCTGATCGATGTTAAGTTAATGCAATTCCAATGAAAAATTTTAAAAAATTGTCTATAAATTGAAGGTCCCCCGTGGAGGACCTCACTGTCCCTGGGGAGGAGGCGGGGATGGGTTGGTGGGGAACATGGGAGGATGGGAGGGTGAGGGAATGGGGGGGGGATTGATATGTAAATATGAGTGCCTCTAAAATAAAAAAATTGTAAATGCAATAGCCAATAATATCCAAAGAGTTCTTAAAGAATTATCAGAAATTGAGACTTCTCTATAAATCCAAAGTATTAAAAATTCAGACTGATTCAGTTTGGTACTGATACAGAGATAGACAACATTACCAAGAAGTAGGATCGAGTAGTTATAAGAAATAGATGCCTGAGAGTTGTGATGTATGACAGGGTGGGCTCACCTGGGAAGTAAGAGCTACTGGACCCAGGATTCTGGAATGCTGGCCCATTCAGCTTTGTCAAAACAGGTAAAGAAATGGATGCTGGCTTCATTCTAATCACATATGCATGCACTAACACACACATACACTCACACACACTGATTCAGCATGCACTAATACATACACATACACACAGATTCATGCACACATACACCCACATGTACGTGTTTACATAAGTGTACACATATACATGCATATTTACACACACACACACACACACACACACACACACACACACACACACACCTGCATTCAAATCCCTGCAGATGGATTAAGAATTTATACATCAAAAGCAAAATGCAAAAATTGTATAGGAAATATAAATGTATGTATTTTAAACTTGGTGTGGGCATTTCTTAGATATAAAATCTCTGATCACAATATTAAGAAAGAACTTCTTAAGGCCACAATCACCATCCATTACCATTTGGGCAAAACCCATGGACTCTGAAAAAACTACACAGAGTGGGCATGGGTCATTTAAATTCTCTATATGTTGCTGTAGGAAGGTAATTTGGCACACTGCTTTGGAAAGCACTGTAATATTATCCTAGAGTGTTTAAAATTTATCTCCTCTGTGCTTCTGCAAATAATCCCAAGATCTCTGTGTAAATACAAGAAAACATGCCCAAGACTTTCAAATGAAGCAAGATTAATAATGGTGAGAATCTGAAGATAATCCAAATGTCTACTGTCAGGACAGGGGACAGGGCCCTTGTGCTGGTCTCTGACAGTGGGATTTAAACAGCACTGTTAGTGGATAACTCAGAGCCACAGGAATCCATGTTAGTACAATGTAGAGTGAAAAAAGCAAGTTGCAGATATAACTGTACAATGTATCATTTGTACAGTTAGAAAGTAGACAAGCTGTGAGTAGCACACACATGTGCCAGCTCCTTAGGAGGCTGAGGCAGGGGGATCACTCGATTCCAGGAAACAAGGCCACTCTAAACAACACAGTGAAAACCCTCCCCAAAAGAGAGACAGGGGCGAGAAACTGAAATGAATGATTAATTATTTAGAAACTTGTATTATACCTAATATATAATCTACAATATGTAATAGATATTTATATATGATTCAATATTACATAAGTGTGCTTTTTCTTTGAAAAGCAGGCTAAGAAGAACACAGATCAGTGGATCGAGTGGTTGCTTAGCATGTCCAAGGCTTAAATCCTGTGGCAGGGAGGGAGGGGACTGAATACATTATAGGCAAGACTGATAGGGATTGTTTGGAGGCTATCTGAGGATAGGAAGTGGTTTGATAGGGTTTATTTCTTTTTAAATAAACATATGCATAGAAAAAAGAGAGCATTTATCCCACAGTCTCCCCATCCAAACAGCAGTGTCCCTATCATTTGTGTGAATCAGAAGCTTTCTTCATGTTAGAACTTTTTCCTTTTCTAGTGTCAGGCTTCTTTTTCCAAGCTTATATTCTAGGCCAGTAGTTCTCTACCTGTGGGTCTCGACCCTTTTGGGATCACCAAAGACCACTGGAAAACACAGATATTTACATTTGGATTCATAAAAGTATCAAGATTACAGCTATGAAGTAGCAATGAACATAATTTTGTGGTTGGAGTTACCACAGCATGAGGAACTGTATTAAAAGGCTGCAGCATCAGGAAGGTTGAGAACCACTGCTCTAGTCAACTTGGGATTTGATCTTTATAAATCTAATACTAGGCTGTACACAGTAGGCATTTTTACCGTCTCTATTATGTGGTAGGATGTGGTAGGCTTTTCTTATGCTCATTCCCATTCTTTCTTTCTCTCTAGTTTCCATTCATAGTTTCTCTATTAGGATTGTCACAAAGCTAATTCTGTTATTTATTAGGTCAGAGAAAAGAAAGAACAGATTCCTCCAAAAGAAACCTAGTGTTTATGAGGTC
Source organism: Cricetulus griseus (assembly GCF_003668045.3). Classification (NCBI taxonomy): domain Eukaryota; kingdom Metazoa; phylum Chordata; class Mammalia; order Rodentia; family Cricetidae; genus Cricetulus; species Cricetulus griseus. The sequence goes on along the minus strand of NW_023276807.1, from coordinate 14,099,191 downwards.
AAAAGTGAGGCAATAATTGGAAATGTCTTAAATGATGGTGAGATTAAAAAAAAAAACTTGGGGCTGGAGAGATGGCTCAGAGGTTAAGAGCACTGACTGCTCTTCTAGAGGTCCTGAGTTCAATTCCCAGCAACCACATGGTGGCTCACAACCATCCGTTATGAGATCCGGTGTTCTCTTCTGGTGTGCAGATATACATGGAAGCAGAATGTTGTATACATAATAAATAAAATCTTTAAAAAACCCTGAAACTACTAAGTTGGTATGTGTGTACACACAACACACAACACACACACCACACACACACACACACACACACACACACACACACACACACACACACATGTATATATAAATATACATATACATACATAAGAGCCTGTGTGTGTGTATCTTACACATCACTGGAAATTTTGGTGTTAAAGGACATTTATAAAGACCAGAATTCAGATGTGTATAGCATGAAGGTTTTTGAAAACTGAGCCTGAGAGTAGAAAAGAAGAAGTCAGTGTCACAGGGAAAGCTCATGCTATAAGGCACTCTGGTGCTTGGAGCGGGGGACTGGAGAATAAAGAACAGGAATTTCAGAAAATCAAAGTCAAATGTCTGCATTCCTCCTTCACTGGTTCTTTTGGCAGAATTTCAGGAGAGGGGACATAGAGGGAAACATCCATGTTAGGGAGAGGCAATGGGGCCGCAGACTAGCTCCTTGCTTGTCATCCTTCTAAAATCTGTAAAGAGGCTCCGGGTCCAGAATAACTTTAGGGCAGCATGTTGCCTCTCTGAGTCATAGATGAGAAACAGTCAAAGAGATGCTTAGACAAGTGGTTGAAATCTAGCATCGAGACTCTCCAGAGCTTGTGCAAAGCAGCTAGAAATTCAAAAGGGTCCTTGTGTCCTAGTCAGGAGATAGGCAAGCGTTTGGGGGAACTGACAAAAAGAGAGGATGTAGCAAGAGGCTATACAAAGTGCCAGGGTCTTGTGGAAGGTGGCCATGGTTGCCAAGCTGCCAAAGCTTGGGGGTGGAGCCAACAGAATCCCTAATGGGCCTGGAAGGGTGGGCTCACTGGAACACTAATGAATACCTAGCAACTAGTCAGGGACATTAAGAACTATGGTGGAAAAGATATGTCCCTCCCCAGTGTTGAGATGATATGCAAGCATTCCCAAACCTGGATCACTTCCCAAGGAAAACAGTGGAGTGGAGGAGGCTAAGAATGTAGGATTGATTGAAGCTTGAATCTTGAGGTGACTAAGATACTATAACAACAGCTCAAAAGGAATGTTTCATGGTGAATAGAAAAGTTTAGGTTTTATTGTTTGATTTGGTTTTGTTTTGGGTTTGGTCTTATCAAGCAGGAATAGAGAATCAAAAGCCTGATGAGATCAGTCATGGGAAAATGTAACCAAACTTTTGTATGATTTGTCATATGTATATTCAACTCTTATAAAAACATAAGTATGCATTTCATTGTTTATATGTGAGTTCGTGTGGCTATATACAATTGCAATATATACAATAGTGATGAAAATTACCATAGCTAATGTACTCTCATTATATGTGCAAATCTTAGGGGGAAAGTGATGCATTTGATCAAATAGGAATGAAAGGTATTTTGAAAACTAAAGAGTGTCTGTTCAGACAAGAATTCTATGGATAGTAACTAGTTTTGTTTTTATTAGTAAGTTTTACAAAGTTCCCAAAAGAAAGAAAGGAATTCAGGCAAGATCATCAGAGGAAGGAAGGGAGGGTGTTGAATTTGGTGAACTGCATCTTTCAAACTTAATTACAACAGAGTGACCTCTAAATAGTCAAGACAATGGGAATTGAGCAGGGAAACCCACCAGAAAAGTGCCAGAACCCTAAAGAAAAGTTGGTGGAGGAAGAGAGAGCTCACTGTTTCTAAGTAGCTATGTTCTCTTGCTTCTTCTTGGAAACAGGTATTGAGCAGGACACAGAGCTCTTAGCTGAAGACTTCATTTCCCAGACTCCCCATGCTACTCACTGTGGCTACACCTGTCCCTACACAAACAGAAACAATATGTGCCATTGCTGCTCCATAACCTTAAAGGAATGAAAAGCTGCCTGCCAGCATCTCCTTTCCTGAAGTCGTTAGCAGTTGTTAGACACAGAGACAAAGCTAGCTGTGTGTTGAGGGAAATGGAACAACAATGTGAGAATCTTCAACACTGCAGCTTCCATGTAATGTTAATCTTCAAGACCAGAGAAACATTTCACAATTACATCCCTAGGTCAAGAGCAGGTAGACTTTCACCTTGGTTTTCTCAAGAGCCTTCCTGATGGTATTCAGCCAATGAAATGCATTGGAGTCAAGGGATACCTTCAAATATTTTGTTTCATAAGGCCTTTAGGTAACTGCTATAAATTGGAGGTAAAAGGGTTAAATATAGATACAATGATAAAAGAAGAGGGCTTTTAGGCCCAAGATCTTTAACCAAAAAAGATCTCTGGTTGGAGTGAATTGCAATGGAAACAGACAGAATTATGTAGTTTGGAATGGTATTAAGATTTTTTTGAGGACAGTGAAGTGCCAGACACATCATCATACCGGCCTCAAGAGCATGTGGCACTTTTACCCCTGGGCAGCTTCAAGCCCACACTAGAAAGTTACAATAATATATCTAATGAAAATCAGAAATATGTATATTAATACTAATAATATCAATGTTGATAATATTGATAAAAAAGTATAAATGTAAAAAGGCCTGTGCACTGCCCCTGGGCATGTTAACTGTGTGTGGGGGGAGGGGACCTTCAGAAAACCATCTTATGTGGCAATATAATTTTATGAAAATATCTCTTACATTCTATGAGACTGAAGCTCTTTCTGGACCTCATAGCCAGACTTAAAAATACACTTTGAGGACACTTAAGATTAAAGATTGCCACCCTACTGTCTATTCAGCCTTAAAACAAACAAACAAACTGCCTTTGAGAATAATGCCACAGTCCACCCTACTCGCCTTGGATTTCCCATGTAAGCTAATGCATGGAAGCATGAGAGTTGGTCGCATTTCCCCGACCTAAGCTAATGCATAGCTGTCATCTTAAATTATGTACTCTTCTTGGCTCTGACCTGGAGTATCACATGTGTCATTTGCTGAAGGCAGCCAACACAGAGGCGGAAAGCACCTTTCTAAATCTACCACAAAAGTTGAAAGCATCCATTTATGGACACTGGTTGATCAACAATGTTTGTAGCTACGCTTATTGTCTGGGTCAGTTGGAGCCAGTAATGTCATCCCTTGTAAAACTCTGTTGAGGATTCCCGTAAGAAGGATTTCCATTCCTTCCCTGTGTGATGCTTTCTATGCTGTTCAATAAAGACAGAGTTACACCACAGTTGCACAGCAGACATACACAGACACAGACAGTCTCACACACAGACGAAAGAAGCCCAAAGACAGGACAGACACACAGGGACAGACACAGGGATAGATTCCCAAGACAGCCTTCAGGCTCAAACAACATACAGACAGGTGACACGGGGAGCATGGAGACTTCAAATCTGGACTCACTCTTGGTTAAATGACTCGAAGAGGAAGAGCCTCTATTTCTCTTCCCAACGTGACACATGCATTACTTGTGACTTGGAGTTAATCACGAATGTGTTTAATTCATGCAATCTTATAATGTCTAGTCAATGAATAGAAACAAGTACACAATTCCTAATCCGAAAGTCATCCTCTTTATGTATTTCATACAGAGACAACTGGTGGGGTATAGTTGTGCTAAATCAATATATTTTTAGTTGTTCCAGCCCCAAAAATAACCGAAAATGTATAACTATATAAGCTGATGGCAAGGTTAATTTGTTTCTCTACAGAACATGTTTTATAGCCGGGTGGTGGTAGTGCATGCCTTTAATCCCAGCACTCGGGAGTCAGAGGCTGGAGATCAGAGACCAGCCTGGTCTACAAGAGCTAGTTCCAGGACAGCCTCCAAAGCTACAGAGAAACCCTATCTCGAAAAAACAAAAAACAAAGCAAAACAGAACAGAATTTTATGATTTACATGTATCTCATAATATTAAGTCTTATAAATAATTTTTGGAAAAACGCAGTGCATTTGAAAAATCAAAGACAAATTAAGATTTATATAATGATAGCCATGCGTCACTAGATGATATGCACATAGTATTTTACAGTGCAGTGTGCATTGCAATACGAAGAAATCTGAAAACCACTCTACATATGATAGCTACCTAAAGGGTGCTGCATTTAGGCAGTAGGATGACAGAGCTTGCAAAAAGAAAAGCTGTCTGTCATTGGGAAGATCTTTAAATGCTAAGTAGAAAACCAAAGTACATAGTAGTGTGCAAGGTAAGTTATATTTTATTGAAAATGAAGAAATGCAGGGAGGATAGAAAAGCAATAGCGGGGGAGAAGTGGCGTATGAACAGAGTGGATGGGAGACGGGAGCACGAGGGAGACGCCACTGTTTATGCTTAGAATAGTTACGAGAGTGTAATATTTAAAAAATTAAGAACATGCTACATGTATAACAGAACATGAGCAAATATGTGACTGTTTAAAGACATATAAGTAAAAATAGAGAACGAACATGTCCGTTAGTTGTCCCAAGTACAGGAAGGGTATGAGGTGGTAGGGGTGGCCATGATCTAGGTTCTAAATGGAGAGAAAGAGTACATCCTAATGAAGAAATATGCCAGTCTCCACAAAGTATTTTGTGAGGAAAAATATTTTCAGACAGTCTGATGGTCTTTCATTGTATAGAACAGCAAACAAAATTTAAACAATGACATTTCTGGTCTTGGCTGAAATGAAGTAGGGAAACTGCCCACTGACTGTGTTTCTAACTCAAGCTTAAAAAAAGAACAGAAACTATATTCTCTGAGTTGAAAAAAGAACAAACACAAAGTACTAGAAAAGGGGAGAAAGTACCAAGAAGCAATGCAGGAACTGTAGACTGTGGTTGATCTAGATAAGAAGATTAAATCAAAGCAACAGAAAACCAACCTGTGCTTTATCCATGGCACTATTTGCATTTTCTGAGTTCACTGTCTCTGTCCGTTTCCTCTTTCTTTTTCTAAGAACTTGGTTATCGGTAATTTCATCTGTCTGCAAGATCTTCTGCATTTTCTCAACTAGTCAGCAAAAGCGTTCTGGAACCGTTGAAGGCAGAGACTCCCATGTAGGTGCTGCTCTTCTGCATGCAGCTAATGCTTCTCCTTAAAAGCAAAACAAAACAGGGTATATCATGCTGCTATGTGCTTCCTGCCGTGTTTCACCCACCGCCCAATTGAGCAGACATTTCCCAATGGACTCAAAGCCTTTCAGCTTTGGCATCACCATCAAGATGCTCATGTTGTGATGTGTAGTAAGTTGGCTTAAAAGAAAATCAAATAGTATAAGAGAAATTCCCATCTGTTGTTCTTGTCAAGTAGCTATGAGAATCAACAGTTTTTTTAAATTATAAATGCATATAAACAGTATCACAGAGGACTGAGTTATGCAAGTCTAGGAAAATATATTAATAATAGTTGACAGCACCAGGATCAAAGATGAAAATATTCCTGAGAAGTCAATAAGAATTGCTTACAACTGAGGTTTGCTTTAAAAGGTGTTTTTCTTCCTGAAACTCTCAAGTCTCAGGACCAAGTGACTCACTCTATCAGTAAGGCTGCAATGGTGATATTTAACCTTGGCTGTGCAGAGCTGGTGCAGCATATTAGCTATCACTACCTCCAGTGTATCTGCTTTAATTGTTTTTTTTCATAAGCATTCAATTAAAAATAATAAAACATTGAAAAGACATCAAGTGTATGGATCTTCATGAAATATGTAGACTATTGAGCAAATGGTAACATTTCATCAAATTACTATACCAGCAAATATATTACTCAAAATTTTTTATTCACAAAATTCATAATAAATGTGGAGTACAAGTTTTTGTAAGTTATAGTTACTAATGCAAAGAGTGGGGTTTTCAAGATAACATTACAGTTGGGAATGGGGATGTACACGTCCATGTGTCAGAGATGAAGGCTGGAGGACTTTGTGTTCAAGGCCAGACTGGGTGACATAGTGAGATCCATTTTCAAATTCCAAAGACAAATTAAAAATATATTGAGATTCACCTCACTTTGGTCAGAATAGCTATGATTGAAAAACTCAAGGGAAAGCTGACTCAAATGAGTAGGGAAAAGGGAACCTGCTCACTGTTGGTAGGAGTAGAGACTGGCTCAGTCACTATGGAAATCTGTATGGCAATTGCTCAAAAAATAAACATGGAAATAAATAGAAGTAAAAATTACATACAATCAAGCTATGCCTCTTCTGGGCATATACACAAAGGACTTACATCCTATCACAGAGATACTTGCTCACCTATGCTGCTCTATTCATAACAGTCAGCCTATGTGTCCATCAAAACATGGACACATAATAAAATTGTGCTGTGTACACACATTTTTACATTTCATTTATTTACTCAACTGTATACTGAAATTATAAAATGGTGGGAAAATGGATAGAACTGGAAAAATTATTCTGTATGAGATAACCTTGGCTTTGGAAGACAATGTCAAATGTTCTCTCTCTCATGTGGATTCCAGCTTCCACTCTGTAGATCCATGGATTTAACTTGAACCATCTGTAGAATCCAGGAACCTGGAAAGTGTCACTGTCAGGGAGTACCTTCAGGGAGGGGAGCTGGTAGACCAGTGGTTCTCAAACTTCCTGATGCTGCAGCCCTTTAACAGGGTTCCTCATGTTGTGGTGACCCCCAACCATAAAAGTATTTCCATTGCTACTTCATAACCGTAATTTTGCTACTGTTATGAATTGTAAGTGTAAATATCTGTTTTCTGGTGGTTTTAGGCAACCCCTGTGAAAGGGTCATTTGATGCCCCCACACCCCTTCCCACTCCCCACTCCCACTTCCCACAATGGGTCTTGACCCACAGGTTCAGAACTGCCAGGGCAGAACACAATTAATATGAAAGCAGATAGAGGCAGGCGGGGACACTGGAGCTAGAATGGTGAGGAGGTTAGGGAGTGGGGAGGAAGGATTAACCAAAATGAAGAATCTGTGTAAAAGCCATATGAACTGGTACTACTTTGTAAACCAGTTATAAATACAAGTTAAGCTGGGTGTGGTGGCACACACCTTTAATACCAGCACTTGAGAGGCAGAGGCAGGTGGCTCTCTGTGAGTTCAAGGCCAGCCTGGTCTACAAAGTGAGTTCCAGGACAGCCAAGGCTACACAGAGAAACCCTGCTTTGAAAATACAGAGAGACAAACAAACAAAACACGGGTTAAACAATAACAACAACAGGAAGGGAGATATCTTGTTTGGAGAATAATGCTGCCCCTACAAGCCATTGCTTATTTAACAACAACAAAGAAAAACAATCCAGTGCCAGGTGAGGGATATGTACCTATAGGAAGGGAGGCACTAGAGGCTCCCAAAGTAATACTGATTCCTGCCATTCCTTTTGGTTGCCGACCAGAAACAGATGATAAGACCCTATTTCTGAAGATTCTACACACCTAGGTTCCAAGATATAGAGAAATCAAGCCTGTGTTCAAAGTTCCCCTAAGTCTCACTCCACCCTCTCTGGCTTCCATGGTGCCATCGAGGAAAAGGTACTGGAAGTCTTACCCAGCTGTGAACTCTACAAATTTCAAAGCTCACCTGCCAGGCAAGGTGTGCCCATTGGTACAATAGTGATGTGATTTTTATAGGGGTAGCCAACTGCTCTCTGATTGGATTTAAGATGAGGCCCACTCCACAGGAGGGTATCCTTAATAACGTAAATCTTGTCCAAAGACCCCATGGTTGGGGATTTTTATAAGCCTGTGGGGATATGTAGGGTCTCATTCTGTTGTTTAATTAAACTGACACAGTGCCAAACTCAGACTCTAGAAACTTATGTTTATACTCAAAGGCAAAAGCTGCCCTCAGACTTAGTCAGAGAAGCTTGTCTTTGCAGTGAATGTCATGGTGACTGCAGAGACTCACGACTACTCAAGTTGCTGAGAATACATTATAGATGAGAGCTAAAACCTAGACAGTCCTTTTAAACCACTCCCTCTAGGGGCTGAAGAGATGGCTCAGCAGTTAAGAGCACTTGCTGCATTCAGATTGCTGCTTTTACAGAGGACCCAGGTTCAGTTCCCACGTGATGACTCACAACCACCTATAACTCCAGTTCCAGGAGCTCTTATGCCTCCTCTGGCCTTCTCAGTGCACATACAGATATGCAGGCATATGTATATACATATAAATAAAACTAAAAAAAGAATAAAATAAAATAAAAAATCCCACTCTCTCGAAGGCCCAGGGAAAAAGGGATAGGAAAGAGCTTAAGAAGACAGAGAAGGAGGCTGTGAAATGCTGTCTTCAGGGCAAAACACAGCCATTGCAAACACGATCACACGGCATTGGCAATTGCCTACATTGGGTTGGTAGAAGACTAGGACAGTCAAAAGTCAGTCATGTACTGGGGATGGCTTCATGGACCCTATTTTTCCCTGCTGAACTACTGCCTACTGAGGGATTCTCTGAGAGGGGTAGTTGTCTTAAATTGTACCCACTGAGGAGCCCACCAGGCTCAAATAGACAGTTTCAAACATGTGGTCACATGAACAGTCCTGGCTAAAGTCAATGTGTCCCAAAAGAAACACAAAAATCATGAATGTGGAAGAGGGACCAGTAGGGAGGAGTAGAGATACCAGATGTGGGAAGAAAGGAGTGAGAGCAATCAGAATATCTCACATATGTTTATTAGATTGTCAAAGAACAAGTTTACCCTTACGACCCATGGGAAAAAAACGCATTCACATTCATGACAAAACTCCTAAAATTAAAACAGACACACTACTGAATTTAGCAACAATTCATAGAAATTTCTTTCCTGTGACATTAAGGAACACATAATAAAAAGAATGTCATGAATGATTAAAAACTATTCATTAACAATCACTGGCAGAGTAAAAATGCAATCTGCAGGATATGAGAAAATAACTCCAAGTTGTGTCTCTGACAAGGGACTAATAACCAAAATTTGGCACAGAAACAATTTGATTCAAAAGTGGCCAATGGACTTGAACAGACATTTCTACATGGGTATATATGTATTAGCTACTTTTTGTTGTTGTAGCAGAACACCTAGCAGAGTCAGTTTAAGGATTGCTTTGGTTCACAGCTTGGAGCTGGAAGCAGAGCTGGCCTTGGGTTCTCAGTTCCTGCCTCTAAAGCCCCCAGCTTGTCTCTATGGACAGAAGAATCTATACATCTCCAACCAGCTGGAGATGAAGTTCCAAACACACTAGTTTGTTGAGAACATTTGACATTCATGATGACCAATAAAAGGAAGAGGAAACGATGCAATTATATTAATCTCCCAAAATCCCTTACAAAGACGACTAACATCTGTAATGAAAATGCAGGTCAAAATCACAATGAGGGCCAGCAAGCTGGCTCAGTGGGCAAAGATGCCTGCCACTAAGCCCAATGATCTGAGTGTGATCCCTGGAAATCAATGGTAGAGAAGAGAACCAATTACAAATCGTTCCCCAACCTTCACTAAAAAATTAATATAATGAGGGTAAACAAATGTCAATATCTCAGTGAGATACTACCATATATTCATTAGCATGTCAGCTGACAAGAAAAAACAAGTACTGGTGCAATATGGAGAAACTGGAAACTTCATGCTGTGAAACCAGAATCTTGAAGAGATTTCGTGTCCCTATGTTCATTGAAGCATTAATCACAGTAGCAAAAGGTACCGAGGTGTCTTATCACCAGAGGAATTGATAAGCAAAAGGAGTGTGTATATACATCATGTCATTTGGTTTTGAAAAGAATTTCTGACATGCAGTATAGATGAACCTTGATGCCTGCGTGGTTTAAATGTAAATGAGTATTGTGTCTGGTTCACAAAGGCATAGCCACGTTGAAGACCCTAACACCTCAGTGCCATGGGAATGGCAAAGCCTTCTTCTCTAGATGTGGCTCAGAGGAATGGCAAAGCCTTCCCCAGATGTGGCTTAGAGGAACGACAAAGCCTTCCTCAAGTCTAAGTGCAGATGTTGACAGTGTTTGCAGAAAACGTTCGCCATAACTTCCTCCTCTTGTTTGTAGCCTGAAGCCTGCTCGCCTATAGAGACTGTTCCTACCTAGTAGGCTAATCCTTGTTCAGCTCTATGCAATAACCTCACTTCCCTATTCAACTATGCATAATAAATAAGCTGAGCTTCTGGGGTGTCTGGTTTCTCTATCAGAGAGCCCTCTGATCCCAGCTCTTTTATGTTGGTATGTATGTGGTTTCTTTAGTGTTTGTCATTGCCTCATTTCCTCACTGTCCCAGGTAGGTCACTCCCTAGAGTCACACAGAGCACTGTCTCCTACAGTCAAGTGTGTTAAAAGCCTATGTGGTAGGTTTTGGGATATTATGGACATTTAAAGAGGTAGGCTCCATCTTGAGGAAGGGTCATTGGGAGGGGCTGGTTCTTGAGGGTATTTTATCCCTAGGTACCTGTTGTCCCTTTCTCCCTACTTCTTGTCTGCCATGTTTGCTCAAATATACAGGTTAAGTGGCCATGGAATGAGTACTCTGAAATCATGAACTGAAATATATTCTACCTCTATTAAGTTGTTAATATTCCATATTTGTTCACAGCAATGTAATAGTAACGAATATATGTGAATTAGTTCCCAAAATACAAATACAGCATGATTTCAATCTTAGGAGGTACACAGAGCAGCCAAACTTATAGAGACAGAAAGTAGAATGCTGAGTGGAAGGGGTTGGGAGTTGGGGGGTGTGTGTCTTGGAATTATTGAATGGGTAAAGAGTTTGAACTTGCAAGTTGGAAGCATCCTAGACTGGACAATGATGGTGGTTATACTATATGAATGTATTTACTATCACTGATTTGTACAGTGACATATTGTAAAGATGGCAACTTTTGTTAGTGTGCACTGTAGAATTTTTAATTTAATTTTACTTTTAATTTCATACGTATGTGTATTTTGTCTGCATATAAGTCTGTACAGTACATGCATGCCTGGTGTCCCCATTTCTCAGAAGACCCTGGAACTAGAGTTACAGTTGTGGGCTTCCATGTGGGTCCTGGGAATCAAACTCAGGTCCTCTTCAACAGCAGCCAGTGCTCTTAACTGCTGAGCCATTTCTCCAGTCCTGTTAATGTGCATGTATCACAACAAAAAGCAGAAACAATTTACCATACAAGAACATAGTTTTTGCATTATCTTATGGATACTATCATAGAGTCCTAATTAAAAAATAGCAATAGGAGAATAACACCAGGAAGTTAAGATGAAGGTGAGCCCATAGGCAGATGCCTGAAAACAGGATTCTTAAATTCTCTACCAAAATCACAACCTGGACATGGACATGGGTTACCACAGCTCACACACACACATGAAATACACCCAAGACACCTAACCAGCAACTGTCTCCTCAGCCTTTGACTGGTGCAAACACTGTTATTGAGCATTGTAGTCACAGATTATTGTTTCAAGCTATCTTACACAAGTATTCCCATTTTGCCTTTAGAAAATTCTCTTTGGCTCAACCTTAAACCATAGCCATAAAATACTTAAGATGTACATAGTTGCATGAATAACATAAGTCAGGGGCCTTCAAGTTTTTTTTTTTTACTGCAAGTTATAGAAAAATTATATTTTGGTGGGGGGAGTGAATAAAATCACACATTTCAGTTGAGAAATCACAGTTATAGCAGCAATTGTCAGAGTAAAACACAAGCACAAAGTTGCCAGTGCTTAACTTCCCTTGAGAGATTATGAAGCTTTACTAGTGTCCATTATGGGCAGCACAACTCGCTTCTTCAAATTCAAGTAGCATTAAACATATTTAAAATTCTCAAGTAGTTGCTATATTTTGAACAAAAAAATGGTCAATATACATGCACACATATGTGATATAAATACCTACCTATCCCCCTCCCCCAACACACACACACACACACACACACACACACACACACACACGGAAGTCAGAGGACAACTTGTGGGAGGAAGTCAATTCTCTCCTTCTACCATATTGGTTCTGAGGATTGAACTTAGGCTGTCAGGCTTGACCATAAACATCTTTACCCACCGAGCCACCTTACCAGCCCTCAATATGCTTCAGAATAGGTCAACATGCTGCTAAACTATGATGTTATTTAGATTAGACTGGAAAGTATTGCGAGGCCAAAAATAATTAAATATGGTTGAGGAACTACAGACTGGAATCATTTTAGGTTTCCATGGTGGGAAAGGGAAGAAACCTACTCCAATTAGGGTCTGTAGATGCACTTTTATTGAGGCTACACTGAAGACTATACAACGATGTCATGCCTTGTCCTCAATGTAACCATTACTTATAAAGACTTACTTTAGCTCCTTGTACTACTTTGCATGATATTCTCAGATCTTTCAAATCTTGTAATAATAATTCCACAACTAGAATTTATTGAGTTCTCTCCTCCTATGTATGTATGTGTAAGTATGTACGAATGAATGTACATTAACTATTATAAGCACTTAATCTGCATTAACATGTTTAATCCTCTGGGGCACATGAAAAGGATAGTTATATTTTAACCTGAGAGAACTGAGATCCCCTGTGGACCCTGGCAATGGTCCTCAGCTACTGACCTGCAAGCAGTCATCAGCGGCTTTGCAATAGTCTATCAATGCCAGTAGCTACTACCCCAGAAGTCCCTCCTTGTCTAAGGTGCTACTCTGTGGTTCTAGTCTCTCAGAGACAAGAGTCATGAGAGTCATCAGGTCATCAGGTGCTTCACATGACTATATTTCTGCCCAGACAACAAGGCTGGAATCCTCTGTCTTGCCAGATCCGATCCCTAACCCTTTGTGTTCTGCTAAGTTTAGAGACTGAAGTGTTGGGTTAGTTCTGTTGTCCTCTGTGGAACTAAGTTCAGCCAGTGGCGTTCCAGGGAGTAGTGAAGAGGGAGGGACGAGGGTGAATTAGGAGGCTTTATCTCGAGGGCCCTGTTCTATGGAGTCTCTTCACATTTCAGAGTAGTCCTGTGTCTATGAGCCTCTCTTAGTTTACTGCAATAACTTTTGTCCAGAGCTGGCATCATTCCCACAGTGACTAGCCATGTGGGGCACCATTGTCCTTATGTTTCTTTGTCTTTAGTTCACAATGTCTGAAAGAGTTGTCAATCTGAAACTGGTTTCCATGTTCTGGCATGGACCTAGCTTGAGAACTATATACTAAATGATCTGTGTTTGTCTTCTTCACACAGTGGAAGTGATTTACCTTCATTTTGATGTTCTTAAGGAGACTTCTACAGCAGATACTGATATCACAGAAACCAGAGGCTACCAACAATGGAAGGGCCCCTTAACTGCTCCATAATGGCACCCTTCTTTATCAGTTTTCAATGAAAAGTCAGCAGCTATGGGTGAAACCACTTGAAAGTTTGTGCATGCAACTCAGGACTCTGAGTAAAGTTTTCTGTGGTTTCAGGGCCTCCAAAAATATTTTCTAAGAAATACCAGATTTTGTAGTGATTTTATCCTTGGATTTTCTTCTGTTACTCCTCTTCCTTCTAATACTTAGGTGCTGTAACCCCTCCATTCACCAAAATCAAAGACGTAGAGTTTAGCCTAAGAGGAGTAGCTTTAACTAAAAGGTCTGTTTCAACACACCCACAAGCCATGTCCTCCACTTCACATTTATTTTTCATTATGTACAACATTTTATTCATCTTGAAAGTTCAGAGTAAGGTATGATCATTATGTTTTTAAGTAAGTGTATTCTACAACTTTAATGACTTTTAAATCAACTTTTAAATTCACTAATGTAATAATTTTGGTACCAGAATTAATGCTTATGCATAAAAGCAAGGAGTAATTCAATTCTTAAATATTAATTTATCTAATCAATTGAAATATGAAAGGACAAGTTAGTTCTCTTTGAAATAGCTATTCTACATTGATGACGCATACCAGTGAAATAACTGGTTCCCATTTATCAATGTCTCCATTAATTTTGTGTTTTCTAAATTCTCATATTTTAGGTCTACACATGTATTTCAGATAATTACTTAATAAATCATCTTAAGTGTTTTCCCCTTTATCTACTATTACTAATTCCTCTTCTTATTCTAATACCCATGCCACCTTGGAGCAACATTAAAATTAAAAATTGTATAAAATCATCAGCTACAGGTTATTTCCCTGTTTCCTATAAGATAGATGCCATTAAGAAAAATATACCCACAAGAAAAAAGGAAAATACATCCATTTACATATTTATGAGCAGAGTTTTCTATTGTCAACAAAATCATCAGAATAGTGAAAACGGAAGGGAATGTCAGGAAGGAACACTTCTTTCTGACAGGGGTGCTGGCAAGGCTGCAACAGCTTGTCAAAACCAGACCCAGAAAAAGTTGAAAGTGGAGAGTGAGAAAACAATTGCTTTTGCATACTCATGGGGTTTTATATGTGTTGCTCAACTGATCGCACAAATAGATGATGTTTGGGGAAAGCTCGTGTCTTGACTGAATATTTGTAGATAGATGTTTTTTTTCTTGCCCTTACTCCTTATTTAGGAATAACATTTGTAAAAAAACAAACAAATGACAGCATGACTATTATACTATATCGTTTAGGAAATAAAGACAAGGTAAAAAAAACCATATTGTGCACTGCAATGCAAGTAATCAAGAATTGACTTAAAGGACATGTGAGGATGTGCGTAGGTTGTATGCAAACACTATGCTGTTTGCAGGAGACAGTTAAGCCTCTGTGGGTTCGGTATTCTAAGGCAGTCCTCCTTAGAGATGCCCCACTGATCAATAGAAGCCCTAAGAAGAGGAAATGGATGTATGTAAGCCCAGGAAGCCACATAAAAGCAAGAATAAATGGGACAGTATTTCAAAGCATATGACCTAACTTCAGGGTTTGGGGGTGGTTTTTGTTTGTTTTTACAGATTTATTTATATTATGTATACGGTTTTCTGCCTGGCTGTATGCCTGCATGCCAGAAGAGTGCACCAGATCTCATTACAGATGGCTGTGAGCCACCATGTGGTTACTGGGAAGTGAACTCAGGAGGTTTTGGAGTGTTTAAGGCCACCAGGAGGCAAGAGGTTCAGCACTGGTAGTCTTTGAGGACAACTTTGTGGAGCTGTTAGTTCTACTGTGTGGAAGCCAGCCCCTGAAGGGACCAGCTCCCCATTTTGGCAGCTATAACAGCTGAACACGTGCTTGTCTGACCTTGTCTTGGTCACTAGGAGGTCAGATGCCTGCCTCGTGGCAAGAAACCAATCAGAAGTTAGCTGGTGGTGCTATGCTTTACGGCTCTGGGTGTGCTTTTCAGACAAGTGCACAGCAATGACACTCAGAGCATAGCAACCACCCTGGGAGGGGCTATGGGCCATAACAACCAGTTGACCAATCAACACAGGGCAAACCCTCCCAGCCTGGAGGCACACCAATCCTGAGCCTGTGCGTACCCCTAGACACTCCCCTTATGCTGCCCTATAAGATCTCTATGCAGACACTTTGAGCGGTCTTTTCTAGCCATCCGCCATGGTGGGTGGATGGAAGGCCTGAGCTAACATGGGGTTAGTTCGTTAAACAACAATAAAGCCTCATGTGGTTTGCATCAAGCTTTCGAATCCACCTGGTGATTGGGGTGACCCGGGTCCTGGGCTGAGATCCTGGATGCCTAAGCTTCTGGGGGTCTTACTGCCCTACACAGTTATAAATAATATCCCTTGCTCCAAACCATCCAGCTCCACAGCCCTGGCTCTCAGTATCCACTGTGCTGTAGTCTTTCTGTGCCTGCTGTCCATCTGTTAAGTGGAGACGGTAAATGAACCATGTTTGTGTTGACATCTTAGGTCTATTAATATTATACTGATGGTTAACAATGATATTTTAATTAATAACTGATTCCTCTTATATAATGCTAGATTAAATATGTGGGAATAGGAGGGATCTTTACAA
Source organism: Cricetulus griseus (assembly GCF_003668045.3). Taxonomy (NCBI): domain Eukaryota; kingdom Metazoa; phylum Chordata; class Mammalia; order Rodentia; family Cricetidae; genus Cricetulus; species Cricetulus griseus. The sequence goes on along the minus strand of NW_023276807.1, from coordinate 14,083,181 downwards.
TAGAGGAAGCTGGAGAGGACTCCAAAAATATGCCTGATTAACCTCAGTGCCCAAGATGTTTATCACATAAAGCTCAACTTCCTGTAAATAGGAAGTTATTGGTACTACATGTTTTTCTGATGAAGGATGAACAACAGCTGCTTTCCAAAATGAGTCTGCCTGGTTCCTCCCAAGGTGCTAAGCACTGTGGGGGTGCTAGTTCGTATTTACCTAAGGGATGGGGATGGGCACATGAGACTGAGACAGTAAGAATGAAAATGATAAAATTCTAATGGAAGCACTCTCATTTGCGTGGAAGTTTATGAGAGGTGAACTAGGAAAATTTCTCACAAATTAAAAGAGAAGTGCCAGGAAACTTCAGATATTCTTCCTAAGTGTCAGTTTAGTCCTCAATAATCTGGGTAGAGCTTTATTCTAAAAATAACTGGGATAGCTGCTACCCAGCAATCCCTAGCAGGAATGCCTTCAGGCCAAGAGCAGCAGTGGTGGGAGGCAATGCAAATGGAAACATACAACAGGAAGGGCTTTTTTGATGGGCTAAGGAATTCCTAACTCCATTTGCTAGCTGTATGGTCCTGGCTTGGGCAGGGGCAGATAACTTACATCTTAAGCTCTCGGGTACTCATGTAATATAAGTCTAAGAGTAGTCCCAACCCATGGTTGCTGTGTGGACAGAATAAATAAGTATGTAAAGCATTAAGCAGAAGCAGCACGCAGTAAGCATTATCTACAATCACAAATAACCAGGATGTCTGTATTAAGGTAGCCAACCTTCATACCGACTGAAGGAGACTGGTGCATGCTGTCCTGCGCCTCTCTCTGCCAGCCACTGCACTGCTGTGGCAAAACATCTGGAAAATTCAACTTCAGGAAAGGGTTATTTTGGCTCAGTCTGAGTGAATGCAGTCCATCCTGGCTGGTAAAGACACAGCAGCAAGAGTGTGAGCCCAGGAGGACAAATGCTGGTGTTCATCTGGCCTCCCTTTTCTTATGCATTCAGGCTTAGACCCTTTGTTCAGATCTTTCATCTCTGTTAAACCAATTTGGAAATAACTTGATGAACACACCCGGTGATGTGTCTTCTAGGCAATTCCAAATCTACTCAACTTGACAATTGGCGGTAACCTAATTCACATTTCACAACCTAAGCTGGTCTGAAACTTGCAATCCTCCTGCTTCCAACCTCTGAGTGGTGGGATTTCAAGAATGCTCCACTGTGCCCCAGCTGACTGAGACTAGTTTACCAGGCCAGAGGTCAACAGGAAGTCTGGGACAGGAACTTCAGCCCTGCAGTATTCTCTCAAGGTAGATTATTATCTCATGACAGATGGCCATGGGATTTTGCAAAGAACAGCAAGTAACTACTGGGCCCCCAGGAGTCATCATAAGGCCCTTAAGGGATAATGAGTCAGAGTCCATTTCTGTGTGGAATGTATGAACACTGTGTCCACTCTTCACTAGTTAGACAGACAGAAGGGAGCGTGGAGGAAACAGAACTTATCAGACTGAGAGATAAAGGTTCCTCAGGATACTAGACCTGAAAATCCTGAGATTGACAGTCATGCAATGAAATAAAAAGTCTCATGACAGAAGCTGTGACAGAATGTAGTTATGTTGATGAAATACTGAAGCCTAGTGTTCAGGGCATAGGACAGGGAGCAAGAATTTAGGCCTACAAGAATGCCCGAGCAACATCTCAATGGAGTATATTCTGTGATGCTGTAACAGAAAAGCACAGGCCTTGTCCTTTACAGTGAACAGAACTGTATTGGTTTGGGCTGCAGCTATAACTCAGTGGTAGTGTGCTCACCTAGCATGGCATGTAGTTCAGTTCCCAGTACTACAAAATTGTCTGTCTGTCTGACTGTCTGTATATCTATCTATCTATCAATCATCTATCTGTATTACACACACACACATACATGTATGTACACATAACACACACGCACTCACTCAGACCTCTGGAGTCTGAGAAGTGTCAGCATGTGGTTAGAGCCCTCTTGCTGCCTCATCTCAAGGCAGGAGAGGGAAAGAGGAAGAAGCTGAACTTGCCCTTTTATAACCTACTTTTAAGATGGGCATAACTTCATATAAACCTTCACAAGGATTCTACTCTCAAAGATTTTTACCTCCCAATACTACATAATAGCAATAAAGTTTCAACATGCACTTCAGAAAGGGACAAATGTACAAGCCATGACATTCTGTCTCTGGTGGAAGGCTGGAAATCATGAGTAGGTGGAGTTGAGATATTTTTTCTCATATAAACTCAGATCCCTAGAAACTCTGCTCTGGAATCCAAGTTGAGAACTTGTGTGGTGAAGCTATGGTAGAGCTGGGGATGCCAACGCAGTAGGCTTTGAAATGTAAACTCTTCTACAGTCTAAATTAGTATGTTTGCTGTTTGTTATCCTATTCTATTCCACAAGGTGTCCGGTGTTATATAGACATTTTAATGCACTTTTGTTTCTGTTCTTGAGGATTCTTGGTATATTCTTACACTAGGATAGTTTCAAAACCTCTGAAACTATGTGTTATTGAAAAGCATTTCAATAACCACTCATGAAGTTTTCTTGGTACACATTATTTCTTCCCTTTTAAGCGATACTATTCTTTCAGGCAAATTGATGCAATAGCGTGAAATATTTAATGCAGAAAATAAATTTTAAAATTAATGCTTAAATCCTAAAGATTGCAAAATAGGAATAATTCCTTCAAAGTGACTGTAGCTTTATTACCAGGAAGATATTAAATTGAGTTAACTAATACTAATCAATATTTTATTTATTTATAACATTTATACATGCAACTGTGAACATTTTACCTTTTTTTTCTTTTTCTTTTTTTTCATTTAGTAATGTCAGAGCTAGGCATGGTCGTACATAACTTTAATCCCAGCATTTGGGAGGCAGAAACAAGTAGAATTGAAAGTCATGCTGGTCTACATACTGACTTCCAGCCCAGCTAAAGCTACACAGTGGTAGTGTGCTCACCTAGCATGGCAAAGCCCTGAGTTCAATTCCCAGTACTACAAAATTATATCTATCTACCTACCTATCATATATCTGTATGTGTACACACACACACACACACACACACACACACACACACACACACACACACGTATGTACACACACTCACTCAGACTTCTGGAGTCTTTAACCAACCAGCCAACCAACCAACAACCTCGCCCCCCCCAAAAAAAATGTTGGAATGCCAGAAATCATATGACAAACCTTGAACCTACCCAGGAAATAATTTCAGTGTTCGAGTTGTCTTTGTAAATTGCATATTCTTAGAAATTGTAGATTAGTAATGAACTCTATGATTTATGACTCTAAAAGCTTCATGATTCGATTTATGAAAAGCTCTTAAGATTCCCACTAGCAATTCCTACAACTGTGTGTAAATTATCTGGCCAAATGATTCAGTATTTTGCTGCATGACTCAATCCTCTGTGCAATGTGGAAGTTACATAAATCAGTTCTGGTTGTTCATGGATAATAATTGCTTCCTCAAAAGTGTCTGCAAAGCACCACAGTGTAGATGGGTTCCAGTATTCTGTGTTCTTAAGCTACCAAACTTTGGCCATTTGTTTGGACTCTGTGAGCTCAGACACAACTTTTCCTTCCACAGTATTATTACGGATCTGGATGCTGCTAAAAGTACAATCTGAAGTGATTCTATTAGAAACATTTTCTCTTATGATAATGCCTTCATATTATGTTAAATGATTTTATTATGGCAATATGTGTAGGAAGTCCTTTGAAGGCATATTTGCTAAAAATAACATTGGTATTGCTGGAAATGACAGCCGTTTTCCCTTCCCAAACTCATATCAAATGTGAACCATCACACAATCGCCTTCCTGATCCTGGGCACTGGAAATCACCAGACAGTCAACAATGCAGCTTCTTTGCCTCTTACCAGAAGCATATGAAAGATACTTCACCTAAGAACAAGTAGACTACGTGTCCAATGTGATTTATGAATAATATACTGCTAGCTAGATTAATTCTTGTGCATTTTTGTTTGTTTTCAAGGAGGCAATATTTGAAAATATTCTTTTATGATTACCAACTGGGTAATTTACAAGTCTTGATTATACTCCAAGGTATCCCATATGACTATTTATTTGTTTGTTTGTTTTTCAAGACAGGGTTTCTCTGTGTAGTCCTGGCTATCCTGGAACTAACTAGCTCTATAGACTAGGCTAGCCTCGAACTCGAGATCTGCCTGCCTCTGCCTCTCAAGTGTTTGGATTAAAGGTGTGTGCCATCACTGCCTGGCTTTGTTTTTAAGATTTTATTTATTTATTTATTTATTTATTTTGTTTGTTTGTTTGTTTGTTTTTGAGACAGGGTTTCTCTGTGTAGCTTTGGAGCCTAACACAGAGATCCTCCTGCTTCTGCCTCCCGAGTGCTGGAATTAAAGACATGTGCCACCAATACCCAGCCAACATTTTATTTTTAAATTATGTGTATATTTATGCTTCTGTGTGACCATGAATCCAGGTGCCCTTGGAAGCCAGAGGCATCTAATCTGTCTTGGAGCTGGAGTTACAGGTGGTTATGAGCTGCTAGGAATTGAACTCATGTCCTTTGAAAGAGCAGTTTGTGCTCTTCACTGCTGAGCCATCTCTCCGGCCCCCCATATCTTTTTATTACTAAATTGTTGTGTCTGCACATTTGTGCGCATGATGTGTACATGTGTGGATGCAGACAGGGCATGTCACACAGCCAGAGCTGTGGAGACAGTGCTCACCTTGTACCTTAAGTTGACCCTGAGGGTTGAATTCAGGTCACATGGGCAAGCACTTTGCTTGTAGAGCCATCTTACTGGCCCTCATATCTTTAAAAAAATTTTTCTTTTATGTTTGAGATTATAATATAACTACATCATTTCCCCTTTCCTTTCCTCCAACCAAACCCCTCCATGTACCCCTCCTGGCTCTCATTCAAATTCACAGCCTCTTTTTTTTTATTAATTATTGTTTACTACATATATATATATATATATATATATATATATATATATATTCCTATATCTGCTCAGTCTGTGTAATGTTACTTGTATTTATGTTTTTAGGGCCAAGCATTTGGTATTGGATATCCAATTGGTGTGTTCTTCCCTGGAGGGAAGATCACATCTCTTACTTTCAGCATTCCTTAGTTGCCTGCAGTTCTTTGTATAGGGCCTTCCCCATCCACTTGGCATGCCTGTTGTCCTTTTTCAGATCATGTTTAGGCCGTCATGTTGTTGAGTGTTATCGGTTTAGCTTCTGATATTACTAGAATACACACTATCACAGAAAACTCCCTGGTTCTCTGCCTCTTATAGTCTTTCCATCCCCTTTTCTGCAACACCCCTTGAGCTTTAGGTGCAGGAGTGTTTTGTAAATGTACTCATTGGGACTGGGCTCCATGACTCTGCATTTTGATTGGTTGTGCTTTTCTGTAGTGGTCTCTGTCTGTTGCAAAGAGGAGTTTTCGGGGCTGGAGAGATGGCTCAGGAGTTAAGAGCACTGACTGCTGCTCTTCCAGAGGTTCTGAGTTTAATTCCCAGCAACCACATGGTGGCTCGCAAAGAGGAGTTTCCTCAATGAGAGGTCAGTATTAAACCTATCTGTGGGTAGAAAGACAAATGTTTAGAATGTAGCTAGGGATTACGCTGATTGCATAAAGTGGTGCTTATAGACTCTTCTCCAAGACCCATGACTTCACTGGCCTTGAGAAGTTTCCAGTACGAGGCATGATATCCTTCTTGTTAAGTGGGTTTTAAGGCCAACCACCAAATTGTTCATTACTGGTAAGACATGTGTGCCACTAATGCACCCTTAGGGTTATGGTGCTTGGCTGGTCATAGATGTCATAGCTGGGAAGGACCTTGGTTGCTTCCTTCCTTTGGAAGCTTGCATGGTGCCTTCTGGTACCATGAAAAAAGTCTTCAGGGAGGAGGCATTCAAATCAGTTCTGGCTCAGGGCCTTAAGTCTGAGGTGTATTATGACTTCATCAATAGCGGGGTCAGAGTTGTCCAAGAGATTCCCTAAACATACAAAATATTGCTATTGCCCTTGGTTGTCCCAAGGTAGAAGTTAAGTCCCCTTATCTTTTAAAATTTTATTTAATGATGACAATGTCATATATGTATATGATGTATTTTGGTAATTTTCTCTCTTCATTATTCTTTTTCCCTCTCACATACCCCCATATCTTTCCTTAAAAATAAATCTTCAAGTCTAATGTTATAGTCAGAGTTGCTGGGAAGGAACCTGATGGACAGGGAGGCATCCTAACTAGTCAGGTTCAACGTTAACTCTGCAGTGTGAAAGGCAACCTTCTGTGTTTCATGGGCGGGGTCTCCCGTTGAGTAAAAGGGAAAGATGGAGCTGAGCCTGCATTTAACATTCTTTGCTTCTGACTGTGGATGCAGTGTGACCAGAGGCCTCCTTAAGCTCTGCTGTGGCTTCCCTGGTAAGATGAACTGTAACTTTGAACTGAAAGCTCAAATAAACCCCTTTTCCCAAAGTTCCTTCTGACAGAGCATTTTACTGCAGCAAAAGGAAACAAACAAACATGATTCTTCATGCAAATTTCTAAAAACTTCCGTCTAGATCAGTGCTTCTCAACCTTCCTAATGCTGGGACCCTCTAAGATAATTCCTCATGTTATGGTGACCCCTCAACCATAAAATTACTTTCATTGTTACTTTATAACTGTAATTTTGTTACTGTTATAAATTGTAATGTAAATATTTGTGTTTTCTTAGGTGACCCTGTGAAAGGGTCATTTGACCCCCCAAAGAGGTCATGGCCCCACAGGTTAGGACCACTGATCTCAATAAAAGGAGGTACACTGGGCTTTACTCAGACTTTCGTTGCTTTTATATTTGTTTCCTTCAGTTTTCTCCAAAGATTGTGGGCGGTGTCTCTGGGGATCCCCTTTTAACTTATTCCTTCCATAACCCATTTTTGGTGTGGTTTAGTCTCTCCTGTCGTGCCCACTCAGTCCTCTGGAGTATCTCCTGAGCTTTTCCCTCCCTAATCCTCAGGGCTTTCTCTTTTAACCCTCTTTGTACATTTCCCCCAGCAAGCCACTGGGCTGGGACCTTCCTCACTCAGTCCTGCCTTCTGCTCTTCCCCAACCACAAACAGGAGCTGTCCTCCAAGCCCAAGTCCCTTTCCTCTGGCCTCTCTTCTTTAGTCACTTCTTCCGTTTCTATGATTTCACTTACATTCTATGTGATGACTCTCCCACATCCGTTTTTGGTTCGGACTTCCCTAGCCACATTTACATGGGTTTGCTGGATCTTTACACACGGTTACCCTTGTTATTCCTTCAACATTCATGGTTTCCACTCTGGCTCAGAATCTGAGTCATCTTCCCCTTTTCTCTCTCCACACAGCTTAGGCTGGAAACTTTGTTTCCTCCTGCTTTTTCTTTTTGACCTATTACTTAGGAAATTGTGCCTCACCTCTTGATCTAGGGGAATAACATACAACACATTTCTGCTTTATTAAAGCCACTTCCTTTTTGGTATGGTTCACAAAACATGTGTGCATTTGAATGGGGACACCCAAGGACAACCTGAGGTGTTGCACCACAATGACGATCATTCCTTCCCTTTTTTTTTTTTTTTTGAGAAAGTATCGCTTGTTGCCTGTAACTCCATATATAGGTTAGGCTGTCTGGCTAGAACTTCAGGGACCCACTTCCCCAATGCTGGGATTACAAACATGCAGGCTTGCCAGGTTTGTTTTGTTGTTGCTGCTTTTGTTTTTTATTCGTTTTTGTTTGTTAACATGAGTCCTCATGCTGGTAAGACCATCACTTTACTGACTGATCAATTTCTTCAGGGTCCCTAAACTTAACTTACTCTTAACTTTGAGGTAGAGTTAATAAGGGGAAAAACTCAGGAAGGACTGATTATTAGTCAGATTTCCATTGCTGTGATACACTTGAGCAAATTAAAGTAGAAGAGATTTGCCTTGGGGCTTGTGTTTTCAATCCATCATGGGTGATAAGGTAGAACAGCTCACATTACGAAAGGCATGTTCCAGACAGACAGACAGACAGTCAGACACACAGACACACACACACACACACACACACACACACACACACACAGAGAGAGAGAGAGAGAGAGAGAGAGAGAGAGAGAGAGAGAATACAAGCATGCCCATGTTGTGTTTCTTTTTATTTTTTATATGCCTCTTTTATGCTATCTGACCTTCTAGCCTATGGGGCGATGCTGCCCACAAGGATTCATGGCAACTCTCTCTGCTCTGCTCACTTAACCCCTCTGAAAATGTTACCACAAACAAATCTAGGGGTGTGTTTTGTTAATCTCTTAGGCACCTCTCTATTTGATCAAACTGATAATTTGTTTGTCAATCAAGATTAACCATCACAAGCCAGGTGGGATGATGCACGCCTTTGATGGAAGCATTTGAGAGCAGAGGCAGGCAGATCTCTGTGAGTTCGAGGCCAGCCTGGTCTACAGAGTTAGTTCCAGGACATACAGGTCTATACAGAGAGACCCTGTCTCTAAAAACAAAAATAAACAAACAAAAAGAGTAACATCACAGCCTGTTAACTAGTGAAAATTAATAAAACTCCCTTCTCATACATGTACTCGTCTCCTGCCCATTTAATGTGTACCTTATAGATGGGAAAGTGCCAAGGTCTCAAGACTCTGGTTTCTCTGCAGGAAATTGTATAAGTTGGTTTGGTCTGCTCTCTGTGTTAGTGTGATCATTTTTGGCTGTAATGGGGGCGGGCACACTGATTTAGGGAAATGGGGATAAGGTACTCGATTTGGTCTTGAGTCTGAGCAATGGTTTTTACTCTGACTTTACCCTAAATAAAATTAATACCTGACTTTCCTTTTGGATCCTCAGGTTTATTGCTAATGTGGTGGAGAATCCAAAGACAAGAAGGGCTATGTGATGGATCACTTCTACATAACACACTGCAAACTATTTTCTCCTTACTCCCTGTCCTCTGGGATTACAGTGGTAATTCTCTGTCATAAAAGCAATAAATTACAACATTTCCATTGTGATTTTTCATTTCTTGGTATGAGAGATTTGTGTCATGACCGTTCTCTTTCCTCCCTTACCTTTAGTCTTAAATTTATGACTTTTATATTCCATCAATTATTCTCTTTTAAATGAGAACCCAGCAGGAAGAGAAGGCATAAATACTACTAAATTAATTTCCCCAAAGGACAGATTGGCTAATTTAATATATATTGAACTCCAGGATGTATTGGGTACTACACAGACACACGGGGAAAAAAAACAATTACCAACATGCCACTATTTGGAAAGGAAATGATAAATTAGCAACAAATTAGAAATTAATGGACTCATAGACTAAATTCTTTCAAGGACTTGGCTTGTTTATTGTATGTATCCTTAAGAATACCCAGACAAAGAACAGAAATAAATACATTATAAAAAGAACTATTTATAAATTCTATTGCATGCTAGTTTAGCATGTGCCTGAGACGGAAGGTAAATGATGCTCTTATGTGCAATTGAAACTTGTAAATGGCTGCAGCAAGGCTCGGGGTGACAATGATTGCACCAAAGTGATAGCCCAGAGAACCATATTGCTATTTACTTTCTTTTTGTTGTTAAAAATGCAGAATCTGGGGCAAATTGATTACTTTGCTGTGTTTACAATCTTAGAGATGTTTCCATTCAAAGATATTTATGCCATTTCAGCTCACTTACAAGCTTTGGCCAATAAGACACGTAAGGATGACCTTCCTAAATTGCAGCATTAGTTATTTCTACCCACTGTTTGCAGAAGGTTTCTCCAATACAGTTTAAAATGACTCTATCATGCCCCCTGCTCAGCAAGTGTGGTGAATTCTTCCTTTCCCCGTGTGCCACATTTTGCAAGCCCTCAGGATTCTTTTCTGTGACCCCTGCACAGTGCATGGGACTACAGTTTCTTACTGCAGTGGGCTGCAGTATCAGGAACCCTTCAGCACACGATGCAGTGCTTCCAGGCAGCTCTTCTGACTGCCAGGGACCTGTGAAGCCTGTTTGGCACGCCATGCACCCTGCAGTCTGACATTCCAAAGTCCACCTTACTCAGTGTCTGAAAGCAAGGTCCCTTCCATTCTCAGCCCCAAACAATTGAGTGAGTTACATATCAATCTGTATTTGTTTTAGGAAACCAGCATGCAAATAAGACCACCTACCCACGGCTTTCCATACTTCGTGAATCTGACATTAGGACTAAGCAACATCGTTCTGCATTTCTTTTAATGCTCACACTTGATAATGTATCATCCACCTGAACAGCCACTAATGGCTAAGCAGAACTGCAAATTGGTTTTATACGGTCAGGAAACAATACAAGCATTCCCATCAATTCTTCAGTTGACTTTCAGAATTTTACGAGTTAGTCTCCAAGCTCTTACTAGAAATGGCACAAACGTGGGAATGTGTCATTTGTCATATATCATATAATTGCATGGTTTGGGGCTTTTATTCTTAGGCGAGTCAATGAGACAAAACAAATCACTCAGCCCCACAGAAGGAAAGCCAGGATGCCTTAGGGGCAGCAGGGCAGAGTACTGCACTGGCCCGCTAAGGCCGCAGCATGCTGCAGACTGCTGCTGCAGCTTTGGGTTCCTCGCCAGGTGGCGAAGGCCCTCCTCAGAGGAGCACACCGCAGCGCTCATCATGCCTTGCCTTCTTGGCACTGGACCAGCGACCACCGTCAAGAGTCCAGCAGACAACTACGATATATAGAGTCTTTGCGGATTATAACGGAATGTAAGGGGGCTGGGAAATGGCAAAGGGGAGAAGGTTGAGTGTGTGCCCAAGTGTGACAGATCACCGTTGGCTAATAGTGCCTAAAAATTTTCTCCCGCAGTATCCACAGGCCAATCAGTCACCAACTTCCTTCATCGGTTAGATGCTCACATCTAAAAATCACCTCTCCCTACAAAGACGCTAAACGAATCAGGGTTTTAAGGCTAGCGCCAGGCATCAAGTATCAAGAGGACCCGAGAGCTCAGGTCTGGGCTGAGAATCAGCACCAAGTTTGGGGGTGGGACAGTGCAAGGCTGCAGCCCCCGGCGTGCCTCTCCTGAGCGCTGCTAGATGGGACCTGCTTGGAGATGGCCCTTCCAGGTGCTCGCGCCTCAGTGCGCAAGGACTACCCCCGCCCCCAAACCAAATAGCTCACCCTGCTGCATCCTCCGAGCCCCAGCCTCCAGGCGGGAGCCCGGGTCCCCCCGGCTCCTTGGCGCCCCCTGACGTCGGCCTCCAGGAGTCGGTCCACCGAGGCTGCAGAGGCGAAGCCCGGGGGTCCCGCGCACCGCCGCCTGGCGCGTGGCCTGGCGGGCCGCGCGCGCGCACCGAGCCGGCCTGCGGAGGGCTCGAGCCGCGCGCGCAGCCCGCGCGCCGCCAGCCCCGCCCGCGCCCCACGTGCTACGGCTTCGGGATGCCGAGGCCTGAGGCGGCCATCCGACGATGCTCACAGCCGGCTGCGTCCCGGGCGGGGCTGAGCCCGAGGGCCGCGCACAGGCTGGGGCGCCTGCGGAGGGAGGGGCGCGGCTCCCGCCGGCGCGCCGTGTGCTGAGTCATGGCGAGGACTGCCCGCTGCTCTCCATCAGTCGTTCCGGGGCCGGCGCGGGGTGTGCAGCCATTGGGCCGCGCGCGGGACCGCGAGGCCGGGCTTGACGCGCTGAGCTGCGCTCGCCCGTGGCCGCCGCGCCCGCCCCGCGCCCCGCGCCCCGCGCCCAGCGCGCTCTGCCGCTTCAGCCCCGCGCCGCACGGCCCCCCGCCTCGCCCGCACCATGATCGCCGCGGCTTTCCTCGTTTTGCTGAGACCCTACAGCATCCAGTGTGCTCTCTTCCTCTTGTTGCTTCTGCTGGGCACCATCGCCACCATCATTTTCTTCTGCTGCTGGCACCGCAAGCTCCAGAAAGGGAGACATCCGATGAAATCGGTCTTTTCGGGTCGTTCCAGAAGCAGAGGTGAGGAGACACGCCGCCACTGGGCTCTTCTGGGCAGAAGCGAGGTTGAAGCCTCCTCTGCCGCCCCTGCCCCCTTCATTGCCTCAAGCTTCGTGCATTTATTCATTTAACGCGCCCTGGCCTTTTGCCCTCAAGTCCGTCCTCAGATCACCAGGTTTGGATAACCACGGAGATTCGGAGGTCCTGGGAGGAAGGATCAGACTCCGATTCTTAGGGTCAGTTTGCTAAATTTTTAGCCCAGAAGGTAATTGTAGTGGAATCCTGGGCTGAGGCATTCTTCTCTTTACATAGCTTTTGCTAGAGCTTGGGGATTAAAAACAAAAAAAACAAAAAAAAAAAAAACAAAAAAAAAAAAAGGAAGGCGTGATAATTTGGGGGCTCCCCTCCCAACTTTGCTGGAACTTCTTGAAATCACCTTAGAGACAGATGGTCCTATACTCTCTCCGCCCCGCCCCAATATGCCCACAGAATTGGAGAGAGACATCTAGAATGTGCTTTCCCCGCATCCAGGTAAGTGATCCGCAACTCTGCAGGCTGATAACAAGGAGTTAATGAAGTCTCATTTTCCCTCTTTTCTCCCCAGATGCTGTTCTGAGATCTCATCACTTTCGCTCTGAGGTAATTTATTTAGTGCACACTCTCAAGGTCAGAAGTAGCTTGCTTTCCTGAGTACCAGTATTATTCATGTGCCTGTTGAGAAGCCAGTAGGACACCGAATGGGAAGCTTGCAGACCCTGAGTCCAAACTGGCATGCTTTGTTTTAAGCAATTCCACAGACAAGCCCAAGGAGTGTTATAACGTGTGTGTGTGTGTGTGTGTGTGTGTGTGTGTGTGTGTGTGTGTAGTTCTGTGTGGAGTTTGCTTTACAAGAGGTGGGAGGGGCAGCCCCTAAATGTGCAGCAGGCCTTAGAGAACTTAGCCAGGGAATGGCTGTCAGTTTAGCTTACAGTCGGAGTCTGTGGTGGAAGCACTTCCTGGGTGTGCACAGAGGTCAGTAGTTGTGCACTTGGACAAACCATAAAACAGTTCAAGCCATATGCGTTCCAGGTGACATTCCTAGTGTCTTAGAAAGCTGTAGGTGACAGTGTTTTTGGACATGATAGTGGTGCTGATGAAGATACACCAGAGTTTGTAGTTGATGTTTGTGCTAGACTAGCCCTCTAGAGAAGGTGACTGGACACGCCAGCGTGTGAGACTGCAGTGGGACCAGCTGCAGTTAGAACAAGACTCTGCCTGACCCATTGCACTGCTGGAGTTTCCAGATGCTCACTTATAGTAAGACAGTGTTCTCTCTTTGGGGGAGAGCTGCACATACCCAGGCGTGGAGGATGCTTTGTGGCACCGCTTATTCACCTGAACAAAGTATTGCATATATCCCCTTTCCTACAAGCTTCTTGTTTACCTGAAGTTACTTTGTTTTTCTTGTTAATCGGAGGTGTCCTTGCATCCTGGGTGCTTTGCCAGATTGTGATTATTTAAGCTTAATTATCATAACGTTATGTTGCATATGGAGTGATTCTACTACATGTGCCCTGGAAGTGAGAACTCTGTGCTAGTTAAGATTTGTGAGAAAATAACTTGTCAGTCGTCAGTGGATCTGTATCTAGCTTTATACTAACTAGGTGTGTGTGTGTGTGTGTGTGTGTGTGTGTGTTGGGGTGGGGGGGGCTGGAAAACTGTTTTGCCATCTGTAAAACAGGGCCAGCAGTACCCTGCAGGGCTGTATGTGGAAAAGTATTTTTTAAATTATGTAAAAAATAGTTCATTCATAGGAGATATTTAGTTTTGGGTAGCCATTATACATTTTGTAAAATTGAGCTGAAAATTGTCAGGTGTGGCGGCATACACCTTTAATCCCAACACTTAGAGTCAGAGGATCTCTATGAGTTTTGTAGCCAGCCTGGTCTGCATGGTAAGTTCCAGGACAGCCAGAGCTACATTGCTACATTGTGAGAACCTGTTTTTTTTAAATAAAAAAAAGGAAGAAAAGAAGAGAAAAAGAAAAATATGAAAAAAATCAAGATATGTCTGTAATGAAATCTTTAGGAAATTAGGTCAGGTTTATGGACTACAGCATGAACTGGGTCTGTTGTGAAACAGTCTTTGAATAGCAGATTAATTAAGTAAAATAATTCATTTAGATGCACCAAACAGTAAATAGTGGACAGGGTACAGACGTTGAGATGTAGGGGATTGACTTGCAAAAGATTCACCAATTCTATATACATGAATGACAGTAGAGTCACACTGCTGTGAACTAGCCTTCAAACATTTCAGCTTTAAGCACCCTGGGAACATGTGGGATGTGGCTGTATCTTTGTTCGTGTTTTTTTTTTTTTTTCTGAAATTTTGTCTTGAGCTTATATTGGTTAAGAAGTCTGGCATTTGTTCAATGCCTTGTCTTGTTCTGTTAGGATTGCTAGTATCATTTGAAATCTTGGTGTATACTTGTTGCTTGCTTTATGTGTTAGCCTGTGAGTTCCTGGTGGTAGAGCTTAGTTGGGTCTCTGGTGATGCCACTGCCTGGCTCAGTGCCTCATATAGAATGGGTTCTTATATTTTTGGTTGTAAGCTTAGCCTTTAATGGCTGAGCCATCCCTCCAGCCCTAGAATGTGTTCTTAATAAATATTTATGGGCTGAATGAGAACAGTCTCTTGGTGGGCAAATAGAACTCAGAGTTGGACAGAAGAGGAAAATGCATTCTTGGAACTTGGCTTAGAATTTAGCAGTGCTTATTTACCTTTCCCAGGCTTCTAAATCAGAGATTTATTTATTTATTTATTTATTTATTTATTTATTTATTTATTTATTTATTTTTAAAGTGGGTCTCACTGTGCAGCTCTGGTTGGTCTGTAACTTACTTTGTAGATCAGGCTGGCCTTGAACTCAGAGAGATACGCCTGTCCCTGTCTCTTGAGTGACTGGCTTTTTCCAAAGCTTAAAAAAAATTACCTTGGTTTGTAGTGAAATTTAAGATATTCATTGTAACAAAAGGATTCTGTTAGAATTTCTTTTTTCCCAATAAAATAAAATGTAATATCAGCTTAATTTGTTGGTGGATTATGCATGGTAAACTCAGCAAGGAATGTTCTTTTATATGTGGAAATTCATAGACTGTGTTGCACAAGAATGTCATATTTCATCACTGTCTTATATTTACCACAAACAGAACATTTCCCTTCAAGCAAAACACAGGATATATTTTCTTCTCCTTAGAACATTTCTCTGCCAAGAGTTTTCTCCTTAAGTAAGACCTCCACATTTACTTGGATTAAAGCATATTTAATAAGTTAGAGTGGACACAATGAATATTTATTCCTGCTGTTTTTTTTTTTTTTGTAGCAGCTGCTGCAAAATATTATCATCACAGCCAGTGCTTTGATTTTCTGGCAAGTCCTAATCACATTGGGCTAAGTTTCCAGTGCTTGCTGTTCCTCATGCCAATCTTAGTAAGTGGGTAATTCACTTTCAGCATTTCTGTCCTGGTCAAATGAGAAACACATGTAGGATCTGCTGACTCACTTTGAAACCTGAACAAGCTGTGATAGAACACTGGAATTGATGAAGTTTGAAAAACATTTTGCTGTTTCATCTGGCAGGGAACATTGTTTCTGCCACTCCCACCTCCAGGAAAGAGTCAGCATAGATGGGGAATTTCAAGGTGTTCCGTCTTAGATGGTCAGAACAATACTTCCTAAGGAAAAAACATGGCATTGAGGCCCCGCCGAAGAGATGAAGGCAGCTCCCAAATCTGAGGAGCTGTGGTCCTTTCTCTCCTCCTTTTCTGTGTTTAATGGCACATTTCTTCAAGCTCTTTGTGAGGGACTAGAAGTCAGTAATATGAATGTTCAGAAGGCTCTTTAGGTCTGTAGTCACCACCAGCACTTTCTTTTCGGATACTTGCAAATTTCTGGGCTTTTTAAACAAGCCTTTAAATCTTAATAACTGCATATGAGAAAGTGAAATTAACCCCTCTAGCAAAGTCTGTACAATTTTACCTGACCTTAGAGACTATAGATGGAAAGGTTCAGTTAGGTAGAAATATGTGTATTGTTTGATTATTTAAAAACTTGCACTCTGTGTGTGTGTGTGTGTGTGTGTGTGTGTGTGTGTGTGTATGTGTGTGTGTTCATTGTAAACTGCTAATGAAATGATTTCTCACTGAAGTAGGACAGTCTAGAAACCATGTGTGCCTTCTGGTTCCTCGCTGTCTGGCATCTCCGAAGTGCACTTTCCCGAAAATCTCCAGTGTTTTGCGCTGTGACGGTGAACAGTGGTAAATGTCACTCTAGGTTCCTGTGGTGAAAGTCAGGTGGTGACTGTCCTGTTTTGGAGGAAATTTCAGACAGTGATATGGGTAGTCTCAGCACTGTCCTATCATAAAGGAGAATCTTGGTGTACTGTCCTTCACAGAATGAAGACAATGATAATGCCTTGGAGAGCCCCAGAGTGAATGGTGGTAAATGGTCCCTATTCATAGCTGGGGGAATAAGGGATGCCTTGTTTGCTAAGGATGGAGAGTTCCCTTCCCTCCATCAGGATCTGAGTAAATGTCTTTTCTTCCTGCTTCAGGCAAAGGGAACAAGAGAGTTAACTCATATTAAGCAGTTCCTGAAGAGTCACACAGTAAGAGACTTGGTGGTAAGATAAGAACCACAACTATATTTTGTCTCCCTTTGGTGCTGACATGCATCACTCATAACCCATACAGAAATGTGCCCAAAATTCTCAATGAAAGAGAAAAATTGAGTGTTTTTAGTGCATACTTTCTACAAAACTGGATAGACAAATTTGTTGTTTTCTCCCCTCATCTATGTTTATCCAAGGTCTTCTTGATGAAATGTATGGTCTACTCAGAGTCTGTGGCCTCATTAGATGCCCAAGTATCCCTGTTCCAAACTCTGGAGAATGATCAGCAAAATAACCATATTACATAGTTTCTTATTAAACTTTCATGTTTCACTAGGAATTACCCAATTTAAATATACATGTATAAAAAAGCACATGGTGCATATATATAGGTATGTATAACTTTTATGTTTCATGGAGCAGTTTAAAAATAAGTTTAGATTTTTTAAAAATGTGATAAAAGGAAAAAAAGGATTATTTTCTGAGTTGGGGGAAATAATGCTTTATTATTGAGCTATCCTTTAAAACTAGGTTATTGTTGTAAATAAATTTTTGTTCAGTGTCATTCTAGGGCTAGACTATTTATACTTATTAAATCAGTCATGAGTAGTAACTGTATACATGACGCGATGTTCATTTAGTGTGACCCAATTACTTTCAAAGTAAACACATTAATCTTTTCTTTATGAAGCACTGTGTTAGACACCAGGGCTGACAAAGATGCTGTGGCGTAGCCTTGCCCATAGTATCCCAAGTCACCCCAGCATCCTTACTGAAATCTAATAGCTACTGGTTCTTCTGTTACAATAACTGAACTGCTGTGCTTTTCCCAACTATGAGTCACCAATGCAGTGAAAGTGTCAGAGACTGTGGCATCCAAGTGTGCAGCCACTGCATATGTAGAAATAGCAGAATAGTCCTGTCCACGGAATTTATCTTACCGTTTCAGCACAGCCATTTACACAACTCTTACCTTATAACAAAACAACTGCTGAGTGCAAAACAGAAGTACCCTCCCCACTATTAAAATAAGCTAATGCCCACTTTTTCGGGCATCTAAGCAAAAGCATATTCAAAGTTGGAATTTTTGTCCAACCTTTAGACTGAAGAATGAGCCCACTTTTCAGATTGTAGAATAGAACCAGTTTGACAGCAAGTACTGGGGTATTGAAGGGGGAGTGTGTACGGAGGTTCACAACACTGTATAGAACTCACAAGCTTTTCCACTGCCATGCTGTGCCACCTCTGTCAAGGCTCAGTTTCTTAGTGTCTCACTGGCAGCATAGTTCTTTTGCAGGTAATGTTTCTACCGTGGGCAGAGCATCACACTGCCAAGGCACGTGAAACATGACTTCTGTCTTATGGATTGGGCCAGGTCAGAGGGAAAAAGCACAACAAATGATGTGCAGAAAAAGAATGATTGGGCTAGTTGTGTTGAAATGGCAGATGGTGGAGTGACTGGAGGTGTCCTCTGAGGGGTGATATGTATGCTGAAGTGCAATGGTGAGATAGTAGCTGGTAGACAGCAGGAGCAAGAGCAGGCACAGCTCACCTCCAGTCACTCCTCAGTGTCTGACTAGAGTAAAGGGCTCTTGTGACATTAAAGGACTATGGAGCTGGGAATATCGGTGTGTGCTAACTGCAATGAAAATGACTTTGTGTACTACTTTACAGCTTTGGTAAAACTATTTGATTTGGAGGGTGCCTGCCATGATACTCTAACAGAAGCAAAAAAAAAAAATCGCTTTTAAATTTCTTTTCAAGCAACAATGCAGTTAGACCACTCCTTTCTTACCTCCAGGGAGAACAACAACCCATGGCCTGTACTTGTGAGCACTTGAACACATATGGGTTTGGCCTTTCTGTTTACTAGGAGGCTGAGATTTGGAAGGGTATCATGCTTTGTGGTCCAAGGATCAGGTATCATTGGATTATGTCTTAACTGCAGATACCATCTGTCTTAAGGGTGTGAGTGTGTGTGTGTGATGGTGGTGGTGGTGGTGGTGCTGGAATTTGAACCTACAGCCTCATACATGCTAGGAAGTTGCTTTATCTCTAAGCTGTATTCCTGTGTTTGGTATGTCATTACAAATTCTAATGCAGAATATATAAAATGCCCGTATTTATCACATATAAGAACATTTTTGTTTTATATGTATTCAACAGTATTCTTGGTTCTAATATGCCCCTCTTCTACTGCCCTCTCCTGTGCCCAGTTTTTGTTTGTTTGTTTAAGTACCTGAAATTTATGTATCAGCTTTTCAATTTCTTCCTCAAAAATTCCTCTCTAAGTCATTGTGTTAGTCAGGGTTCTCTAGAGTCACAGAACTTATAGAATAAATCTCTCTCTCTCTCTATGTATATGTATATATATACATATACAAATACATAAAGTATATACGTGTGTATACATATATACATATACTCATACACACACACACACATATATATATGTATGCTCAAGTGCAATGGTGATATATATATATATATATACATATATATATATATATATATATATCTTATGTATATGGAATTTATTGGATTGACTTACAAGCTTCAGCCAGCTAATCCAACAATGGCTACCTGTGGATGGAAGTTCAAGAGTCCAGTAGTTGCTCAGTCCCACAAGGCTGAATATCAGCTGGTCTTTGGTATACACTGGAATCCTGAAGAAGCAGGCTCCAGTGCTAGTGAAGGAATGGATGTGCTAGCAAAGTGAGTGCAAGCGGACAAAGAGCAGAAATTGTCCTTTTTGTCCGTGTCCTTATATAGACTTCCAGGAGAAGGTGTGGCCCCGATGGTGCATCTCCCTGCCTCAAAATCTGGATTAAAGGCCTATGTCTTTCTACTTCAAAGGTCCAGACTAGACACTGATTCACCCACTTCAACCCAAGCAGAAAAATCTCACAGGTGTGACCTCCACTTCTGGAATGTAGTTCATTCCAGATGTAGTCACATTGACAACCAAGAACAGTCATCACAGTCTTTGTCAGCTATACTACAGAGGAGATACTATCTAAAATATATAAAGAACTGCAAAAATCAAATACTTCCCAAACCCCAAATTGCCACCCAATAAATGTGCTAGGGATCTCGATCATTTGCAAAAGGAGAAACACAAATAGCCAATGATATGTTTAAAAGTATTCAACATCTCTAGCCATCATATAAACTAAAACCACACTAAAATTGCATCCTGCCTCAGAATGCCCACCAAGAAAACCAGATGATAATAAGTGCTGGTAAGGGTGTGAGGAAAAAGGAATCTCTGTCTAATGTTGTTAGGAATATAAGTGCAGACACTGTAGAAATCAGTGTAGAGTCCTCTTAAAAAATTCAAAAGAGAACAGCCATATTACACACCACTCCTGAGTAAATACCCAATGGAATTCCACATACCACCACAGAGACACTTGCGTATCTATGTTCGCTGCTGTTCTTTTCACTCTAGAAAGTGTCTTACTCACTGTTCTGTTGCCGTGAGGAGACAACATGACCAAGGTAGTTGGTTGGGAGCTCGCTTACAGTTCAGAGCTTAGAGCCCATGATCATCATGGAGGGGAACGTGGCTGCAGGCAGACACGATGCTGGAGCAGTAGCTGAAAGCTCACATCTGAGCCACAAGCAGGAGGCAGAAAAAGAGTGCACTGGGATTAGCATGAGTCTTTGGAAGCTTCAAAGCCCACCCCAGTGACACACCTCTTCCTACAAGGCCACACCTCCTAATCCTTCCTGAAGGTTCCCAAGTGGGAACCAAGCATGCAAACACATGAGCCTATGGGGGGTATTCTCACTCAAGCCACTGCTGGCTGTTTATTACCTACTATTTCTCACTTCTCCTTTAGTCTCACTCCTCAATATACTCTGATTTCTACTGTTACTCCTTAAGATCACACATACTTAGCTTACTGAGGACTGAAAATCACTAAATCAGAAGTTTCAGTTTGGGGTTTTATTGGTAGATCTAGTATTTAACACTGTTGGTCAGTCATTCCTTCTTATAACTTCTCCCCTTGTTTTTGGACAGTCTACTTGCCCCATCTTTTCTCACCCTGGTTCCCTCTATTAGTGCACTGATTTTCTTCCTACTTGCTGTTTTAAAAACTGATTTGATGAGACCTAACTTACACATTGTATAGTTCATTTATTTAAAGTGTGTTTGTTTTTAGTGAGCTCTTAAGGTTGAATAGTTATTCACAATTAAACTTTCAGTGTTCATCACCCCAAGGGAAACCCATACCCGTTGGCAGTTAACTTCCTTTAGCCATCTCTTTGCTCTCTTGCCTTTCTTCCTTAGGAAGCCATCCATCTACTTTCTGTCTTAGATTTTCTGGGCCTCATTTTCTCTCTTCACATTTTTTTTGGACTTTGTCCATATGTACTGTGTGACTTTAACTTCATGTGAAGGTCACTTGGAAATTGGTATCTCATCTTCTCATTTCCAGATCCTGAGTCAGCTATCCTTTTGCTTGTTTTCACATGAATGTCCCAGATGTTGCTGAAACTAAGTCTGTATGAAACTATCTTAGTTCATCTCTGTATCTACACTTATTTCATTTGGGAGACTCACAGCACTCCCAACCCACTGTTGCTCCGATTGCTCCTTCTTCCACCCTATCCTATGTTATAACTCTAGACTCTGCCTTCCTTACTCTCACCATTGCTGATTCCTTGGCTTGAGCCCTGTTGTAAGCCTTTGTCAAAATCTTTGCACCTCTTCTATAGTCTATTTATACTAATTTAATAAGACTAATTCTAAAAAATATAATTCTTAAAATTCTTATCAGTCTTGAAGACAAGTATAGTCAATAATAAAAAGCACACACAAAATGAAGTATTAATGAATGTGTTTTGTGTGTGTGTGTGTGTGTGTGTGTGTGTGTGTGTGTGTGTGTGTGTGTGTGATTTTTCCAGACATGATTTCTCTGTGTAGCTTTGTAGACCAGGCTGGCCTTGATCTTACAGAGATCTGACTGCCTCTGCCTTCCGAGTACTGGAATTAAATGCATGTGCCACCGCCACCTGGCCAGTGTTTATTCTTAGTAAGGTTAGAGTTGGCTTCAGGGTACTTCGGTTCTACTTTGTATTTGCTGGTTCTTTGAGACAAACTTGCTTTCCCTCAAAATTGAACTATGGTAACAGTTCTAGATGAGGAAGGAAGGGAAGGAAGGAAAGGATGGGAGGGGAGGGGAGGGGAGGGGAGGGAAGGGAAGGGAAGGGAAGGGAGCCAGCCAACAGTGTAATCTGGATATAGGTATTTGCTTGACCATCTTCATTTAGCTTGCTGTTGCTTTTCACTGGCCAGACTCACAAGGCTACCTTTCTCTGCAAAAGATGCTTGGATGTGAAATTTGATTCCTCCATAGTCTCTGCAGCTGAGGCAGGCAAGAGAGAGAGTTGGTTGAACACTATCTAAAACCATTTTCTTCAAGATCTAGTCTTCCAGTCTACACTTCTGCCATGTTCTCTAAGATTGTAGTTATTGTTGGTGTTACTTCTGGTTGAGAAAAACCTTTCCATTTCCTTGTTCTATGAATCCTCCAGAAACAAAATCATTCAACCAACAAAGACTAATCATTCTTCAAGTCCAGTTCATAACTCCTCAAAACCCAGGTCATCTCTTGACAAAGTTGTTTTGTCTCCCTTAGAATAATTGGGGAGCATTCCATTGTCTCTCCTATCAGTACTCCAAGGGTCTGCAAGTCTAAATTCTACTTCATAGCTCAGTGTCCAGGGGGTGGTGAAGTTCACTAAATGTTAATGAATGACTAGTTGAGGTTTTCTGTAAGTCATTTAAATTCTTGTTTCTCACAGATATAGTAATTTTTCCAAATATTCTGTATCTATCTTTTTCTTAAAGGATAGGAACAAATGTCTGTCATTAAAAAAATTAAAATTGTGGTGGGGGTGGAGAATAACAAAAAGAAAATGGACATACAGTTGGGCCTTATTTATCCAATTAATTCAAGGGTATACAGTTTCAGGTACTCTTAAAAGTAAGTTGAAAATATCCCCTAGGATTCTCCACATCACAGGTATTTTTAGTATAGAATATTTATCTAGCTTTAAGACCATTCAAAATTATAGCTAAATGTGGTCCCTGGCATTTTTAATAAAATATATTCTTTGACAACTTCATATGTAGTATGGTGGCTTGAATGAGAATGGCTCCTGTAGACTCATATGTTTGAATACTTGGTCCCCTGGTGATGGGACTATTTGGGAAGGATTAGGAGGCATGTCCTTGTTGTTGGAGGAGGTGTGTCACTGGGACTGGGCATTGAGGGTACAAAAGACTCATGCCATTCCCAGTGTACTCTTTCTGCATCTTACTTGTGAATTAGGATGTACGCACTTAGTTCTTCCTATGACCATGTCTTTGCTCCAGCATCCTGGACTATAAGATACAAGCCCATATTAAACACTCTTTTATAAGTTGCAGATTTTTTATTTGAATTAGAAACAAGATTGTTTTACACGACAATCCCAGTTCCCGCTCCCTCCCATCCTCCCTTACCACCACCCCAACTAAAACCCTATCTATCACATATCCTGTCTGCTCCCCCTGGATGGTGAGGCCTTCCATAGGGGGTCATCAGAGTCTGTCGTATCCTTTGGGATAGGGCCTAGGCCCAACCCCGTGTGTCTTGGCTCAGGGAGTATTCCTCTATGTGGAATGGGCTCCCAAAGTCCACACCTATGCTAGGGATAAGTACTGATCTACTACAGGAGGTCCAGTAGATTTCGGAGGTCTCCTCACTGAAACCCATGTTCCTGGGGTCTGGATCAGCCCCATGCTGGTATCCCAGCTATCAGTCTGGGGAGCAAGAGTTCCCCGATATTCAGGTCAGCTGTTTCTGTGGGTTTCGACAGCCTAGTCCAGACCCCTTTGCTCTTCCTCCTAGTCCAGACCCCTTTGCTCTTCCTCGTCCTTCTCTGCATCTGGATTTCAGTTTACTTCAGTGATTAGTTGTGGGTAATGCTTCTAATTCCAATTTATCTTTTAGCTGATGTTGTCATTCAGTTTCAATGCCTGAATTTTTTGTTGTTTGGTCACATTCATGCCAAGGAGCATCACATGGTGGTCTTAAGAGAGATGATCAGGGACAATTTGTATGCAGATTATCTCCATCCATGCTAGGTGAGGGCCCGATGCTGTGCTTTAGTAATCTGTACAAATAGCTTTGAGAGTATGTTGAGATAATTCAATGAAGAACTTCAGAAATGGCAAATACCAAAATAAATTTAACATGTCATTTTATTACTTTGATCTTTAAAATACATATAATTGTTTAAATCACAAATTATAATACCTTCTTACAGGGTTAATGATGTATCTGAATAGAATGACTATATAGAAAATAACAAATCCAGTGAGCTGCTCCTATGATTAGAGTTTATTTTACAACGTACAATAAAAGTTAAGGGTGCAGATTTCAAGGAAAAACCAACAGAAAATACTGTGAAGCCAGTAGGTAAATCCAAGGAGAATTCTAAAACATATCTAAATGACCTAAGGAAGTCAGGGCAGAGACCACAATTAGTTTTTTTTGTTTGTTTGTTTGCTTGTATGTTTTTTTTAAGCCAGAGGCTAGAGCTGAGCATAGAAGCACTTGTCTGCAGTCCAGCTGGTTAGACCGCTGAGGTGGGAGGGTGGCTGGAGATCCTGAGTTATAGACCTGCCCGGGCAGTAAAGTGAAGCCACATCTCAAGAACCAATCAAAACCAAATCAATCAATCAATCAATCAATCAAACAAACAAACAAACAAAAAACCCAAGCAAAACAAAAAGCCAAAAAATAATCGACAACTTACCCACCAAACAAGACTCTGAGAAAGATACACTGAAAGTCATAAAACACAGACATTAAGTCATCATGTCACTTGTCTACATTCAATATTAGTGGACTAAATATTCTAATTGTGACAGAGATTATTATAACAGATAAACAGCAAAGCCCGACTCTCTGCTATTTACAAGGGATAGACTTTTAAGAGTAAAGGCAGACAGCTCATGGTGAGATGACTTAGGTAGTAAAGACAACTGCCACCAAATAAGCCTCTCTGTTTCTCTCTCTCTTTCTCCCTTCTCTCTCCCCTCTCTCTCACACACACACCACACACACACACACACACACACACATACACACACACACACACACACACACACACACACACACACACACTATATATAAAATACAGAGGGCCTGGTGATATAACTCAGTTGGGAAACTACTTGCCTAGCATGCATGGATTCCTAACACTTCGTAAATTGGGTATGGTGGTGCCCGCCTATAATCCAGGAGATGCAAGCGTGACCTTCTCAATGACATAACAAGTTGGAGGCCAGCCTAGGCTACATGAGACTGTGTATGAAAGAAAATGGAAAGGAAAAATAAAGACACATTGAAAGTGCCCAAGTTAAACAGAAGATTGGAATAGCTCTAATAGTGTTAGATTAGATAGATTTATCAAGATAAATAATGTTAATAGATTAAGAAATGCCCCCATAAAGATGAAAGGGATAATTATTAGGAAGACATGATCCTAAATGTGTACACACCCAGTAACAGCGTCTACAAGTATGGAGTAAACATAAGAGAGCAGTGGAGAAATAGGTGATCACGTGTAATAGGCGGTCATCAAAAATGGTTAATAAACTTCAGTCAGAAATTGATAGAATATCCTCATGGAAGATGGTTGAGTTAAACTCACAAAGATGGAGTATATTTGGGGCCTTAAGACATGTATTAATTTTTGAGTGGAGGGTGGGGACAGGGTTTCTTTGTGTAACAGCTCTGGCTATCCTGGAACTTGATTTGTAGTCCTGGCTGGTCTCAGAGAGATCTGCCTACTGCTGGGATTAAAGATGTGCACCACCACACCCAGCTAAGACATGTAGCAAATTTAAGGAAGTAAAATCTTACAAATTAATTTTTGTTTATAACAACTTTAAATCAGTAACAAGATTTCTAGAAAAGTACCAAATATTTATAAAATAAATAACATGCTTCTATGTAATTCTTGCTTTAGGAGATAAAGAGGATGTTTACACTAAATAAAAATGAAAGTACAGTGTCTTAAAATTGTGGGGTGTAGCCAAAGCAACATTTAGAGGGAAAAGTCAGCTTCAATTGCCTATATTAGAAAACAAGTAAGGTCTAAAATTAGTCTGTAGCCACTCAATAGAACGGAAATGAGGAGGTGGGAAGCAAAGTAAATACAAAGAGAAAAAGAAGAAAGGAAAGAAGAACAGACGTGGTTAAGAGAGAAAAGACACACAGTAAAGGAAGGGAGTAAAGGTAAAGGTGATTGTTTGAAAAGATCAGTTTATAATGTTTAGCTATGCCGATGGAATCACTCAGGTGTAACAGAAGAGAGGGGCTGTGGTTCTAAGAATTAGATTTGTAGAAGGAAATAAAGAATGAAAATTTAGGGCAACCTTAACAGCAAGAAAACAGACTTTATTTTGCCTAAGAAGGGCGCCAGAAAGTTTGGCTAAAGCGTGACCAGGGTGCAAACCCAGGAGCACTGTAGCTGAGAGTGTGAAAATGTAGATTGCAGGGCTTTTGAACAGGAGGGGTGGGGTTGGGTGGGGCCATTGGAACTAAGGGTAGAGAAGAGGGAAGGGGGTTTTCTTAGGGTCAGTATTGGCAAATGAGCTGTTTAATGTGGTTAAACTTGTCTGGGAACTGCAGGAGACTAGGCAGATGTGCAGCTGCCAGGTGTCTAGGGTGGGGGTCAGCTGCTTTTCTTTTGCCCCTGGGAACTGTATAAATAGCTGACTTCCTGGACCTTTGAGCCCAGTGTAGAGCCTTAGTTTTAGGGGAGGAGGATTTTCCTTTTATAGTTGCAGCACCCACAGATATGACAGAACTAATATACTGGTTTCATTTATGCCAGAGACTTTGTAAATTAGATGTAGTGAAATTCTTGAAAAGTTCCCTGTCAAAATTGGTAAAAGATGCCAGTCCTAAGGTGATTTGCTGTTATTATGTGTGCTTTGCTTGTGAAGCCTACACCTCAGCTAGGAATCTCGTAGCCATGAGTTCATGGACTACACTTTTAAGAATCGCCACTTTAGGTAGATGAATTTTATGCACCTTTGTAGCTCAGCAAATGTGATAGGAAATATAGACTATGTTTATATGATTGTAGCATTTTTTCTTTAAAAAGTCTGTAAGTGTGAAAAACATTTTATGACTACTTCATAAGACCTCCTGACAGTGTGATTGGAAGTTTTCATTACGTTTCTTTTCAAAAGTTTTTCAGATTTTTTTATATGTATGAGTGTTTTTCCTGTGTGTATTTGTTGCATGGTCTGTGCTTGGTGCAGAAGGGTGTATTGGATTCCAGAACCCACATGGTGGCTCATAACCACTCATAACTCAAAATCCAAGGGATCCACTGGCTGCTCATCATCGCTGAGCTATCTCTACAGAGCCCATAACATTTCTATTAGACTTAAATATTTTTTTCTTAATTTTGGGAGATCTGAAAACATCTATAAAAATAAGCTTACAATTGTGGTGTGACTTTTCCCGGGTAGATGTGAACAACTGTCTACTCATTCAGATGGGGCCTCCAGGATAGACCAAAGCAATGATTTCACATTATTTGCTTAGTGACTTTATTCAAGCTACTCATAGGAGTCTGGGTGACTCAGAGGCAGCTTCATCACACAAAAGCCCATGCCAGTGAGATGATGACTCATGAATTGACTTGAAGGAAGCTTCTAGCAGCCTCCTTTCCCCAGCAATGTTTACTGCTCATATAATCCAGGGGAGGAAGGGTCTTGTAAATCCTGTAAGTTGCAGGAACTTTCTGAGCTTTGTAAGTTTTGCTTACTTCCTCAGTCTTCTAAACTTCCTCTTCACTTCAGGAAGGAATGTTTAAGATTGGAGGAAATAGCTGCATAACAATAGTAAATGCAAATAAAGTGCAAAAGTAGTGAAAATGGCTCATCCAGCTTGGAATGGTGGTAGACAAAGACTGAGTATAAGGGGGAGGGACCTCCTAATCTTTATATGAATAATTTCACTTCTCTAGAGAGCTGGTCTGTCCATAGTTCTGTATCCCTCTGTCTCTTTTATTTCCTCATGACTCAGACTTTTGACCTCTTTCTTTGACTACATACTCTCCTAATTCTGTGTGACATCCTGGGCTCTTAATGAATGTATTGTTTTATTTTTCATTACTACAGCAAATGCTTGAGATAGCCAATTATGATGGCTAATTTTTATTGTGAGCTTGAGTGGATAGTAAATACGTAGGCCGTGAGAGAGGTGCACCTTTGGAGTAAGGGTAAAGGTGTTTCCAGAGAGGGTTGACCAAGGAGGGAGAGCGACCCTGCTGTGGCAGCACCATCCTATAGGCTCATGTTCCTCACTGAAGCGAATGGAAAAAGGAGAAAGCATGCTGAACTCTGGCATTTCTTTCTGTTTCTTCATTGGTACCATGGCTCCTGGCTCACTTTTCTTAAGTACTTTGTCCTAGCAATAAGAAGAAAAATAGCTAATCCATCAACTTACAAAGAGAGAGGTTTGCTCCGGCTCACACTTTCAGAGACTCCAGCTCCTTTTTAGTTAGCTGTGTTGCTTTGGACCCTTGCATCACATCTTAGAAATGATGTGTGTCAGAGGACAAGTCTTGTTGGACTGTACACTGTTTCCTCCACAATCTTCAGGGAGCTCTTTAATCCCAATTTGATTGGTTTCAGAAGTTGAAGGAACTTTCTGAATGAGAAACACATTGAGAGCTTCATGTTATGCTAAATAAGAATCTGGAGTATCCTGGGTTCTGTGCAGCAGTGTGCACCTCTGTGGCATCTCACACATAGGCTTGATTGGTAGGGAGATGGGCTGGTTAATATAAGGTGAAGATAAACAGTCTTCCCACTGAATAAGATGGCAGAATACTCTGCACATCCACTGGAGAATTCTAAAAAAATGTTCACACTAACACATAGATTGAAGGTAATAAATCAAAAACCTAAATACCACACCTTGGACTCGAACTTGCCATTTCTTTTTTTAACCTACAGCACCCCAGATCCAAGGCAGTATACAGCAAGGCAGCCTAAATCCCGGGTATGGGTAACTGAACTCGGAGAGAAGCACCCGATTCTGTCTTGAGAGTAAAGAGTTGTTTATGAGACTCAGAAAATGCAGAAACCCTTCATTTTCTCTTCTCCATAATCCTGAGCCTCAAGTAAAAACATAGACAGATTCTAACAGCAGCCAACAAAAACCCCAAAACTTTCTCTTTTTAATCCCAAGAGAACAGACAAACTCTCATCACTATGTTTTCTGCTTCTATCATGCTGCCACTTGGCCCTGATGAGAACATGGTAACGTCACAGAAGTATGTGACAGAGCAGGAAAATGAAAGACCCAATCTGATGGATGTATAAACAGAAGTGGAGTATGAAAGTACATCCAGCCACACAGAAACCAAAAGGAGCAAAAGGAATGGCATAAGCATATTTTAAATCGACAAACTGAGCAGCTGAGATGAAAGGAACAAATTTCTAGAAAGACATGAATCACCAAAGCAAGTCCAGAAGGAAGTCTGAAGAGACATCCAGAGAGTAAAGAAACTGAACCGATAACTCGGATCTCCCTGCAAAGAAAATACCAGCCCCAAATGACTTTCACTGGAGAACTCTATCAAATATGTAAAAAGAATTAATATCAATAATCCACAGAATTGGAAAATGAAAACTGAAGCGAATAATAAATTGAATGTAAACCCATATTAAGATTTTGAAAGGAAAAAAATGTCATGATCTTGGGCAAGGCCAAGATTTCTTAGATAGTACACCCAAAAAGCACACCCTCACAGCAAAAGGGTGAATTGGACTCATTAAAAGTTTTGCACTTAAAAAACACCATTCGGTTGGGGACATAGGGCTTGGCCAACATGTATAAGCACTGAGTTTGATCCCAAGTACCACCAAAGAAAAGACAGGAGCAGACCCATCTTTAAATGAGCGGAAAAGATAAATCACAGATTATAAGAAAGTATTTGGGACTCATGTATCTACTAAAAGACCTGTATCCAGTAGTTAAAAGCTCACAAAACTCATTAAGAAAAAAAGAAACACATTTTAAAACGAGCAGACCTTTGCTGGTCTGTGAATAGCTAGTGAATGCATGACGGATGTTCAGCATCTGGGCTGGCAGGATTGCACAGTGGTGGGAAATGCTAGTGGTCACCATGTGGTGATAATGAAGAATGGCGCTTTCAGAGACTGACACCCTCTTCACTGTAAACAGCTGACAATGCCACAACATGGATGAGCCTCACATACCGGAAGCAGGGGTTGGGAAGATGCTCGGTACACATAAAACCATTCAGGTGTGAGGCCCAGGGTAGGCACGGCAGCTGCCTGTGATCCCAGTGCTTGGGGTGTAGACACTGTATCCCAAGGGCAAGCTGGCTAGCTAGACTAGCCAAATTAGAAAGCTCTTGATTCAGTGAAAAATTCTGCCTAAGAGAGCAAGCAAAGCAGACACCTAATGCCAACTTATGACCTCCACACACACTTGTCCACAAATACACAAATGTGCGCTCAGCACCCTCCTCCCCGAAACAGAACAAAACAATGAAGCTACATGCAAGAAGAAACCCAGTGCAGGACTCTACGTGACTCTACTTACATCAGTGTGCAGGAAAGGCAAATCGTGCAAACACTCAAAGCAGACGGGAGGTTTCCTTTTTCTTTTGGGGTGTTGAGGGTGGAACCTAGGGCCTGATACATGTGCATCAAGTACTGTGTTACCATGCCCAGCTGCCTATACCAGGTGCCCTAGGATTCTTTGAAAAAGTCTTAACCTTGGGCTAGTGAGGTGGCTCAGCAAGTAAAGGCATTTATTGCCCAACCTTACACCCCTTGGGTTACCCTGCTTAGACACCTCTTGGGAGAGGGGGGTGAGAAGACACAGCACCAAGGACTCAGGCATCGGGAGTCAGTGAGAAGCAGAGCGTGCTGCAGACTCGTTTATTAAGGAAGTTAGGCCTGCCTTTATACCCCCTCCCAAGGTCCTGTTGGCTCAAGCGGCTGACTCTGCTGCATGTCCTTTCCTCATTGGTGTCTCTTCATCATCAGTCTCTGGTTGTAGAGGCAGACTTGACTCAAGGAGGAATTGCTTGCCGCACATGTTCATGTGGGCTGGCCTGGGCACCTGGGCAGGGTGACTACAGCTTGGGTAGGCTGGCCACAGTTTCTCCTGCACCCGAGTTTAGTCCCCAGAGCTCACATGGTGCAAGGAGAGAACTTACTCCTGCCACTTGATCTTTGAATATGTGAGTGTGAGCACGTGCACACGATCGAGCGTGTACACACACCTCCCCCCCACACACTATAAGTAAATTTAAAAAATTAAAAAGACATCTCTACCAGGTAAAGTTTTGTCTTGGAAATTTCTTTGAGTAGGTAGGTCAGTTTGGGCTTAAGTTACTGTTCTGCTTCAGGTGTGTGCCATTGTAGATAACTGTGTATTAATTACCTGTTACATTTGGAGACACAGAAATTCATAGTCTCCCTAATCTAGTCTCTAGCTTGAAATCCCAAGTCAGATCTTCCTATCCCATATTGGAGGGTGGGGCGGGGTGGTGGTGGGGAGTGCTTAGGCCCAGAGGCCTAAGGTTTTTTCTAGAAGTGAATATGCATGTATTCAGGAATTCCATGGGGCTATAGAAACTGTCTTGGCTCATGTTTCTCACCCTCCCTTCACACACAGTGATGGGACCATGTGAGATTTGAGGTGGATCCTAACTTAGGTTAGGTCCTGAGCTTACCTTGGGTAAATCACTTAATATTGACCATTCTCTTTTGATACACTGGAACGTGTAACATTTCTCCTCACAGGCCCCTTTGAGTATCAGTGAGATAATATCCGTCCTTTCCCCTTTGTGAACACCTATCAAGTTAGAATATCTTATAGGTATCTAGCATAATAGTTGACACAAAGCAGAACCTGTTTATACATCATACTTTCATCTGTTAGTGAATAATTCAAATCTAGTAGGCTCATGGCATCTCACGTTCCCTCTGTCTACTCTCTATGACTGGCTGGAAATATGGTCCTTCTAGATCTCAGACTTTTTATAATCTCTTCATCTTGTCTAGAAAAGCCGAGAGAGAGAGAGAGAGTTGAGCCATAACAGAATACAAGAAGTCAAGTGATTTGCGCAATATTCAAGCTGGAAAAATTAGTCATTGAGTGCTTTTATGTTCTTAAAGAGTCTGTGAATGTTAGCAGGGTGGCTTCAATCGCTTCTGAAAACTGTGAGATATTGCCATGCCCTACATCCTGTCTGGAGATGGCCTAGTTACAGGGAAGTGATACAAGCTGCCATTGTCTGAGTACTTCCTTTTGCCAGGCATCTTTCCTTATGGCCCATGTCACTTAATCATCACTTGGTCAAAGCCTGGTCCTCCTATTGTTCCAGCCCATGCTTGTAGCCACTTGAGAGCAGACAGTAAAGCTGAGGTACAACTATCTGGACTGGCATTTGCCTTTCTAAGCTTAATTGGTAGGGATCACTGTTACATTCTTTAAGATTGCAAACTCAGAATAGAATTTGAGCTTGCTCTTTGGGCCTAGGACGTAGTGGTAATTGTCACCTGAAAGCAAGGTAGGACTCCATGGAATGGAATCTTGGTTCTGAGAAGTAAGATTTGTGTACCACTTAAAAATTTTTGAAGTCCTTAAAGGAGTGAATCTCCTTTGTTTAATCTTTTCTGGGTGTTCCCTTCCAAACGTTTTCTAGCATTCACATTTCTGAGTCAGATCTTGTGAGGTAGAAGATCGTTATTTCATAATAATACACATGTGTGTTGTATGTACCGAGTGTCTTCTCCACTGTGTCAGTTGGAAAAGTCCTCTGGTGTTTTCCACAGCTGCAGTCAGGGTGTGTGTAAAGAGCTGATGCCCTCCACCCGTCTGCTGTCTGACTAAGCTGCTGTCTGCTGCATACATCACCAGTGTGCCAAAATGGTGCTGAATTTTAAGTTATATTCCTGGTTGTTAGATGCCTTTAAATTATCCTAAACACCTTGCTGTATATCTGTCTGTAGTAACTGGGAAATAAAATTGGGCAGTGTTGGCTAGCTACTGCTATATCAATAGCAGGTTCTCTAGAAACCTCAAGAAAATAACAGACTCAAGCATGCCTCGAGCTGTTCTCTGGGAAACTATGGCAACGAGCCTTTTAATTAAAGCTGAAGTAGCGTGTGTAGCTTAGAGAAACAGAGAGACTGCCAACTGATAGGGCGAGTACATGAAAATAATCCAGGAACCAAAAAAAAAAAGGTTCATTTTAGACATATTTGATATCTCTTTGTTATCTCTATTTTTAAAAGAAACGATAAACTGTTCAGTGGCTACTGCCATTTGGCTTTGGGATGTGTGATGCAGGCCCCTCATTAGGATTATTAAAGGTCAGTATTAAAATGTGTGTGTGAGCTGATGTTGTAAAGATTAGCGCAGAGGTACTCTTAATTGCAGAAGGCAGCCAGAGTGGAAGGGTTCTTTAGGGATGATGGTGCACATATATATTCATCCATTTTGTCTGACATCTGTCTACTGGTCTGCCACAGTAGTACTGATGGCTGATGAGAGAGTAAACTAGTCCCCTTTTGAGCTGAAGCATTTTCAAGCCAGCATGCTAGACTTTATTTTTAAAGCAATTTAATATATTATTGTGCAAAGGGCAACTTTTTATGTTAAGCTTTCCAAGTTAAAAAATAAAAGCGAAATGGATAAACAAGAATTTTTTTGCATACGTGTGTGTGTATGTGTGTGTGTGTGTGTGTGTGTGTGTGTGTGTGTGTGTGTGTGTGGTGTCAGCCACCCCCAGTCATGGGCAGATTTTTTCTTCATCTTTTTTTTTTTTTTTGCCTAGAGGAATTTGAGTTAATGCTTATTATTTTAGCTTATTATTTATTATCTCATCTGATTTGTGCTTCTGTTCAGTCTTCAGAAAAGCATCCATGTAGAGTATAAATGTGTAATCACCTGGTAAGGGCATTGCATAGGAAGTCAAATATCGGCTAATTAAATACAAAGTAGCAATGATAAATATAAAAGCTCCTCGAAGGGGTCTGTACCAGGTTGTAAAAACCCACAGGAACAGTTGGCCTGAACAAGGGAGAACACATCGACCCCAGATGCTGTCGGGGAGGCCAGTACAAGACTGATCCAGACCCCTGAACATGGATGTCAATAAGGAGGCCTCTGCACTCCAGGGAGCCTCTGGTGGTGGATTAGTATTTTTCCCTGGTGCAAGAAGGGACTTTGAGAGCCCATCCCACGTGAAGGGTTACACTCTGGCCCTGGACACATGGGGAAGGGCCCAGGACCAGCACAGGAAGATTTGGTGGACTTTGCAGAGCCCCCGTTGAGGGCCCTACCCTGCCTGGGGAGTGGTGGGTGGATGGGGTGGGGGAGGAGGGATGGGGGTGAGGGGAGGGAGAGGGAGAAGGGACTTACATGTGAAACAAGCTTGTTCCCTAACTAGACTAATAAATAAATTAAAATACATACATACATACATACATACATACATACATACATACATATATATATATATATATATATATATATATATATATCCTAGCCAGAGATAGCACAGGAGTGACTACTGGGATAGCTGTAGCTCTGTCTCCTTGGTCTTTAGTATGATGTTGAGAGAGCTCACTCTTGTGGATAACTAGGTCTGACACCCTCCTTGTCTCATGGCCTCCTTTTCATACGGGATGAGTGCCTCGGTGTCTGCACAGCACATCAGAGATGTTTGTGCCTGTGCCCTGCCCTAAAGCAAGATGCAACTGTTCTCCCTCTCGTCCCCTTCTGTTTTCATACCATTCCCCAGGTTGGAATCCCTCCAATCCATTTCTTTTATGTGTGACAAGTTTCTGCTCATATTTCCAAATGGGAGTAAAACATTTTTTTCCTTTTCTACTTTTATCTCTCAGTCTACCCATAATCCTTACAAGCACTTTTGTCTTCTGAGACTGGGTGGGGCAACAGATGTGGGGTGGGGGCTTCGATATCTATTTGTCTTCCCAAGGCAGGTACTTGATAATTTTTGTTATCTTTCTACAAGCTTGTGTAGCATCTGGCATGGAAGAGATACCTACCTGTTTGCTGAATGTTTAATGCTGGTGGAACTAAGTGGGTAAGATAACTGGAGTCACCAGGCACATTTGAGAAAGCACAGCATAGTTGTAATGTGTCCTTGCCGTTTGCTGTTCCTCTTTGCTCATCTCCTGTTGCCCTTTGGGTTTGGGTTGCTTTTACACCAGCATCTATACTTCACCAAACACCTTCCTAACTGCTCCTGAGTTCCTAAATCACTCTGCCTTTCTTCTCCCAAATTCTATCTTCCACTCCAGATTCAAAAGGCCATTTCTAAACATAACGGTGCCATCCTGTCTACAGGTAGCCCTTGGTATCAGTGGTTCCAATCTGCAAAGCTCACCAAAAATCTATATGAATGAATGTGAACTTTCCCCCCTTGTCAGTCATTGATTCCCTAAACAGTATAGCACAGTTGTGCATACAGTATTCACATTGTATGCTTGTTAGGTGTTTACGTAAATGAAGGATGATTCAGAGTTCAGAGTGTGTGTGTGTGTGTGTGTGTGTGTGTGTGTGTGTGTGTGGAGAGAGAGAGAGAGAGAGAGAGAGAGAGAGAGAGA
This sequence comes from Cricetulus griseus, assembly GCF_003668045.3. Taxonomy (NCBI): domain Eukaryota; kingdom Metazoa; phylum Chordata; class Mammalia; order Rodentia; family Cricetidae; genus Cricetulus; species Cricetulus griseus. The sequence goes on along the minus strand of NW_023276807.1, from coordinate 14,047,837 downwards.
GAACACGAACTTGGGCATCCAGGCTTTTGGTACTCAAGGATTATCAGTGGCTTCAAGAAATGAGTCCCTCGAGGGGTGACTATTACTGGGAAATGAACACTCCAAACTAACTTGGGGGTAGGTTGCAAATCCATAACAGGGAAACAGTAAGAAATACTTGAAATTTGAATTCCACAATAGAAAGAATTCAAATTTGGTTTTTGATTTTGGTTTTGGTTTTTGAATTTTTGACCCTGAAAATTTTCTTCCATGTAGTTAGTATGTTAATGCCATCTTAAGTCAGCTTTTATGCTGAGATTTTGGGTTATATCATTCAGTCTTGACAAACGACTATTTAGAGAGCTGTGTGTTTCTAGTCAGCTTTTAGCAGCATTGGCTCATGATCTGCAGTGTTTTTAGAATAACGTGAATATTTTATATTTCTTCATTATATCTTAGATAATTGAATGAATATTGGAGGGATGACTGCTAAAGCTAGGGATGAGAAAAGTAAGTTTTTACAGAAGCTCACTCGAGATAAATAATCAAAGAATTGGGTGAGCCAAAAGGAGAAAATCTTAGTCTCAAGTGGATGCTCACTGAAGTTAACCTCACCTGGAATCCATTTTATTAGGTATGAGGAAAAGCCAGAAGCAAGGGACCTACATAGCACTCTGAAAGTCTAGTCCTGATCCCCCTCCCCCAACTGTATGCACTAGGGGAGACATCCTGCACTTTAGTTTCTGGTCCCTGAAGCCCAGGTTCCAGGTTTGAGTGAGATTTCTAAACATTTCCTGTCCTTGTCTGGGTGTTTTTTTTTTGTTGTTGTTGTTGTTGTTTGTTTGTTTGTTTTTTTTTTCCCAGCAATTGGTAGGGAGCTGACAGCTCTGCTGCAAATTTGAAGCTAGGTCAAGGGCCCTGATAAACTATGGGGTTAGCCTGGGTACTGGGAGGGGGGCTCTAAGGCCTTTAAGCTGAGACTGGTGGCTCCACAAATCCTCTTTACCTGTAGGATTCTAAGAGAATCACAAACACCAAGACCTATGTGCTCCAGCCTGGGCAGCTACTGTCGTAGAACCCCAGTGGCCAGTTCTGATTGCTGGGGACTTGCTTCTCCATAGACACAGTGCAGCTCCCTCTGAGCCTTTGTTCTGAAGTCTTGCCTTGCAACCCCGATTGACACAGACCTGTCTCTCAGACGTGCAGATGGAGTAGAGCCAAATGAAATAATGTTTGGGGTACTACCCCACTTGCTTACAGCAATGTAGGCTAAATTTGTAAGTTATCAACATTATGGTGATATTTATAACCTTGTGTTTTCCTGAGAGTTTCCTATACTTTTGAAAATTTAAAGGGTAAATTTGGTTCCCTGATGTTTTTTTTTGTGTTTTCTCTTGGCTCTGATTGTCAGCTTTATTACCTCCATTGTTTAATCTTCCAACTTAATTTTTATACTGTTTGTACATAAGGTGTTAGTAATGGAATTTTGGAGTGGGGAGTGAGAATGGAGATACTCCACTGTGTGCTGAAGTCTCACCCCCCCAAGGAATTAAAGGTGTAGTGTGTAGCATTTTATATTATTGATTGCATTATTTTTTTTTTCTTGAAAAGGCAAAAAACATTCTGTTGGGTACAAAGTTAAACATGAACGTCCACCAGTGGGAACTCCTTATCCTATTCTTATTCCCCACGTTAGAACAAGAAATTGGCTAAGTCATCACTATTCTTAGTTTCTTACAAATCCTGCCATGCATTTCTCCTTATTTGAGGAAATAGAAATATCTGATTTTTTTTCACATGGATAGCAAAACTCTGTACATTCTTACATCTTGTCTTACTCACTGACTTGGGCAGCTTTTTATAGAGCGTATTCTATTTATCTAACTTACAGCATTTCATGGGTACATGTAGTAAACAAAGCCTGTTGATGTAGTAAGATTTCCTAATTTTTATTACCGCAAGCAGTGCAGTGATGTGAAATGTTAGTCATGTGTGCAAATGTCATGTCTGAGATCAGCTCCCAGAAAAAGAATCGAAAGATCCAGGGTTCATGTTTTTTTCACTTGAGTAAATGTCTTGTGACTCTCCATAATGGGGTGTTTTCATTACTGAGGCCATTGTTCTCTTCTGGTAGGTTATTCTTTAGCCTGGCTATTCTTTTGTTTTGTTTTTCTGATACCAATAACCAATATTCCAATTGTGTTTCTAATGGAAAGGAAAAACAATCAATGTTTTTACTGATTGTGTTAAATGTGAATTCTGTTAAAGGAGACTCAAATGTTTATTAGCTTAGATTTCCCGTGAGATTAAAAATGCCTTTCTGTTTGTCCATCTTGTCTTTGACGGGAGCCTTTTGTGTGGTTCTTCCATGTCTTGTGTGAGTGAAAGTGAGTGTGCCGTCTTCTGTGTGGGATTTCTGTGTGGAGATGTCAGTCTTGTTCCCTTCACCCTCTCCTCCTCCTCCTTACTTTCCATTCTGTTTGTGGCAGTTTTTACTGCAGTCGCCTGGTCTGTCTGCTAGACATAAAAGGGTAGGTGTGGGCTGCTGTTCTTGACTTTCCTAGGAAAGTCCCTGGTGCTTCCTTTATAACAGAAGATTCTTTTGACTTCTTATCACACACACACACACACACACACACACACACAGAAACACCCTGTTTGATTTTTGTTTTTCTGAGACAGGATTTTGTTATGAACCTTTGGCTGGCCTAGTGACTGCTTTGTAGACTAGGCTAGCCTTAGGCTTAGAGCAATCCTCTTGCTCTGTCTTCTCAGTGCTGGGATTACAGGTATGGGCTACCACACCAGTTGCATCTGCTGATATTTTAAGTAGATCTTTGCATCGTTATCTGTGTGTGATGCTATATAAAGTTTTCTCTTTGGGGGGAATTATTAAAGGTTTTTTTGCTCTGTAATATTTTCTTTATGGAAATCTGTTTCAATTGTTTATCGTTTAAGCTCTTTGATGCAATACTTCCTGTTCTGTTTGGTTCTGTTTTTAAGGGTTTCATAACATTCCTCTGGGAGACTCTGACTAGTGGGTTTGGTAATGAGGTATTCGTTTGATTAAATGGATCAGAAGTGACAAACACCTGAAATTCTCCTCTAGTTCCCAGAATGAGGTTGATTGAAAGTAGCCTTTGTGGCTGCAGGTGCTGTCTAAAGCAAACTACAGCAAGCAGCATGCCCTTCTAACCTGTGACTATTATCCTTATGTCTTCAAATAGCCCCCTTGTGCCTGCTCCTCTTTTCCCTCTTAGTCTGCTGCCTGTCTCCACTGAGGTTGCCTTCTGACTAGCCAGTACCTTTTTTTTTTGAGATACAACTCCATAGAAATGTTTTACTTGGAGGTTGGAGAGGGGACCCAGCAGCTAGGAGCTCTTGCAAAGGACTCAAGATCAGTCCTGGCACCCATGTTCGGTGGTTCATAACCACCTGTAACTCCAGCTCCAACAGATTTGACATCTGAGTCTCTCCTCTGGGCATCCTCACACACACATGACATTCACTCACACCCCACCCCATACATGTGTGTCATTCACTAACATACATGTACACACATAAATAAAAATAATATAAATATTTTTTAAAAAAAGAAGTATTTTGTTTTCTCATCAGAGTCATGAATACAATCCTGGAAAAATCTTGGGTCTCTGGTCTTTGTGCTTCATTCCCCCTCTGTTTTGCCTTTTGGGAGCTCCAAGTACACTTAGCCTGAGCTGTATCATAGTGAGCACTACAGTGCAGGGCTTGGGGCTTTGTACTTAAAGCCGTTGGGGGAAAACCCATGGTTTCTTTGTAGTTCTTTTTAGAGTGTGGGGAAAGGCTAGTACCTCTTTATTCTGCTCTCGCCTGCTTCCTGCCTTGCTATGGATTTTCATTGTTTGCCTTAAGATGACATCTTCACCTGGACCAGCAGCTCTTTCCTCATCTTTGCCCTTGTTGATTCCTCCTAAGCTTGGCTTCTCTCATTTGGTGGTTTCCTTTTCTTCCAATAATCCTGTCACCTCCTTAGCATCTCTGTGATGTGCCCCGAGCTGACTTCCTTCATGTTACCATTATTGCACCATTTGCTACGGGTCTATGTCCCTCACTTGTCTGGTTACTCCAAAGTATGAGTTCTACTTTGTCCTGTCCTGTTTCTGGTGCTTGCCACAGTGACACATGATTTCAAGAACAACATTTGAATTACTGGATACATGAAACTCTCGTGAACATGGAACAACAGAAACTGGGTGTGGTGGCTCATGCCGGGAATTTTAGTACCTGAGAGGCTGAGGCAGAAGGATCAATGTAAGTTCCAGCCAAGCAACCCACCTCCCGACAACAGAAAACCAGAATTAAGAGTAACAAAGATCAATACAGAATAGATAAACTTTCAAGGGGTCTTAGCAGCACCCCACATCCCTAGGGCAGGTTTAAAAGTCTTGCATTGTGTGAAAAATAAGCCTGATGGTTCATTCAGAGTAGTTGAATTTACATTTGATTTATGTTCATGTTGTAGATTCTTTTCTGGCAACACGTTTTCTAAATGTGCTTCATCAAAGATGTGTCTCAGAATAACTCAGACACACCATCTCCAAAGCTACGAAAATCTAAGATCTTCTAGTGGATTCATAATAATTCAGCTTTTGTGTTGGGGAGTGTGTGCTTATCCTTCCTGCTTCAGGAAGTGAAGAGAGCAGAAGTGGGAATCAAAGAGAGTCATAAGGGATGCTAAATTTAGATCACTGGCTTGAGGTCAGATGGTCCAAAACCAGAGGAGTAAATGATAGGTTTTAGAGAAGAGCTGTTCCCCAGGCTCCTACCTGCAAATTATGAAGCCCATAGTAGTAGCAGCATCTGTGATTATGTTTTGCTTGAATGTTTCCCCATCATGAGCTGTGGAAAAAAAGTTTAACTGGCAATCTGTGTTTGGATGACAAAGGAGGAATTCAGAATCTCTAAACTTTACTCCTGCTATTAGCATAATTTGAATCCTTGCCATCCTTACTGTCCATTCCTACTGCTCCACTAATGTTACCTACCTATAACACATCTTTCACGTATGCATTCTGTATCTTGTCTGTAGATATTTATTTTTGTTTGTTTTTTGAGACAGGGTCTTTTTATGTGTCCGTGGATGGCCTGGAACTCATTGTGTAGACCAGGTCATCCTTGAACTCAGAGATCTGCCTACCTCTGCCTCCCAACTGCTGGGATTAAAGGTGTGCATCACTATACCTGTCTCTAGGTAGATAATTTATATTTGTTTTCTTTCTCTTCTTGATAAGTCATTGCATTTTGTTGTGTTGTATTATATGGGGGAATTAAAAAAGATCTGTATACACATTTATGATTTTATTGAGACTCCTTAATAGTTAAAATTACTTTTACAAGTTTGACCCTACTCCCAACTTGAGAAAACTTAATGGTGACAATGTAAGTCTGCTGATTTTATAGCTTTACTCTAGAAATGCTTATCCCTTTCAGCAAGATGATGTGGTTTAACAGCTGTGATGTAGAAGGGTCATCTTTCCTTATCTTTGCTTAGCAGTGTGTCCCATGAAGCCTATGCAGAGTAGAGTGTAAATGTGAGTGCAGGATGACCAGAGCTTAAAAGAAACTGTATAAATTATGTCAGCAAGATAGAATCTTCTTGCTTTCATAAGAACTAGGTTGTGCTTTCATACATACAATACATAAATGTATTTCTCATCACTGTGACCAAAGTGCCTGAGCAAAACAGCTTCATGGAGGGGAGATTCCAGAGGATTTAGGCTGGCTTCATAACAGTCAGAAAGCAGAGTGGGTGCAGAGACAAGATGCTTCAAAGGCACACCCCTAGTACTTTCCTCCAACCAGCCCCTATCTCCCAGCCTCCCCAAAATGCCATCCAATATAAAGAGATCAGTGTGTTAATCCATTCCAGCTGGGAATTAATCACTCAATATCACACTTTTGGAGGACACTTTATATCCAAACTCTAATTCATTCGAGTATAAAAATCTAAATATCGCCAGGCGTTGGTGGCGCACACCTTTAATGCCAGCACTCGGGAAGCAAAGGCAGGCGGATCACTGTGAGTTTGAGGCCAGCCTGGTCTCCAGAGCGAGTGCCAGGATAGGCTCCAAAGCTATACAGAGAAACCCTGTCTCGAAAAACCAAAAAAAAAAAAAAAATCTAAATATCTAAATTAGACTGATGATGACCTAGACCTAGATCCTCCTAGCAGGGGGCAGCTAGTTCTATGACTTATTTTTTTTAATTATTTCTCATTTGTTACTATTACAAATAGTAATAGTAATATAGTGTGATATATATGTGTATGCATATATGACAACATGTGTGTGGAGGTCCAAGAACAACTTTCCCATGTTGGTTCTTTTCTCAGATCATCAGGCTTTCGTGGCCAGCACTCCTCCATGTTGAGACATTGTATCAACCCTCTGCTTATCTTTTCAACTCTGCATTCTGTGATTTCACAGTCATGATGGAAATTGCCAAAGCCTGAGGAAGCCAGATCCCACGACTGCTCCAGGGTAGCAAAGATAAATGTCTCCAAATAGTGGTGGCTAGGAAAAATTCTTTTCTATCTGAAGGGAAAAATAAGAAAACACACATACTTTCTGCTGGTAACCTAAAAAAAAAAAAAAAAAAAGCACACACTTTCTTGATGCTTTCTTGATGGTAACCTCTTTTACTTCAACATAAATCTCTTTCTTGACAGTCTCTCTACACAGTTACATCTCTCTGTTTACATACATACCTCTCTCTCCCGCACAGCCATGTCTCTGCACACAGTTAACGTATCTTTTTACATGACTACATATCTTTCTTTTACATGCACTTCTCTTCTACATCTCTTTTTTATACAGCTTCATCTTCCTTCCCTCCACACAGTTACAAATCTCCACACAACCACAGCTAAACATCTCATTTTCACCATACAGCACTTTGCACAGTTCTTTCATACTCTCTCACATAGGTCTTTACACAGCTCTTTGACATAGCAGCAGCTCCTTCACCCCGTCTCTCTGTCTCTCTCTCTCTCTCTCTCTCTCTCTCTCTCTCTCTCTCTCTCTCTCTCTCTCTCACACACACACACACACACACATCTTCTAGCATCGTTCATTCTTTACTCACTCTTTCACTCACTCACTTTCTCGTACTTTTTTTTCATGCTTCTTCACATCTCTCACAGTTTTCTCTCTGTCCATTTGACTTCATCCTTCATTCATTCATTTACACACATACACACTTGGCTCACATTCTATACAGCTCTTTGTTCAGCATCTTCCTAAATAGCTCAACACAGCTTCCTCCTCTCCACCACCACCATTCTCATAGCCAAACTCTGGACAATTATATGTTACATTTTCAGGGCCTGACCCAATCTGTCTTTTTTTTTTTTTTTTTTTTTTTTTTTTTTTTTTTGGTTTTTCAAGACAGGGTTTCTCTGTGTAGCTTTGGAACCTGTCCTGGCACTCACTCTGGAGACCAGGCTGGCCTTGGACTCACAGAGATCTGCCTGCCTCTGCCTCCCAAATGCTGGGATTAAAGGTGTGTGCCACCAACGCCCTGCTCTGACCCAATCTCTTAACACATGATAAATCAAGTAGTTTCTCTTAGGCTAGGGATGTCACATTGACTAGACAGTGGGTAATGCTTGGCCATGCATGTAGCCTAAATGGTTAGGATTCCCAGAGAGAAAATGACATTGGATTTCAAGACTTAACAATAGCAATTAATTTGCTGAACCTTGAATGATAGAGTACGTGCAGAAAGTCCATTGCTGCAGGGAGTTACGTCTACTAAAGTTGCTTCAAGCTCTGACCTTGAATCAGCAAAACACCTGAGCAAATGATCGTGTGTATTTGTCTCTGGGCGCAACCAGATATTCATCTCCAGGGGCAACTAGCCTGTTTTGAATTTGTTCTGGAGTCTAAAATTAGCTGTCTATGTAAAAGCCTGTCATTGTGACCGAGAATCCTATATCACTCTGAGTAATGTAAAATATTCTAGTATTATTTATATGCAACAGAATTATACAGTTAAGCAGAAATCATCTTCCTGACTATCCACAGCTATATGTGTGACCAGTAGATGGAATATTTTCATGAGACTAAACACACAAGCACTGAGAATATACCCAATAGCTGTCCTTAGGGAACAAATGAAGTGGCTCCTGAGAGAAATTATAGACAGAAAACAGCCAGTTTACACAACCAGTAACCCTACAGACTTTGCCTAATGGGGCTCCCCAACAAAGAGTCATTCATCGGCCTGCTGAACACTAGTTCTCACCTGCTGTATACTCCCTTGGCAGCTCTCAGCAAGAAATATTTTAAGGGCTGGAGAGATGGCTCAGTGGTTAAGAGCACTGGCTGCTCTTCTAGAGGTCCTGAGTTCAATTCACAGCAACCACATGGTGGCTCACAGCCATCTGTAATGAGATCTGGTGCCCTTTCCTGGTCTGCAGGGGTACATGCAGACAGAACTCTGTATACATGCTAAGTAAATAAATCTTTAAAAAAGGAAAGAATATTTTCTATCTTGGATGCTAGGGTACTTTATAGTAGTTATTTTTTTATGTGTGAATGTGGCTTGGCCATGGGGTGACTAAACAGTGGTCACATATTCCCAAGGCTGTTTTTGTAGGTTTTTGGTAGGTGAAATTCAATTTAAAGTGGTAGACATGTAAGTTCAATTAGTTAAAGGTCTAGAGGGGCCAAAAAGAGTAGACATCTGTATCAGTGGCTTTCCTGGTTGCTACAATAAAATATCTGACAGAGCAGCTTAAAAATGGGTTGGCATTTGCTCACAATTTGAGGTTACAGTCCATTAAGACAGGGAAGGCATGATAATAGGGGCATGAGGCGGCTGATCACACTGCACCCACAGTCAGGACGCAGGGAGACATGAAGGCTGCTACTTAGCAAACATCCCTTTTTATTCAGTTCAGGACTGTAGCGGGGTTTCCCACCTCAGCCTATTCTAGAAATTCATACATGCCCAGGCGTTTGTTTCCATGGCGATTTTAAATCCCATCAAATTGACAATCAGGATCAACCATCATTCCATCCTCTCCTTCACCTTCTGTCCCCACAAGTAGAGGAGAATTCTCGACCTCATTACTTCACAATATCAAGTGGCATTTAAAGTCTTAAGAAAAGAGTGGAAGAAGACACAGGAGATCACTGTAAACCTTTCAGTTAAAAGAAATATTCTAGGAAAAAAATTATTTGGGAGCCATAAAGGAAAAAGAGTATCAGTTTAAACTGTATAGGAAACTGAAATAGGTTGCCAGAATGAAAGCACTTGCTATATACATGGCAAATACTTTTATTCAAGGTATAGAAATCCTCTAGAAAGTAAATCAGGGTTATGTATAAAAATTGTAGAAAAATGAGCATAGAGGTTATGAGAAGATAATTAAAACAAAGTGGCTTACATAAGTATGAAAGACTGTCCACATTTCTTGATAAACAGTTGCCAATTAAGAGTAGTGTTTTGCTTCCTAGAATGGCAACAGATGAAGATTCACACTATTCCCTGTTGATGGGATGGGGCTAACGGGGGCTTTCATAATGCTGGTATAAATGTAATTTGTAATACAATTTTTATTTTTCTATTATATTTATTTAGTGTGTATGTATGTGTATGTGAGTTCATGTAAGTCACAGTATGTCTGTGTGGGAGTCGATTTCACCTTGTGGGTCCCGTTGAGCCATCTAATCGGCAAACTTTTAATGGCATGGTGGCTGTACTTCTAAATAAAAAAGATGTAGGTGATATCCTGGTTTGATTTGTATTCTTATGATAAAGACCATGATCAAAAACAACTTGGGGATGAAAGAGTTTATTTGGCTAACATGTCCCAATTAATAGTCTATCATGAGAGGAAGCCAAGGGGGAAACTCAAGCAGGACAGGATCTGAAACAGAGACCATGGAGAAATGCTGCTGACTGATTTGCTCATCAGGTTCACGGTCAGCTACTTCTCTTATACCTTCCAGGATGGCTTGCTCAGGCATGGCACTGCCCACGAGGGGTGGACCCTTCTACATCAGTCATTAACCAAGAAAAGGCCCTATAGACTTGTCTATCGGCCAATCGGATGGAGGCATTTTCTCCATAAGGTTCCCTCTTCTCCAGTGACTTCAGCCTGTGCCAAGTTGACAAAGAAACAAGAAGTAGCATAGGTAAACACACATGCATATATATCTTGCTTCTTGTACTTCGTACAATTATTTTTTAAAAGTTAATTTAAAAAAAAACTAAACTATGTCAGTTTAGTAGTAATAAAGTATGAAACAGCCACATGTTAAGAAATTATTCAGTTAGAATGTGCGTTTGAAATACTACCTGAATTCTTGCTAAGTCTCTGTAAATCATAAATAAATATGATCTGTATTAACTCTAGTGATTGGTCTGGAAGGATGTTTCTAGAAGCACACAGCAGAAACATTCAGGCACATTTTTAGTAACAAACAAACCAAGTCCTACGGTTCTAGGAGTACTTAAGTTTCTGATCTGTGTTTTGTGAACATTTTAGACAGGTTAATGCTTAATAAGAAAAGAACCAAAATTAGAACTTGTGGAGAGTCTGAAAAACAGGAGAAACAGGACCCAGCAGTTGGGAGAAGAGTCCTCATGACCAGGAATGCATTTTGTGTAAGTCAGGCTGATAGATGCTACAAAAAGTCACATTGAAATAAACTCCACCCAAGTTCACCTACTTTGGAAGCCAACCAGAATCCAGGGATGGAGATTGGAAAGTTCATAGTTTTTGCCCAAATAGCTGGGACAGGAAAAGGAAGGTAACACCACCTCATCAAAGCCTTAACCCCTGCTCCAGATTCAGTTGTATCCTCCCAGGAAAGTAGTCAGGCAAGGTGACTCTTGATGCAGCTAATGCTGACGTCTGTGCAGTGCCCTGCGGGGGTGAGGACAGGGCTTGAGGCTCAGAGGGAGAACTGGACATTGAAAGGAGCTGTGACCACAAACTGACTGCACAGCATGTCTCACTAACCTCATTGACTTCTGCCTCCTGGGATCCTGGGTCCTGTTCCCTGTCCCTCTCTTTATTTAACATAAACTATCAGAAGCTTTTAGGTCAAGGGACTTTTTTTCCCCCTGCTGTTTTCTGGTAAGAATACCTGCAGAGTAAGCAGAATTTGAAAGAGAATGTCCTGCCAGAAAAGCATTTAAGTCTTGAACACAGACCAAATGGATACATCATCTCATCAGAGGCCAAAGCTCACTCCCATAATGTGGTCAGAAGCATCTGTTCTGTGCCAGGGTGGAGTTTCAGGCTGTTTGGAGGCTCTTCTGACCATCGCAGTGTATGCCGGGACCTCTGCTCTTTGGTTCTTTCTCAGTCTTCCTGCATCGGCAGCCAGCCTGGGGCTTGATAGGAAGTCTTGGCAAACATCTACCCCTGATTCTTGCTGCCTTGCTTTCCTGTGTTACTCCAGTTGGTTAGGCTTGGGATTTGAGGTCCTTTGTGAAGCTCCAGCACCCAACTTCAGTAGCATTGATCAACTTCATTCCGTCGATAGAGATATTGATGTTTAAAATGTTTAACAGCCAGTAGTTGTTGACATACAGAGGATTCTTTTTAATTGCTAGATCTGGAGAAGGTTGCAGAGCACTGAGGAGCAGGATGACACAGGAGGACATGCAGGGGCCTTGGGACTTTCATCCCATATTATTGTCCAGGTCCTGATATGTATTTGATATGGAGATGCCCTTGGCGGCTGTGCAGGCCCAGGGACCCCTGGATGCAGCAGACTTGACTTGCTGCTTCCTCTCACTCTCATCTGTTTACTGCTTGGGTTTCTGCTCTCCCATCTACCTTGTGGCTGCACCTGCTTAAGTTATGGATAGGGCTGGCCTTACAGGAATTTCTTACAGAAACAGTCCTTTAGATCAAAATAGGTGACTCTCCAGATGAAGCTGTTACCTGAGAACAGATTTTGGAAGGGGTGCTGTTGATAAAGCTGTAGTTGTAAGATTGTTTATCCACACATCTCCCTCCTCCATGTATGTTATCAGTTCAATTTTTAATCTCTGTTCAGGTTTTTCTTTGATCTCCTTCTCTTAACCCATTGTCCTCTCCTATATTTGGGGTTGTTTCTTATGCACGGTCTTTTTATTTTTTGTGTCTTAGAAATTCTGAATTTTTAGTGGCCATTGGAAAAGCTGTAGGGGTTGCCACTGAGACACTCAAGAGACACTTAGGGCCTTACTATGACTTAAATTTTCAAAGCCCCTTCCTGCTCTTTTGTCTTTGTCTTCCCACTTCTCCCCTCCCCCACCCCTCTGCTGACTTCCCCATGATCCCATGGCTTCTCCCATGATCCTTTTTATTTCTTATAATACCTTTCTGTATGGCCCTCTCTCTTGTGATTGCTGGCTGTCGTGCCCTTTTCTAAGTGTCATCTATCATACATAGTTACAGCTCACCTTAGAAATACTGCTTTTTGGCTTCTTAGAGTTTAGAGTTGGGAAGTTGTAAACCCTGCCTAAAATATGCTTATTTCATTCATTTTTCCTGGTTTCTTGTCTTGAAAAGGATTTTTTTATGCACACATTTTACGATTGTGACTTTTTATTTGTAGACTAGGGATTATTGTCTGGGAGTGTTTAAATCTGAAGAGGGCCTCGTGCAGACAGATTGCGCTCATATTCATCTGTAATTACAAAGGCTGGGTTATGATTTGCTTGCAGCAGGGCTATTTATAGAGCCTGTCATTGCGCATGGCTGTCTGGGCCTGAGGCTGTGAGAACTAGCTGCTGCCAGAGCAGATTGTACCGACTCTGCTCCTCGTCTGCAGGCAGTCTTCCCACCTCCCCATCCTCAGTTTTGCATGACATCTTAGTGTGCTTCTAGAATTCTCATCCGTGACCCACTTGGCTATTCCATATGGCTACAGTTTCTGCAGCATATTGGGACCAGTTTGAGATGTATATTTTGGCCAGCGTTGTGTAGTTATTCTTTCTTTCACTTTTCTTCCTGTTTTCTTTTTTGAAATAGGGTCTTTCTAAATATATCCCTGGATGGTCTTGAATTCACACTCTTCCTGGTCCAGACTCCTGAGTACTTAGATTACAGGTGTGCACTCCCTCATTCAGCTTGTTCTTTTGTTTTTTGAGACAGGGTTTCTCTGTGTAGCCCTAGTTGTTCTGGAACTCACTCTGTAGACCAGTCTGGCTTCAAACTCAGTCAATCCACCTGCCTCTGCCTCCCAAGAGCTGGCATCTTTATAAAGGCATGCATCACCACCGCCCAGTTGGGGATGCTCTTATTCTTTATATTAATGGATTTGCTATCCTTGCAGAAGTGGTTGGTTACTGATACTTTATGTCGTTGACTATTAGATAAGGTTCCTAAGGAACACAGACTTCGAATGTCTGGGGACAGCTTCCAGAGAACACAGACATGATTTGAGGTGGAGGCTTCATGCAGATTGACTGGAGAGTGCCCCTGAGGAGCAATACTCTTAAGAGAGTGAGAGAGAAGTTGAGTTATGGTCCATTTGCAAGAACACCCACTGATCTTATGGAAAATATAGTTGTCCTGCTGGAAGTAAGCTGCCCCCTTCCCCATTGATTGGCATTGGTCTGGCCTGGGCCGGGTGAAGGCAGGATGAAGGGTGTGATAAGAGCACCCTTGCTGGTTGTGGGCTGAAGGACTTCCCCAGGTAGAGTTCCAGCCACTGGGGAAGTGAGTGTGTAAGGGATGGGAATCTGGGTGGGGTCTCAGAGCATCCAGAAGCTACTCCTGCCTATGTGTCATGCAGTTTCTACTATGCTTTTAACTTGAGTAGCGATGCAGTATTAGTGCCATATTCAAGAATCTTTTTGAGGCCAAACATACTTTCTTTTTGGGGTTCATTTTAATTTAAAAACAAAACATCACATGGAATTGATGAATTTAAGCTAAAAATGGCATAGTTTGGTTTCAGCACAGTAAGCCATACTAGAGATTGCTACCCTGTCTTCCAGTGGCTGATGGTTTTTGACCTAAACAAAAAAGAAGGTCAATGATTAAAACCTATTAGATGCACCAGTGTTGATTAATTTGAGCAAACCTTTTTCTTCTTCTTCTCAGTATTATAATCTAAGTATAAAAATTCACCAGGGAATAGGTGTAATCATTTTTAGAAAACCAATGCAAATGCATTTTTGGTAGTATCATCTATGTGTTTGGAAAAACATCATAACAGATGCTGTTTAATCTGCCTATGAAACTACAAACAGATGGAGCAGACATGGCTGCCAGAGGAAAATTTCACTGACCTTATATTTCACAGACTGGAAAACAGATTAGCAGACCAAACCACCAAGACAGAATTACCTTTCAGTTGTTTATGGTAGAAGTGCCCAGGGCCCTTCGAGGTAGATTCTGGAAGAGCAGGAATTAGCAACATGCTCCTGTCAAGGGCCAGACAGCAGGTATTCCTCACTCTACAGGCCATATCATCTCCATTGCATTTACACAATATTGCTTTTAAGCAGAGAAGCCATAACTAATATGCAAATGAATACACATGGCCACATTCCAATGGAAAATTTCAACTACATGTTAGAAGACAGACGTACCTGGAGAACCGTAGCCTGTTGATCTCTGTTTGAGAACCTAGGTCAGGTTTCCTGAGCTTCAGTACTGAATCACATACTCTTTAAGTGTTGAGCAAAATTCTGAGTATTTCCATATCTGTTAAAATGGGAATAACATTCATCTCTTAGATAATGATAACTACAAAACATTGTGAGATAATTCATGCACAATGTTTGGCCCTTTGGAGATGCTTGAGAGCTAGACAGTGCACTGTTACTGGAAATGGGGAGAGGATTGAGTGTAATTAAAAGCTGAACAGTGCTAGAGAAATGATAGAGAAGTACAACTCAAATTACATTTGGCTGTGTAATGAGTTGTGTAAGTGCAGTTTGCTTTGTCTTAATTTTGTTTGAGGCCCTTAGAGTATGGTCAGAAAGGTCACATTGCTGGGAAGAGCAGCTGGACTTCTGTATGGGACTTGTCCCAGAGTTCAGTAGTATTCTGCTTTTGTATAATATCTATGTTATATCCTTCACAATATAAGGCCTCAGTTTGTTGTTGTCTTTTTTTTTTCTTTTCTTGCAAGTTTAAGTGATGGCTATATAACTGAGCTCTACTGAGTAAATGTGAGAAATTATATATATATATATATATATATATATATATATATATATATATATTTATAATCCTGTTCCTCCAAACCATCCATCCATAATCCTAGCTCTTTCTCATAAATCAGCAAAGTGGAGAGGACATTGAGGACCTAAAGAATCACAGATGGGAGAAGCTTGAAGAATGTGAAGTTAAATATAAATTACTTGAAATTTAAATGATACTCCCAGGCCTAGGTCTGGGCGAGTCCACCCCCCTCTCATACACACGATTCCTGCATTCCCAGGCTTAGCTGGGAATGGATGTACAATTCAATCAATGGCCTTGCTTAAGCACCAGCATTCCCTAGTGAGTCTCCCAGGACCTTGATGGGTTCCAGCACTGAAGTCACCTGGTTCAAGATCAACCATGACTCCTATGCCAGGGGCTATGATACCCTCTCCTGGCCTCCACAGGTACTACATACACATGCACAATTGCACACACATATAATTAATAATAATAATCATCTATGTTTTAAAAGGTGCTGTCAAAGATGTAGGCAAGTCTCAGCCATGTATTGTTTTGAAGTGCAAAGTGATGAGTAACTGTGGCAAACAGTATGGAACAAATGATTCTCAAACAGTGAAAATAGAATCATTATATGACCCCATGATCCTACTTCTGGTTATTTATCCAAGAGAATTGAATGAAGACCTTGAAGAGATATCTGCACTCTCATATTTCTTATACATTTATTAAAGTGGATAAGATATATGAATAAGTTAAATGTCAAGCACCTTAGGAATGAATAAAAAATATGGCACATAGATACAGTGGGCTATTATGAGGTTAAAGAGAAGAAATCTACATGGTGTATCCAACATGGATGAATGTTGGGGACATTATGCTAACTGTAGTAATGTAGCCACAGAAAGATAAGTCCTGAAATATTGAAATCCAGATTCAAAGAATGAAATAATGGCTAGCAGAGCCCAGAGAAGCTGGACATAGAGAGTAGAGACCTTCTGTCTAATAGCATACCTACATTTAACAATACTCTATTGCATACTTAATTAAAGTCTGAGAGACTTTATCTCATGTTCAGTCATTTCCACACAACCCCCCCCCCCCCGCTGAAGACTGTGTCTTGAGAAGTTGTTACCCAGAAAATGCCAATAAACTGGAATGGCCTTAGAGATAGCCGAAGTCCCCCGCAGAGACTTCTAAATGCCTATCATTCAGAGGGTATTAAGTAGTGTTCTAGTTTGCTTCAATAACAAAAAAAATTGGATCAAAAGCAACTTGGGGGAAGCTGGTTTACAGGCTTATAGGTTATAGTCTATCATCGGGAGAAGACAGTGTGAGCTCTAGGCAAGAACTGGAGCAGAGGGACAGACGGACGCTGCTTTCTGGCTAGCTTTCTCTGGCTTACTTTCTTATATGGCCCATGACCACCTACCAGTCCAGGGATGTGCCCTACCGAATCAATTAGCAGTCAAGAAAGTTCCCCCTCAGACAACCCACAGACCAGTGTGATGGAGGCAGTTCCTCAACTGAGATTCCCTTTCCCCATGTATGGCCAGACTTGTATCGAGGTGACAAAAATACCCAGTTACCAGAGAACAGGAAATGACCTCCATGCTTGAGTGAGATGGCTTAAGGGTAGGGAGCCTCCCCTAAAACACCTTCCAGACATGAATACAAAGATGAAAGAAACAAACCTGGAGTTCAGGGAAAGAGTAGGTCACAGTGTGGGGAGGCAAGGATGGGCGAACCAGAGAAACAGAGACTCAGCTTCCAGTGGCTTTATTCCTGGGGGTCTCTATTGAGGTGGCCATGAAGTCTGTCGGGGATGACATGAACAATGCGTGGAAATTGCACTGTGCTTTCTCAGGCCAACTGAAGAACAACTAACTGCACTCTGTTACTGTCCATCCTATCCTGTCCAGTGAGAGGATATTCTCTGGCCACAAACTCAGGGTGCGTAGCTGAGGTAGGAGAGAGCCAATCATAGTTTTGATTTTGTTTGTTTCTTTAGACAGGGTTTCTCTGTGTTGCCCTAGCTATTCTGGAACTCGCTCTGTAGACCAGGCTGGCCTTGAACTCACAGAGGTCTGCCTGCCTCTACCTCCTGAGTGCTGGGATTAAAAAATCATAGGGTTTTTGTTGTTGTTGTTGCTTTCTTTTTCTTTTTTTATGTTTCATGCAATACATTTTGGTCATATTTTTCCTCTCCCCCAACAACCCCAGCGCCTCCCTCACTTCCCTACCCACACAACTTCATATTCTTTCTCCCTCTTAAATTAAACATGAAGGGCAACAGCTTGCACACACGCACACCCTGTGGAGTCTGATTTGGCCATTTATAACTTCTGATGGGACTTTACCTTCTGATTTTGTCAGCCTTGTGGTAGAGCTGCATAGCTCACTGCACTTACTGTCGTTCTTTAGCTGTGTGCCTTTTGTTAGGTTAGGGCCAGGAAGGCATGACTAACGCATTTGTCATCTCCAGTTCATCCTTTAGCTTTGTGGCCAGGTTAAGGCCCAACCTGCTCTTTTGGTTCATTTTAACTCAGCGCTAACAGGCAGTTTAAGGATTCCTAGATGATAGCCGGGCGTAGGTGGCGCACGCCTTTAATCCCAGCACTTGGGAGTCAGAGGCAGGCGGATCTCTGTGAGTTTGAGGCCAGCCTGGTCTACAGAGAGAGTGCCAGGACAAGCTCAAAGCTACACAGAGAAACCCTGTCTCGAAAAAACAAAAAAACAAAACAAAACAAAACAAAAAAAAGAATTCCTAGATGAAAGGTTGGTGCTTGTAAGTACTAAGCAGCCTCTTGGACATCTCCCATCCCTCCCAATCCCCTAACTCTGTGCCTACCCAGTGACATAGGTAAGGTCAAATGAATAGAGAGAAAGAGTGTATCTCTTTAAATCCTAACACCAAAAAGAGCTTAGAGCACCACCTGCTGTCTTAAAATAAAATTTCCTTCTGTTGGGTCATGGCTTATGTTTCATAGTGTGTAGGACAAGCGTGTATCATAAATGTGCAGTGACTAGGGAAATACAACTGACTACTGGGTGATGGTTTCATGTTTATAGTGTTGGCCATCACAGCTCTGAACTGCATGAAATTTGCTAGTGCAAGAGCCAGAAAGTGAGTGATATAGTAATAATGATGCTAAGTAATTACTATTTATGTGATACATACCCTATGTGGGCTTCCTTCTAAAACACAACCATGATTCTTTATGAATTGTATCATGTACTCTCAGCAGATACAAACATTGTGACACAAAAATGACAGCCGGTGTCACATGCTGAGTAATAGGACTAGCAGTCGCGCACAGCGGTTAGACTCATTGAGCCAAGAATTGTCATCCAGTGATCAGTGCCTCTTGTGTCTTCATCAAGACACATCATCAGTGTCATTTTCATTTCACACCTGGCTGTGTTCAAGAATATATTTTATTTATACAAGTCATATGTAGTAATTGTAGCCAACACTCTTATCCTGTTGTTTGTCAAGCAGTCCTCTAAAAGCTTTGCATAGTGAATCATTATTGCCTCTGAAAACCTATGGAGTGTTTAATCTGAATGCTCATTTTACAGGTAAGAAATAGTTAAGTGACTAGCCAATAGCACACAACTAGGGAATAACAGAAGCTGTGTAATGGACCTGCATAGTCTGGATGTCAAATCTGTGTGCTATACTCTAATGCTTGGAAAATTTGATTCTAAAATAATGCAATTATGTTTAGACAGAATACAATTTACAGAGATGTGCGTGGCAGGGCTAAGATCAATAAAAAAATGTGCAGGTTGGATGAACAGTTAGGAAAAGATGATTACATGATTTACATGATTATAAGCAATTCTGTGAGCTGGCAAGATGGCTCAGGGGATAAAGCTGTTTACCACCAAACCTGACAACCGGAGTTCAGTCTGGACCCACATGGTGGTAGCAGAGCCAGCTTCTGCAGTTATCATCTAACCTCTACAGGTGCACTGTGACACACACACACACACACACACACACACACACACACACACACACACACACACACTTTAAACAACAGAAACTCAAATAAATAACTAAATTCTTTATTGAATATCTTCTTGAGCAGTCTTTGTTGTTCTAGAATGGATAGAGGAAGGTGGAGTGGGTAGATTCTTGGTCTCCAGAATGGCTGAGGAATTACGCTCTAGTCTATCCCTCCCCCCCACGCCTGTGTGTGTGTGTGTGTGTGTGTGTGTGTGTGTGTGTGTGTGTGTGTGTGTGAGAGAGAGAGAGAGAGAGAGAGAGAGGGGGGGGACTTTAAGAGAGTCCTAGGCAATGTGTGTACCTTCTAAGTGTTTCTAGAATTTATAGGCTATTGAGTGAGGAGTATTAGTAATAATGGGAATGCTTATTCCTCATAAGAAGAAAATCTCCATTTTTACCAAGTCAACATTCAACTCGCTCCGTCACTGCAGAAGCTAGCAGTGATATTAATGCCACCTAGTGGTTATAATAAACCATGGTTCCTCAGTCTGCTAACTACAGAAAAATTACCCCAGTGAGTCTAACTCTGAGGCAGAAAAGAGAGAGTGCTTGTAGTCTGCCTTTGCATGGTTGCCTGGTGGCCATTTCTTCTGAGCCACCCAGCCTCTGCTTCAAACATGGCTTGCAGGTGACCCCAACTCCCTGTCTCTAATCTCTTCCCCAGCAGCTGCTGTAATACCTCCTGGGCTGTATGGGGGCTGCAGAGATCTTCCGGGACTATTTTGAGTCGAAGAGGGTCAGCTGAGCTCTCATGCAGGGGCGGGGTGGGAGCAGGCTCATGTGAGAAGAGCAGGTCCAGTGATGTTTTGAAAATCTGTTTGCAGTTCCTCCTTTTTCGTTTCTGTTGACCCTGGAGCGACTTTGTGAGTCCTCCTCTACTCACCCTCCTCATCTTCACACAGTTTTCGTACAGGGTCTCCCCGTCAAATGCCAGCCCATCTCCAGACTCTTCAGTGAGAAGTTCCCTGCACAAGCCGGTCTTCCTGAACTCTGCACATACACAGTTAGACCTTTAAAATTTGCTTCTCTTCCTGGTGTTGTTAATCCCCACTCCATATTCCCTCACTGCAATCTCAAGTCTTCTATGTCTCTTCTAGAATTCAGACAAACCACAAACACAGCCCTCCCCACCTTGGAACATCTATCTGTTGCTAACCCCTTTAATTTCCATCCACACTTGACTTAACGCTCTCCTGACTGGCACATCATCAAATAGTATCTGCATTGCTTGTAAATATTTCATGCATGTACCTGCCATTTTACTTATTCATTCAGCTCTCAGTTCCTTGCCTTGCCTGGAACATAAGTACTATTTAGTCTTCAAGTGTGTGCCACCCACTAAACTAAGCCAAATATAGAGTAGTCTCAGCCCCATTCAGTTCCTCCCCTGAGATCCACTACCACTGAGAGCGCTGCCCACTTTTGCCTGTGAGTTTGTTTTCTGCTACAAAATGACTGAGACCATCTCTGATACTTTCCAAAACTGTTTTCACCGTGTGGCTTTTTTGAGCTTGTTTACTTGTCTGAAGAGTTATGCTTATTTCCTTAAAGAGAGAAACAACACACCTGACCGTTTTATCTAGCATTGCATTTTTGTGGCTCTGCTATTTGGGATTTTACACACACCCTTTATTTAGAACCTTAAAGTCTTGTGAATGGAAAATAAACATTTCATGGAGTAGGACAGTTGAAGCCAGAAGTGTCTACTAAATTGTGTGGCTTTAGTTAACGAGTCAGCATCCAGACCCAGGTCTATCACTCCCAAGCCCACGTCCCTTTCCCCACACTACCTCTGCTTTGTCTCTGGACCCTCCCTTTGTGTGTGCTGTTGATGCCTTGCATTCCTACTTTCCCTCCAAAGAGATTCTGCTCTCAAGAATGCAGAGGGGCGCTTTTCCCATCGTTTCTGCTGATGTAGTAAATTAAGTAACCAAACAAAAGTAATTTTAAGGAAGGAAAGGTTTATTTGGCTTACAACTCTGGATTACAGTCCATTGTTGTGAAGAATGTCAAGGTATGAACTTGAAGCATCTAGCTATATTCACAGTCAGGAGTAGAGAGAAAATGAATGTGTACATGGTTACTTGTGCTCAGTCTCCTTTCTATACTGTATACTCCAGGATCCAAGCATAGGGAATGGTGCCACCCACAATGGGCAGATCTCCCCACCTCAGTTAATGTACTCAAGACAGTTCCTCACTTACATGCCCACAGGCCAACCTGATCTAGACAGTTCCTCACTGAGACCCTTCCCAGGTGATTTCACATTGTGTCAAGTTGGCATTTAAAATTAAATATCCACTTGGCCTGGTGTCCATTTCCTACACCATCCTCTGTTTCATGTTTAATCAGATGTATTCATAACTCATCTGAACAGTATAGAAGTAGGGGGCTTGGGAGCACTTAATTTAAATAACTCCAGAAAATATTTATACAAATTCAGTGAAAATCTAAATTCATATGTTGTGTGTTTCTTGCCACAGGGATTCCGAGCAAGCCCTCGGCACATCAGGAGACGAGTTGCTGCTGCTGCTGCTGCTGCAGCTGCCCGGCTAGAAGAAGTGAAGCCTGTGGTGGAAACTCACCATCAGAGTGAACAAGAATCATCAGGGAAGAAGCGAAGAATCAAGAAGAATAGCCGAGTGCAGCCAGAATTCTATCACTCTGTCCAAGGTGCTTCAACCAGAAGGCCTGTAAGTAGAGAGCTGTCTTTGGTAAGAGAATACTCAAATGATGAAATTATCCTCTCAGATTAGTTTTGGATTAAAAAATCAGGCTATCCTGTTGTTGCCCCCACAAAGTGACTGTGTGTTCACATGAAGGAAGGGATATGGTTTCCCAGCAGGTGTTGGGTAGATCCTTCCTTCCCAGAGGCAAGAGCTGGTCTGTGTCATACAGACCTGATCCAAAACCTAGGAGATTCCTGGTGCCCTTAAAGTGGTGGTCTAGAATGAGGATGGGGGCTCTAGAGTTAGCGGGCCGAGATGTGTTAATGACTTCAGAGTAAACAGTAGAGCCAGTGTCAACACAGGAAAAGCACTGAAGGGGAGCTGAGCTGGAATCTGGGGAGCTAGCTGATCCCCTTCTGGGAGTCTCAGGGCTGGACAGGTTCAGCTTCCCTGTAAAGCCAGCTCAGGGTAACTCTGGAACCTTCTAACTATGGCCTTTCAACTGTAGGATGGCAGGCACTCTGTCTCCCTAACTGTGGTGGTTTGAATGAGAATGGCCCTCATAAGCTCATAGATTTGAATGCTTGGTCCCCAGTTGGTGGAACTGTTTGGGAAGGATTGGGAGGTATGGCCTTGTTGAAAAAGGTGAGTCACTGGGTATGGACTTTGAGGTTTCAGAAGCCTAAGCCATTCCCATTTAGTTCTCACTCTGCCTGATGGTTGTTGTCTCAAGATGTAAGCTCTCAGCCACTGCTTCAAGTGTAGTGCCTGCCTGCTGGATGCCATGCTCCCTGCAATGATCATGAACTCTAACCCTCTGGAACTGTGAGCCCTAAATTAGATGTTTTCTTTTATAAGTTTTCTTGGTCACAATGTTTTGTTATGGCAGTATCAAAGTAGCTAAGACACTAACCAAGTGTTCTGTGTGTCTGTTGACATCAGCACTGCCTTCCCTGGGGTGCTGGGGTTCAACTAGGGGTTGGCCGCCTCCCGGTTTTCTGAGCACATTGTTCTAGGAGCTCTGGTGGGTTCTGACACATGGGTTTTCCAACCAACACTGCAATAGTTAAGTATTTGGGCCTTGGGAAATGCTATTTGAAAACTAAAAATAATATTTCTTAACTGCAATGATTTTATATTGTTGTAGGATTAAAAGGTATGTTCATGTGGTTCATCCTCACGCTATGTTGAGCCTATTATTATTTCCTGGGCTGACAACCTAAGGGAACTGTCAAGATTTGACTTGATAATGCCTCTGCAAACCATGAAAACACAGATGCCATCCCATAGGGGTCACCGGGTGGCAGGCACTCGTGGAAACAGGCTTAGTAAGGAGGCTAGCAGAAGGGTCCTGTTTATAATGAGTCATTTGCAACAAAAGCCACTGAAGTGCACTGCTTAATGACAAGGGTGTGTTATTGATGTTTACAACATACAGAGGGGTTGTTAGGCAGGAGATGATGTGTTTAGAGAGAAGAGATGAAGGAGTATAGGAACTGTTTGGGTGTGTGGGGACTTACATAAGAGAAAGGCATACAAGAGGAATCTGGAGAAGTTTACTGGGGCCGAAACAACTCTAGACAGCCACTGGTTTACAGGCCCCTTACTGTGCTTCACAGGCAAAGCCAGGTGAGTATCATGATTTTAGGAAGATTAAAGATGTGCTCCGTGGACAGTGTGCTGGGGCAGATCAGTGACTACTGCGGTAGTCTAGCTGTTATGACTCAGCTCCAACATCCGTTATTAATAATAGGGAATCTGAGAGTGGCCTTTACTTGGCTGTTTTCTGAAGGAGCAGCTGGAAGGAAGGGAGACTAGAGGAGCAGTGAATGAATAGTAGAGGCTAGCCACAGCCTGCTGTGTGTTCTTGGGAGCAGGTGATGTGTACTCCCCCATCTGACTGCATGTCTAGTAAGTTGTCTGGAAGACCAGAAATTGTCAGTCAGCATCGAGGAGACTGTTGGCTCCTTGTTTCATATGATTTCTATGCAAAGTTTTGAAACAGTCTGGCCAATGCTAGCATTTCACTGTTTTTATGTCATCCATAGCCTGAATGGTTCATGTCCTCTAATGGGTTTAGTTAGCTGCAGCCGCCCTATTCACCACAAGCCCAAACCTGTTCTTATTCTCACTTCTACATCCGATAAAGTCAGCGATGCCACTAATTGCTGCAAAAAGCGACTCTAGCTGAGGCTTGGAGATGGGATGAGATTTCATCAGGTCAATTACATAGTGTGATTAGATCAGATGAGATTACCCAGTGATCCAGGATTTTTTTTTTGTGAAGCACTCCAGGCATTTCCAGTAGCAATTTTAATAAGACCCGTGAGTAGGGGAAAAAAATGGCAAAGTAACTGCAAAGAAGAATCAGAAAAATATGACAGTGACTGAGGCTGTAGTTCAGTTGTAAAATGCTTGCCCAACTTGCATATGTCTGTGGGTTTGATCCCCAGCATGCAAGGAGGAGGCAAGGAGAACATGACTGCCTTTTCTGCCAGCTTGCAGTAGGACTACCTTCATGATGACATGCCATGTGGAATGCATTGTCCTTCATGGCCTTTGACTGCTGTAACAGACTGGCTTATTCTGAATTCATAATTTATACTTAAGTGTGCCTATAAGATGTATAATGGGGATCACTAATAGAAACTTAATTAATAATACATGAACTTCTTATGTCACTCCCTTGGGAAATTAGATAGCTCTAAAGCTGAATAGACAGTCAGTTTATCCTGATTTTCTCTTAGTAAATGTGTCTTGAGATTTATTGTCTATCTTAGGGTCTGTCACTGGCATGTTTAGAGATCTTAAACCATGCTGGAGCAGGAAAAACAGTTAGATCTAGTTCCTCTTTGTGCTTTAATATATTTGGGCGGGGGGGTATTGAGACAGGGTTTCTCTGTGGCCTTGGAGGCTGTCCTGGAACGAGGTCTTGTAGACCAGGCTGGTCTCGAACTCACAGAGATCCTCCTGTCTCCACCTCCCGAGTGCTGGGATTAAAGGCATGCGCCACCACCGCCTGGCAGTGCTTTAATACTTTTAATAGTACAAAACACTTTGTGATTTCTGAATGCTAGAGTCCTTAAGTACTGCATTCATCACTTTTTCATTGCTGTGAGCCACATACCCAATAGAAACAAGAAGGGAAGGCTGTACTTTGTTTCCTGGTTTGAGAAGACTGCACTCCAGCACTGTGAGGCATAGCAGAACACCCCGGTCATTGACTGTAGGAGTAAGTTCACACAGGTCAGGCAGGAAGGAGAGGGTGCAGAGGGAGCCAGGGCAGGCAGCACCTGCAAAGGCTAGTTCCCAGTGGACCACCTCCTCCAGCCAGGCCCTGCCTCTTCCACTTCACAGCCTTCAGACAGTGCTGTAAGCAAGGCACTATGCTTTTAACATACGATACTTTACTGTACGGGACTTTCCAGATTCAGACCATAGCAGTTTTCATTGTTGTAATGTGGAGACTTGTATCCCTCCGTATTTGCTTCCTGGTTCCTGGTTCCTGGGCTATGGTCCCCGTGCTCTTTGCTGTTTTTTTTTTTTTTTTTTTTCTCATTTAATTTTCCTAGCAGTCCTCGGGCAATTGCTCAGTTTCCAGAGGAGGAAGCTTGCTGAGCTCATGCACCTGGTAGAAAGCAGGGCTGACATTTAAACCCAGGTCCTCTGGACTTGAGAGTGTTGGGAGGGAAATGAGAAATTCTGCTACTCACATTTCTAATCAATCCCCTGGATATTTTAACCATGCCGAGTTTCAGTGTTTCTACTGCACAATGACAGATACATAGACACAAAATCTTTAGGTTTTAAACAATCACATCAGTCAGCCAGGCAGTGGTGGCATATGACTTTAATCCCAGCACTCCCAGGCAGAGGTAGGTGAAGCTCTGTGAGTTTGAAGCCAGCCTGGTCTACAGAGAGAGTTCCAGGACAGCCAGGGCTACGCAGAGAAACCCAGTCTCCAAGATAGATAGATAGATAGATAGATAGATAGATAGATAGATAGATAGATAGATAGTAGATAGATAGACAGACAGACAGATAGACAGATAGACAATTGCACCAGTCAACACCTAATTTTAAATGATGCTAAAACTGATAAATAAGCCCTAAACCTCATTTTTGCTGTTCATCTTTGTTTGTTTGTTTGTTTGTTTTTCGAGACAGGGTTTCTCTGTGTAGCTTTGGAGCCTATCCTGGCACTCTGTAGACCAGGTTGGCCTTGAAGCTGTTCATCTTATTGACTTGTTCCTCCTGTGTCAGGGAACCCAGGAAATCACACTGATCTGTTAATTATGACAGCTCTCAAGTCATAGGGATATAAAGGTTCTAGAATTAAAAAAAAAGATTTAGTTCTGTCCTATTTCACAGATTCTAGTTATCTTTCAATATTGCAACAGAATTGCCTCTATTTCTAGCTTAGAATTAAACCTCTGTCTGCCCTTAGCTACTAATGCTGGAGCTTCTGTTTGCTTTCTTACTTCTGTGCTCCTACCACAAGCCAGAAACTGGTTTAACTGAGTGTGAAACGATTCAGAGGTTGGTTAATACAGAGGAGAAGAAACAGGCTTAGATTCAGGGGGAGTGAAAAAATATTAAGTTTGCAATGACTTGTAAGATCCCCTAATGAATGTCTGTCTTAGAAGACTCGAGTCTGGATTTTGGAGCCATTTGTACAAAGATGTTATCAAATGCATGACCTGGATTGGGTGACCCAGGAAGTGAACACTGAGAAAGGAGAGCTGAGCTTGGGTGTCTGATGAGGGAGTTTGGTAAGAGGGCTGTTAAATTGAATTACGCTTGGCCGAAAGCTGCTTCCAAATACATTTTCAGTTTGTTTCAAAGGCTTCTCTGTACACAGTGAACTTTCACTTAGCTTACGTGGAGAGATCCTGGTAAGAAGGAGAGCTCAGCCAGTCACAGCTAGCTCCAGGAAGTGACAGGCGGCCAGCTCTCCAGATCAGAGGCAAACAAGATAATCTTGGTTTCTGTACCTCACTCGGCTTTCTGTATTCACTCTCCTTTCTTCTGCTGTAAGTAGAACCTGAACATGTGATGGGGGAAACACCATGAATCAGTTCTGTCTGGCTCCTCTCTACTCTAGAATTGCAATTAGTGCTTTTCATGATTTGGTTTATTTTGCTCTTAGCTGGGTGTGGTGGCTCATGCCTTTAATCCCAGCACTTGGGAGGCAGAGGCAGGCGGATCTCTGTGAGTTTGAAGCCAGCCTGGTCTATGTAGTGAGTTCCAGGACAGCTAGAGTTATATAATGAGATCTTGCTCCCCCCACCAAAAAAAAAAGGTTTGGTTTACTCCGTTCTTGTAGGAGTGTGATTCCGGTATAGCCTCTAATTCTCCCCCTGGAAATAGAAATAGTGTAAGTAGAGATGGATCTAGGGCTCTTGACTTTGATTTCAGGATATTGTGTTAGATCAAGAAAGGCTGTTCAGGTAGTGACAAAGAAAAGTGGCAGGAGAGGATTTTCCAGACAGACTCATTACTCCTTGCCTTCCTGTGTCCTCTGTGAAACCAGTTCCTTTCCTTGCTCTTTTTTTCTGTTGCTTTCCATTTGGTGTCTTGGAGATATTCTCTTGTTTGACTGTACATCGCCTTAGGTGGTTGTATGGCTACAGGATACTTTGGAACATTGCATAGTCTTAATTTTTATAAATTGACATTAGTAAGATTTTGGCACATCTTTGTCTGGCTTGCTGACCAAGCACGGGTCCTTGATCTTTATTATATTCTATTATGAATGTGGCTGGGTGTCGTCTCTCTGTTCTTTTCCTGCTTATGTTAAGTGGACTTCCCTTTCCCTTTCCTTTTCAAATATACAGGACTAGGCAGCTTTATTTGCATAACCTCAGGACACTTCCCCTTCGCTGGAAGGCTTGACTGACTGTTCAGCCCATATTTTGGCAAATTAATCAGCAAGTACAGGGTTCTTAAAGAAACCATCTTCCTTTGCCTTTTTGCGTCTCTCCCTCCCTCCCTCCCTCCATATCTCTCTCTCTCTCTCTCTCTCTCTCTCTCTCTCTCTCTCTCTCTCTCTCTCTCTCTTTGCAAGACAGGGTCTCTTTGTGTAACAGCTCTGGGCTGTCTGGAACTCACTTTGTAGACCAGACTGGCTTGGAACTAACAGAGATCTGCCTCTACCTCCAGACTGCTTTGATTAAAGGTGTGTGCCACCAATGCCTGACCACCTCTTTGCATTTCTAAAGAATGAATAAGATTTATTTATTTATTATTTTATGAGTATGGGTATTTGACTTGTATGGATATGTGTGTATAGTGTGAGAACAGTGCCTGCAGAGGTGGTGGGGGGTGGTGGTGGTGGGGCTCAGATCATGTGTAACTGGAGTTACAGACAGTTGTTAGCTACCATGTGGGTGCTGGGAACAGAACCCCGATCCCGTCAGCAAGTGCTCTTAGCCACTGAGCCTAAAAAGAATTTCATTAAATGATGCCCATTCAGTTCACCAAGTTTTTTCCACTCATTACTCTGCTAGTCTTTTTAGGTTCATAATTAATAGCTATTTCTAAAAGATTTCACTTATCTGGATATGCTATCAGAAATCTGTAAATAACTGGTGTACCATTGCACAGCATGCAGGGCGAGCAAGTTCTACTCCATGAATAGAGTAAATAAATACATTCTTTAGTCTCCAAAATATTCATGAAACTGGAATGAACCTGGTAAAGGGATTCATGTGCTCAGAGACAAGAATCATAGCTTGTAAGCCCTGTTTCTCTTGAAACATTTTGACCACAGCAAGGCTTCCTGTCATTTGTTTGTTTGTTTGTTTTCCTTGTGTTCAGGGCCATCTGTTACCTTAAAAATATCCCTTAAGTGCTAAGCAAAATAAAATGTGAACACGCAGTCGTTTATGTACACGTGTATGTGTGTATGTGTGCATGCATGTGTGTGGATGTGTGCACATGTACGTGGAGTCTACCAGTTGATGCCTTCCTTGACTGTTTCTTCACATGTTCCTTTTTCAGCTTGGATTTCCCACTGAGCCTGGGGCTCACTGATCACTCGACTGGCTAGCTAATGAGTCCCAGAGATCTTACTGTGTCCACCATTCTCAGCAATGAGGTTATGGACTTTCATGGCTGTACCCAGCTTTTGGGTGGGTGCTGAGCATCCAGACTTAGGTCCTCATGCTTGCACATTACGTGTGTTGCGAGTTGAGCCAACCCCTCAGCCTTCCTTTTACTCTTTTGAAAAAGGGCAAACCTACTATAGTTTTTAATTTCTAAATAGCTCACCCTCCAAAAGCTCCTGAAATGAAACTCTCTGCTGCTCCTTAGGAATCAAAGCATTCATACCTGGAGAGCCTCACTTCTGTTCTGCCTTGCATGAGATTTAGAATTAGTTGAACAAGAAGCTAGCTATCTTATATTCTGCTGTTGTTTTCAATTGAAGTGCCAGGCACTGTTGATTGGAGCCTGCTAGATTCGTCAATAGGCACATACCTGAAGACAATGACCGCCCCTATCCCAGAGTCCATCAGTGGCCACTGGTTCAATGGGGAATAGTAGGGCCCTGTGGGTCCTTTCTTCATCTGTGATTGACTGTTGACAGGTGGAGTCTTGTTCAGGTCCATGGCAGGCAGCTGCAGCTGCCATGAGATCATGATTGTATTGGCTCTGCCATGCTCAGATGCCATCATTTTACAGCTCTTCTCCATATCTTCCAGCTCTTATGTTATGTCTGTCCCTTCTTCTGAGTTGCTGAGGTCCTTGACCATCACTTCTTATCAGCATGTTGAACAACCATACTCCTTCTGCATTCCCTGCCATCATGAAGAGAAGCCTCTCTAATTAAGGCCTCAAGTAGCATTTGTCCGAGGGTAAATATAAGTATTTAGAAGGCAGATTGGTGCTTGTCAATTTTGCTAAACAACTGTGGAAAGTTTTCCCCTAAGATGTCCTCTGCCATAAATTTTTTGACTGGATTTAAAGTACTAGGCATGAATTCCCTCTTGTGGAACAGGCCTTAAATCCAGAGAATAATTAGTTACCTTATAAAAGCCATGCCACTATTGCATCAGTAAGGCCATCTTGCCTGATAGGTTGGTGGATATAGTTCACATCTGGGTAGGATTGTTGATGCCTTTTTTTGCCCAGCAGCCTTACTATGGCACCTTCTTGTACTATGAAAGCTATGAAAGCTAGCTAGGAAGGAGAAGCTTACAGCTCAGGAGCATTCTAATTGCTCTTTTTTTCATACAACCTTAGTGTCTTGTAATGCAGCTTCATAATCTAATTAAGTTAGGCAACTAAGAGAAATGGCAAGAGCCAGTATTGTTTTGGGGTCCTGTAGGGCTTCAGTGACCAACACCTAGTCAAAGTAATGAAATGTTAGCCTAGTGGATAAGAGCACTTGTTGCTTTCCCAAAGGATCCAGGTTTGATTGCCAACACCCACATACCCTCTTGTAGCTTCCTCAGGCACTTCGGTACATGGTGAACATATAAATACTTAGGCAAAACATTAATACACATAAAAATAAATAGATCCTGGGAAAAATAAATGAAAGGGCTTTATGATAAAAACTTTTAGACACTGAAGAAAGAAACTAAAGAAGGCCAGGCGGTGGTGGCGCACGCCTTTAATCCCAGCACTCGGGAGGCAGAGGCAGGCGGATCTCTGTGATGTTCGAGACCAGCCGGGTCTACAAGAGCTAGTTCCAGGACAGCCTCCAAAGCCACAGAGAAACCCTGTCTCATTAATGCAATCCTAATAAAAAAAAATTCAGGGTTCTCTCACAGACATAAAAAAAGTCTTAAAATTTATGTGGAAACACAAAAGACCAAGACTATCCCAAACAATCCAGAAGAAAAAGAATACTATGGGGGAGGTATCAGCATACCTGATTTAATCTGGTAGTTTCAATTACACAAAATTCAGGGACAGAAGCATTTGTTATTTGCTACAGTTGAAAATACAGTTGACAAAACCATACTGCAGAAATTTCTAGGACAAAGCCCCTAGTCCCTTCAACCAATAAATTATTAACCTGTAGAGAAAGAGACTCCAGGATCTATCAGCCAAATGTACCATGCATGCAATGTGTAGATGAACACACCAGTGCCACAGAGGACTTCTTAAGAAAACTAGGGGGATACAAGACATTTGTACATTTGAATTCATATGTTTTGCTAGCCATACTATTGGGATTTTGGAGAGACAAAAAAAAAAAAAAAAAAACAACAACAAAAACTGTGGCCCCCAAGTTTTATGTATGTTTACTAAAATATTTACTAATGAAATAACAACCCTGTGTTGGTTTTTGAAACAATCTGTATCTGGTTCCAAACAGAAGTTTCCTGGTTTCCAATGTCTTACAGCTTTCAATGTAGAAAATTTCAAGCTGTATGTGGTGGCTCACACCTGTAATCCCAGCATGAGGAGCTGAAGCAGGGGGGATTTCTGAGAGATGAAGTCTGGCCCAGACTACAAAGTGAGTTTTAGGCCAGGCAGTCTCAGAACATAAGTAAATGGAAATAAACACTAACAGCCCCTTTATTTGAAGTTCATAGCATGTGCCCTTTTTTTCTTTCATCGAGGTCTTTTTTATTTTTTTTTCTTAAAGTAAGCCTGACTCTCTGAAGAACCTTCCAGATTTCAGATTCGTTTTTATTTTGTTTTATTTAAATTAGGAACAAGCTTGCTTCAGATGTCAATCCCTTCTCCGTCTCCCTCCCCTCCCCACCCCTCCAACATCCCACCTGCCCCTAGCCATCCTCCCTCTACTCCCCAGGCAGGGTAAGGCCCTCAAAAGGGGCTCCCCAAAGTCTATCACATCATCCTGGGCCAGGCCTAGGCCCTACCAGATTTCAGATTCTTGTTAGGAAGATTTTAGAAAAGAGAGCAGTCACTATTGTCCCTGCTGTCTTTTCACCTGGAAGAGTTTTACTTTCTTCTAACAAGGAACTCTTGGCTTATTTGATTTTTTTTCCTTAGGAAAAACCTAAACAAATGGCATATAGAGTGTGTATATTATTTAACACTTAAATAATGTAAATAAATGAGTTAATGTAAGCATGGTATTTCTATTTTAGTTTCTAAAAATGAATTCTTCCCTAAAAAAGAACTTTTATTCTTGGCACATTTACTATTACAAAAATAAAGATATTACCAAAACAAACAAACTTGGAAGAAAGTGCATAGCATGACACAGTTTACTGAAAAGGCAGATGATACCTGTTGGAACAGTTTTTTCCCCCACTAAGGAGAATTTTTCTATTCCCATTCGACTTTATCTTCACAGATTATATTTCTCTCTTGCCACAGAGCTCATGAAAATTTAATGATGCCTAAAATGCAAGCTATTGAGTTGCCTGATCAATCTGGGTCTATCTTGAATATTGGCATTGCATCCATTATGTGGCTCTATTCAAGAGACCATTTTACAGTGTAGATTATTTCCTTCCATTTCACTGCTCCTATTTCTACAAATCCTTTGCTAGTCAATCTGCCAGAGAATGAGTCACATCTTTTTTTTAACACTTAATTAAATTTCCAATGCTTGTCTGAGAATTTTATTTGTATTATTTAGTTTAATAGAAATGGCATGAATAGTTGAGTTTATTTTTTAGCTACTTTTCCAACTGTGTTTACCTTCGATAAAACAAAATAGTGTGTGTTGGTATTTAAGAAACAGTGAGCTGCTTGCAAGAGATGGGCTTTTATAATTTTCATGACTTTCAGGCACAGAGTCTTACTATGTATATTCCTAGCTGTCCTGGAACTTTCTGTGTAGACCAGACTGGCCTCAAACTCAGAGATCTGCCTGCTTCTGCCTCCCAAGTATTGGGATTAATCTACTCCACCATGCTGTAATAAAAATGTTCTTTTTTTGTTATTGTTGTTTTTGTCCTGGAACTTGCTTCTGTAGACCAGGCTGGCCTCACACTCAGAGATCTGCCTGCCTGTGTCTCCCGAGTGCTGGAATTGAAGGCGTGCACCACTAAATGACTGGCCACAGAAATGATCATTTTTAAATGGGCAGCCTGAATGTTGAAAGTGAGTCCATTTTTTTGGTAGCCGTTTCCCTTGTACTGTGGTGATTATCGTTGTGCTGTATCCTTTTCAGCTTTTGGTCCTCATTCCATATGCTGAGGAGATTAAAATTATTGAGCATAAACTTTTGTTCCAGGTGCTCCAGAGTCAAAAATTCCACCTGAGTACACACCTCAAAGTGGAGTTCTCTGCTTATTTCAGCTTGTGGGAAAGGTGCTGAAAGATCAGTCAAGATTCTGGCATCTTCTTCACCTCCCTTCTCCTGGGACCTTTTTCTTCCTCTGCGGTATGAAACTCAACCAGCCATTTAATACAGTCTGATTAGAATCAAGCTTGGCTTATTCCACTGGTGACAAGTGACGGAAGCAGTGGTCCTTCCACGGAGAAGCCACTTCGGTTCTATATAGGATTGTTGAAGCAACACATTGTTCCCCCTTAGGAATAGAATCTTGAGTATGGTTGGGACAGCATACTCGTGAACCCTATTAGAAACAAGCAAAGCAAAACAAAACAAAAAGCCTGTGTGGGCCTGGGTGTGTCTGGGATGTACAAATGTGTAATCCTAGCACTTTGGAGGCCAAGCCTGGAACATTATGAGTTTCAGGCTACATAGGGAGTACTGTCTCAAAATAACCAAAGGAAACAAGCAAATAAAAACAGCCCACACCTGGGTTGCATTTTAAAATGAACAGTTGGGTCTGCAAGGTGGGAAGTGGAATGTAAAGATGAGTCTGTTGGATTACAGAAAGCCTTTGACAGCTCTGGGACTTATTTACTGCTCCTCTCCAGTTTGGTTTTTGATGTTCTTGTTTGTTTGTTTTACTTGCTCTTTCCTTTCTTCAGGGGTATGAGACTTTGAGTAGGATAGTATTTTGCATTGCTAGGCATTGAGGAAGCCCACCATTCATTGATGCTTTCCAGTATCCTTTGTGCCAGTTACAGAGCCAAGTGAGCCAAAAACATCACAAAATAGCTGTCTCAGAAACACACTGAAGTTGTTTCTTCCATAGGAACTTTTTCATTATAGTTCTTCTTTCTTTTGTTCTGACTTTCACCTTACAGGAGAGAAACTGCTTTGTTTTTTAAACTTTAGTGCCAAGGACTTGTGGGATTGTAATAAATATTTAATCACGGGTCTCCTATTTTCTGAATAGTTACTTCCCAGCTTTTATGGAGTGAGGAAAAGTTGTAAGGTGAGAAGTCAGAATTAGGGTGAGTGGAAAGGAAAATTAAAAACTCAACTGTGGGGACAGACTGCCAAGGTCAGTTGTATTTTATAGGCTCCAAATGCCTTTCCTGGTGTTCTTTTGAATGCTATGCAATTGCCATGGCATTGGAAATTAGATTGTGTTCACATATGGTACCAATGATTGTTTTGTTTCACGGGTTGGGCCTAGTGAGCTAAGCTGTAGTGGCATCTTGCTTTGCCAGTGAACTTGCGGTGGTGGTGGGGCCAGGTGGGACAGAAACTCTGTCTACACTAAGCCAAACCTTTTAGCAAACATGAGCACTAAGGTGGACACTCTTAGCTGTGGCTGAGTGTGCTTTCCAGAGCAACACTGCCCGAAGTGATCTTGACTCCAATTTCAGATCTCAGAAGCCCAGTGCTTTGGGGAATCTATGACTTAACTTCCTCTGCTATAGGAATGTGATCATCACTTCTAATGTTACAGTGTTGATTAATGTATTTGTAGATTTTCATAAGCTAGGAAACTTAATTCATCAGTGAATTAGATATGGCATTATGAAATCACAGAACATGGATTTAAACAAAAAGCATGTAGAGAACATAGTCTTTATTACACTGGAACAGACTATCTAGAGTGTACTTTTCCTAAGATTATAAAGACAAGTTCCTTCAGAAGTGGGGCTGAACATGGTCAAATCTGAATATGTGATGAGAAGTATCCGAGGACCTCACTTTTTTTGTATGATGGGTGTTTTGCTTTAGGGAAGAAGGAGAAGTCAGTTTTATTCTTTCTCATCAGCTGTCACTTAGCTCACTCTGATCTCAAGGCAGGCTCCTTACTGTTATCTTAGATGTAGAAACTCTTGCAACTGCTTTGAAGAAGTAAGTCTTTAGCCTAGTGTAATAATGTACTTCCACCTTGATGTTCTGTGTTGCTGTAGTTCCATATTCAATAGCAACATTTCCTCTCCTGTAAGCTGGATTCAGGCTGAAGAGCAGAGGACATTCCTGTTCCTCCTTTGCACTCCAGGTGTTGCTTTTGGCTAGCCTTTGTCAGGCTCAAGGAGAGAGGGAGCACTAGGTGGCAAAAGCCTAGTTTTACCCAACACATGTAGTGGTGATGGCATTGATACTCTCATCAGTGTGTTGTTTCCTTCCTGTGGGAAGGTACCCTAGCTTGTGTTTTTCAGAATACAAATTGGGGTTCCCTCAAAGCATGTCCTTTGCCCACCATGGAAGGACATGCAGTTCCAGGCAGGCTTTTTCTTCAACCAGTTTTCACCTTTAGGTTCTGCGTATCATAGTCTAGTCCTTTAGCTCCTAAACTCCAGAGGAGACAGGCTTTACCCTTCATGGGGTCTCCCTATGCTCTTTCCATTGGTTCAAGGGACAGAGTAAGCACCATCCCCATTCCAGCACGTTTGAATTATGACTTGAGATGAATGTCTCAGCTGTTACCAGATGGAGGGTGGAATTGATAGCTTCTGCTGGGTATTGATGTCATGAGAATATCTGAAGTAATGCAGCATGAGGGTGGATGAGGATAAGGACAGGAAATCTTAACGGCAGTAGTGGATCTGCCTAGGAACAAAGGGTTGGAGGCCAGGATTAGCTTGAAGAGGAGAGAACTGGAGAGCCAGAGATTGGTGGTCACACTCTTGGTCTGGTAGATCAGGAGCCTGGTGTGGCTGATGGAGAGCGAAAACAAACAGATTGTGTGACAGCCTTAAAAACAGAGAAAAAGCAATGAGTCAGAGGCTAACATCCCAGCCAGTTGCTGGGTGGTCAGATAGTAAGCATTCAGGGGAAGAAGGGAGCGGCACTGAGCATCCCTTTCCTGGAGTGTACAGTAGGAGGTGCGGTCTTTGTGGGAGGGATGCAGGTTTGGAGAGCAGGTGTCGGTATGTGTGCAATGATTAATGTAAGACAAGCGGTCAAGATGATGTGTCCTGTAAGGAAGCCAAGCTTGCTGACAGTGAGATGAGAGAGGCAGAGAGAGAGCACAGCAGAAGGGGAGGGATAGAGCAGTAGGCTGGTATGGTTGTGAAGAGAGTTCAAGTACAGCAGTATAGCAGTATTCATAGTTGGACATGTGCTGTGGACCTTCCTCTGCCAACACCCCAGCAAGCCCAGGGATGGATTTTGAGGCCTGCTAGAGGCAGCCCTGGATCATTGGCAGATACACTGATGCTTCTAGCCAGGCGCCGTGTCTTGTTAGACACTCTGGCTTGTACTAGCATCCATGACTCCCCAATGGCCTTGACAAGTATTGTTTCAAAACAAGTTTGGAATTTAAACTTTAAAAATGATCTATATAATTAAATGACTATAAACTATATCATTCCAAGTGAGAAGTTAGTTAAATTCTTATGTAATTGTCCATGAGCAAAGTGTACAATTAAACAAAAACAATTTTGAGATTTAAAATTAAGCTAATAAAAGCCCTCTTAAGCACTTAATGGAAAAAGGTACTGAGTGTGTCTCATCACATGTCTTCTATGACATGAGGGAGTCTGTAAGAGTGCTCAGGGCCCCATGAGTGTCTTGAGGCATCTCTGCTGCAGGCTTCAGGTAGATCTTCAGCCAGCAGTTCTGCAAAGGAGTGTATTTGTGTACAGTTCAAGTTGGTGCCAGTGAAGGTTAATGTACAGCTAGTTGTTCAGGTCGTTCAGAAGGGATCAGCAATTCCGAGGGAATCTCCCCTCTCAATAGTATTAATTTTGGTGTCTACCTTTGGTGATTTGAGACCTGACTATTGTATCTTTGGGATTTTGAAAATATCACCTTTTGAGATATGTGGGGTTTGGGGTAGATGCACTGGCTTTATGACTATATCACCCAGGGCAACCTCTTATTCATGGGCACAAGTGATCTTCCTGCCTCAGCTTCTTGGTATCTTGAACTCTAGGTACTTAGTTGAGGTAATGTCCTCGACAAGGATTTATGAGCTATGAATGTAGTTAGGTTAGCAGTTTTCAGGCAGCAGGGTAGAGAGTAAGAGGGTTGAAGGAAGATTATGATGAGCTTACTGGCTCATGCATCACCTGCTTTTATTAATCGACTTCTTTGTCTACCATCTGACTATGCAATAAGTACCCGTAAGCCTCCATTTATTTTATTTTATTTATTTGTTTCTATGAAAGTGTGTGTGTGTGGGTGTGTGTGTGTGGGTGTGTGGGTGTGTGGGTGTGTGGGTGTGTGTCCATGTGTGGGTGTGTGCACATGTGTGAGGATGCCCATGAAGTTCCCAAGAAGGGTGTTAGATCCTATGAGAGTTAGGCTGCTTCCAAGCCCCCTACTGTGAGTGTTGGGAATAGAACTGTGCTCCTGTGCAAGAGCAGCAAGCACTGTTAACCACCGAATCAGCTCCTAACCCTCCATTCATTCATTCATTTTTACATGGTATGTCTTCTGTCCCCCTTGTTTTATTATTTCTTAATTTTATTATTTATTTTTATGTTTAAGGGTGTTTTGCCTGCACACATGTCTGAGCACCATGTGTGTGCAGTGCCCCCAAGGGCTAGAAGAGAGTTTTGGATCCCCCTAGGAGTGCAGTTACGGATAGTTTTGAGCTGCCTTGTGAGTGTTGGGAATTGAACCCTGGTCCTCTGGAAAAGCAGCCAGTGCTCTAAACCACTGAGCCATCGCCCCTGCCCCCCATTTAAAACAAAAGCCACATCTACCCACTGGGCCTCCCTCTTTCCAGTGGCCTATCTTCCTATTCTGGTTGACTGCCATCTGGAGCATGCTTCTATATACTTGTTTCCATTTCCACAAAGTACACTGCATCCATGTTTATACCTGAAAAGCTCAAGTCTTCACTATTCATTGTCTTAGCTGACCACAGAATGTTCTTATTCTTTCATAGTCGTGTGGAACATTTCCCACTTAAATTCTATATTGCTGTCATTAGCCCTGTGTGTTTCTCCACAGGTGTCTCTTCATTTCATTTTCTCTTTGTATGTTTGTTCCTGCTTTCCCTGCAGGTTTGTAGAAGTTCTTTATTCCCCTTTCACTGGCTTTTATTTATATTACTGGATAATTTAGGTTACATATCTGGTACTTATTTACACAAGTCTTTTTTTGGTATCCGTGCTTGAGACTCTGGTTTCAAATGCAGGGCGCCTGTTCCACTGTATCTCTGTGACTCTGTTAGGAGCTTATGTTTGATTGTGTTTCATCTGTGGTAATTTTCTGAGGTTCAGACCGAAAGTACATTTCTCTGAAGAGGGTCTGCTTTTGCTAGACCTCAATTAGTTCAGAGGAGTCTAAAAATAGACTCTTAACTTTAGAGCTTTTCATGACATGGAGGCATAAATCCAGGCCATGGAGGGCATGTGAGGACCGACTCGAGGTTATGAAGTTTTTTATTTTCTACTCTATCTGGCTTCAAAGTGGAGACAGACAAGTGTTCTAGGTGCACCAGGATGCTCTTGCTTTGTTCTTTTGGCTCATGTTTTCCCTGGCTTTGTCTGGGCTTTTAAAATTAGACAATTTGGCTTTGTCTTTCATTCATCAGGCAGGTGCTTGGATGTCAAGTAGAGCTTTAGGCTCAGAGGAAGCCAGGGGTAACCATGACATTTCTGTGCTGTGTTTCTCTTTCTGGCCTATAGATTCTTTGTATCATCTTGATGCTCTGATTTTATCCATCCATCATTTTTAGTTTTTATGTGATAAGATTGGAAGGAGTCTTCAGATACTAAGTCTAATATATCTGAACAACACTTGCTTTGTGTTTGTATAGCTACGGTCGTTTCCCAAATGGGTAGCTCAGGTCAAGCCATGATATCCCTCAAATCATGGCTGCCATTCCTAGAACTACTCTAGTTTTTTTCTTTAAATTGTTCTTTCTTTCTTTCTTTCTTTCTTTCTTTCTTTCTTTCTTTCTTTCTTTCTTTTTTTTTGTGTCATGTCAAAGTACACTAGCTCTTGTCTGCCAAGATGTTGCTTTGGGTCCCGGTGTGGTTTTATTTCCATGTGGGCTGTGCAGTCTGTTTGGCCAGCTGCTCCTCATCCCCTCATCTTAAAACAGATGGCACAGCCCCTCTGCTGCCCATGTAGAGCGGAGTGCGTGCCTGCCCAGGGGACGGGGAAGGCCTGTAGCTGCTGAGTTTCATGTCCCAACTTACAGCATTTGCCATCCATAGATTAAGTCCATGAGACTTTTAATTGCAGTGTTTTATAATCTGGGTTGACCAGAAAACCACCTTAATTAGAGAAAACTTCCATGTAGTATTTTATGAGCTAATTAAGAAATAGTAAGGGTGGTTATCAAATTATATTACCTTTTATTCATTGATTTTTATTTTGTTTTGGCAGTGAACAACTTTGTAAAAAATGGTATCGTCCATAGAAATAAAAAATTAAATTAAAGGAATAAAAATGAATAATATTTTTAAAGTAGTATCATCCAAAAGATGCTTTTTTTTTTTTTTTTTTTGAGCACCGAGTGAGTTCTGGGATTAAGAGAATATTTTCTGTCCCCTTCATACAGGTACTATTCAGTAATATCTCTATTTTTATCTTTAATTTATTAGCATTTAGACTTAGCTCAGAATCAGTACATATAAGTAGGCTCTTAATTATTTTGAAGAGGAAATATAAGTGATGTGAAATCCGGACATCAAAAAGCTTTTCAAGGTAATGGCTTTGTGAAGAGTTCAGGAGCCTTAAACACAACACTGGTTTCTTGGTTGTCACTGTGAGGGAACCTGGTGAAGGGCCGTGAACAGTGATGCCACATAGTATGACAAGACCTACCGGCTGAACATGCTTTCTTCTGCACACGTGGTTTTCCTGTTCTCATGTGTTTAGCTAAACATACCTAAAATATTACATTAAAATATATATTCTAATTATATGCTTTCTAAAAGGAAACGACCTTGCCACATTCAACATTAGCTTGTAAGACTCAGGCATTTTATATTAGAAAGTTACCCAATCACTTTTAGCATTTATAGGAGCATTGATCAGGCCACACAATTACCTTAAATTTATTTCTAGTGTGCTGGTAATCACTGTGAGTCTAGGCAATTTTTTCTGTTGATTGGAATGAAGGGATCAGGCAGCTTGAGATGGAGGTGGCTCTGGAAAACAGCCTTTTCTTACGTGAGAGCGCCACTTTGTATAAGCAAGTGACCACCATTCTTTCCTGTTTTTTTAATTCAAAGACCTTTTGGAAACTTTATTAGCTCCCTGAAGCTCCAGAGCTAACTAGAAATGAGACTGAGAGAAATGGATTTATCATCGTATCTCATGCAGGCATTGGATGCTCGTAAGAACAATGGCAGCAGACATTTAGTAAACACTTCGGTGAGTCTGGCACCGGGCTAGGCAGTAATGGGATTAGCTTGCCTAATCTTAACTGGTTGATTGCTTTCTGCATTAGAAAACCAAAATTCAAAACATCTAAGTAGCCTGCTCAAAGTTTCAAAGTTGAATTGCCAATACGTGGTGAGTCTGGGCCTTCAGGAAGCACCCAGCTCTGCCAGACTCCGGGCAGCCTTTAACCTTAGTCCATGGAAGCATGCCGGAAGCTGATGACTAGGGGCCCTTAGGTGTGAGTGGGCAGACAATGTGAGGTTATGCCTTAACCCCCCTGTTCAGGACGAACTCTGGGCAGATGTGGCAGCAAAGACTGTGAGAGGAGAGGAGAATGAGAGGAGGAAACCAACCCTTATAAAGATGAAGTCAGCATTGATAGAGCATTCACCATGTTTGGGGCAGTGTAGGTGCCTTTGAAGAATTAATTCACCACAATTTTCCTATTTCACAAGTGTCATCTGAGTGATGGGAGCTGCAGTGGCTGGAAAGTTTATTTTCAGTGAGGGACAGAGAGTGCAGAGTAAGAAGTAAATATGTAAAGTGCCAGGTAGGATAAGTGCTGCTGGGGGAAACCGAAGCAGAGGAGGAGGTAAGAGGAGGGTGACTTCCAGCAGACTGTTAGGTTAAAATTTTCATTAAAATTAACTAACTCTTGAGCAGGTCTTTTTTTTTTTCCCCCCCTGAGACAGGGTTTCTCTGTGTAGCTTTGGAGCCTATCCTGGCACTCGCTCTGGAGACCAGGC
The DNA here is from genome assembly GCF_003668045.3 of Cricetulus griseus. Lineage (NCBI taxonomy): Eukaryota > Metazoa > Chordata > Mammalia > Rodentia > Cricetidae > Cricetulus > Cricetulus griseus. Next base: position 14,006,718 of record NW_023276807.1, on the reverse strand, counting down.
TGGCCTCGAACTCACAGAGATCTGCCTGCCTCTGCCTCCTGAGTGCTGGTATTAAAGGCGTGTGCCACCAACGCCGGGGGAGCAGGTCTTTCAGGATGGATCCCAAGGCCTTGTGGGTGGAAGAACAGGTTTTGGATCTTCCCCAGTGAAACGGGAAGTCATAGAAGGGTTTTAGCATATGAATGATTATGAATTCGTTTTAATTATGCTTTTAAATTATTTTTAATTGATTAGTTGGTAATCTCACATCATGTGCCTTACCATGCTCACCTCCCAGTCTTCTCATGTCTGTCCTCCTGCCTCCTCCATGACCTACACCCTTCCCCAAAGTTCACTGTAACAAGGTCAGATTCCTAGTGGCCAGGCACGCTCCCACCCCCACCCCACCACACACACACAAAGGGAGGATGAGTGTTTCTCAGCTAACATTTGTACCAGAAACCATCTGCTGAGGAGAGTCAGAAGTGGTCGGAGTGGGGCGGGGTGCTTCCCCCCCACCCATGAACATTAATGTGGATTCAGGTGGCAGCCCCGAGTGGGCATCCACATGGGTTTCCGTGGTAATACGGGCAGCAGACATCAACATGGCCCTTGGCCATTTCAGGACCACTGATCCACTCATAGCCCTCAGTGACTGCATGGACCACGAGCCTCACTGTGGTCTCAGATGGTACACATGCCACTCACATCAGCATGTCTAACCAAGATAACAAAGCCTGAGGACATCACCAACAGATCGACAGTGGCACCACACTGCATCTATCCTGGGTCAGCAGCATGGCCTCCAGTGGTACCACGGACCAACGGTGGCCCTTCGAGGAAGTCCAATCCCAAAAGTGAACCTTTCCTCATTTCAGGCCTCCTTCGTTGCCCAGAGCCAGGTGTTATTGTTTTGTTTAAAAAGAAGAAAAGAGAAATTGCTGAGCCAGACATATTGACTATAAGTTTATTATAAGGCCAGGTAGAATGGGGAGACTAAGAAGAGGAACAGGGTAATGGCTGACCACCATGGCCGGTCGCCATAGAGAGAGAGAGAGCGGGAAACAGAGAGAGGGGAGAGCACACACACACACAGAGAGAGAGAGAGAGAGAGAGAGAGAGAGAGAGAGAGAGAGAGAGAGAGAACAGGGGAGAGAGAGAGAGCATAAAGGGGCAGGGGCCTATCTTTTAAAGGGGTCCTCTGCACCTGCATGCAGACTTCTTTCCCATGGAACCTTAGGCTGACCAGGGTATTGCCTGAGTGGATTCCACCAGGTAACAGGGGCAGGCCAGCATAATGCCTGAACCTTTCACCAGGGGCACCCCTCAGCTGGGCAGCAGGTTAGGGGGCTGAGTCTGCATCTGTGTAAGCTCCAGGCTGTTGTGCACCATCTCCCCAACCCGACTGGGCAATGGCAGCGTGTAGACCTCAGCCCTCTCTCTCTTACCTGTCACTACTGTCACGTCTCCAGTTCCACTTCTTTCCCTAGCGTGTGCTCCCCTCCATTGTTCTATCACTTCCCATCTCTCCATCACATATTTGTTCATTGCAGTGGTGCCAGCCCTGGGCTGTGTAGCCTGGGCGGGGCTCCGGTGGCTTCTCGACAGTCAGAGCTGTCGTTCTAATTTTGTTTTAAAGATTCAATCTAGCTTCTATGAGAATGGCTGTTGGGGACCAGGAAAGAAGTGAGGAGACCTGTTGGAATTTAGACGGGAGTTGGAAGAAGTATGTGGCTCTGACGTGCTGAATGTCCACTGTGTACCTTATGTGTGCCCCTTCTATTAGTTTCAGTGGCCTATTGTCTCTGTGTGACACAAGACAGGCCCCAGTGGCCTAGAAGGTGGTTTAAGGCTATACAGCTGAGAGTGTAGGAGTGCTTGATGAAAAAGACAGCTTTGGCACAGCTTTTAAAGATGACAGGTGTCATTTAAAATGTCCCATCATATGCTAGACTTAACACTTGAGTATATTAATCTGATGTGCATCACTTCTCTGACAGGAGCCATTACTCTCATTTTTAGATGAGTAATCCAAGGTTCATAAATACTTTTGTGAGTTATGATATGTACCAGAGTCACATAGTTGTATGAGACAGAATTGGGAATGGGAACCCTGTCAAAAAAAGAAAAAGAAAATCCATATTGAAGCCTTTCTTCTTCCTGTCACATCTTAACACTTCCCAGAATTCTTCCTGTGGTTTCCATTCTGGCAGGAAGAATTTTAACTGTGGCCTCCTTACTTAATGAGAAGAATTTATAAAATGGTGACAAATTATACTTTCCTTGCCCTTTCTTCCTTTAATTCCTTTTAGATGGTTCACACCTCCTCTTTGGAGGAAATTGCTGACAAGTTACTAATTACTTAAGATGCACAGCCAGGCTTTATTTACCGCTCTTATCAGTGTGTGCATTTTACAAGCCTGTCTGCCACAGACAGGAGAGCATGGAGAGAGTTAACTCTAATGGAGCAGTTCAGACGTGGCGGCACCAGTGTGTGGAGGCAGATCTGCCTCTGTCAGATGACATCAGATCATGTTCTCTCTGGAGAGCTGGAGGGGCAGGTGAGAAGATCAGGCTGCAGTTCCTGAGCATGGGGAGTGGTGATGATCAAGTTTGGAACGGGAGGGCAGAGGGCAGATGTTCACTCACAGATTCAGGGTTGGGGCTCCAGGCTGCGCAAGTCCTTTGTCTTCTGTAGCTCCTGACGTAAGCAAGCCTGGGTTTCTGTTAGGAAAGGACCGACTTGGGCCTTATATATTCTGTCTGTGATGGTGAAAAATATCTCTAGGGAAAACTGTGAAATAGGCAACATTTTCTTCCTTTACTTCAGCAAGCCCCAGTTCCCTTTCTTTCTGTCAAGGTATTTTTCCAGGATATAGTCTGATGACCTCACTCAAATATGAATGACTCAGATTTCTTAGTGTTTGATTAGGAATAAAAACTTTGCATGTAAAGAATGATTTGGTATTGCTGGAATAAAGGCCATACTATGCAATGTGATATGAAGGGAGATATTTTTAAAATTTCTTGGTCAAAGTCTGCAATGAAAAAAAAAACATTATTTTGTGGAATGAAGGTTAGTGTGTGTTTCTTTGGTGAGGCCATAGCATCTAGTTTTTGATAAGACATCAGTGTAGATGTTACCCTGAAGGTGCCTTTTCAATAATCATTGATATTCCAAGTTCTTTGCCTGGGTTTCATATTAACTTTTTAATTTTCAAATGAAATGCCATGAAACATATTTAGCATTGTGCTTTATTAGAGGCTCATCATGTCACTTTTATACTGTCTAATATCCAGTGGAGATTGTGATTGTCCTCATTCAGAGTGTGAGCAAATAGCGAGAGGCCAAACTCTTCCCTTGTGGGAGTTAAATAAGGTGATGAAGCACTGAGACTTCCTAACTCAGGCTGGTAGAAGCCTCTGCAGACTGTCTAAAATGGAAAAATAGGAACGGGAGCAAGTGTTAGTGCTTCTCTAAAATGGAGTTGAGCTGGGGACTAAACACCTGATGGCATCCTGGGACAGCCAGTTGTCCAGGTTCAGCCCATCAGAGAAACAGGGCCGGGCAGAGGCACTGGTTATGGAACACACATGTGCATATGCACATGCAAACCTACAAGTGTATCCATCCACAGACTTCACTTATTTTAACAAGTTAGTGTAAGATTGTGGGAATGACAGAGCTGAAATTTGTAGGACAGGCTAGCAGCCTGGAAATTCAGGTGAGAACAGGTTTAACAGTCTTGAGTTCAATTTCTGTTGGCATCATGCTAGAAACACAGGATGTCTGTATTGCAGTCCTCAGGAAACTTCTGGAAACCTGAGTATGTGCTCATGAGACATCCCTCCGATTGGTTGAGGAGAGCCAGCCATTTGCTATACTTGATGTCTGCTGGTTTAAATGATAAAAGAACAATATCTACACTGATGTTTTACCATAAACTGGGTGCTGTGGCCTAGCCAAATCAGACATTTTTTGTTATGCACATAGGGCCAGTTCAGTGGAGAGAACAGAGTGGGGCACAGGCTTTTCATTCATCCTGTGCAGTACTTGTTTTTCTGATAAAATTCACCCCCTCCCTCCCTGCCTCCTTCCCTCCCTCTTTCTTTTCTTCCTTCTTTTTCGATGCTGCTAACACACATTTGACACATTCTTTTTTTTTAATTGAAAATAAATTATTTTTTCATATGACCAGGTGGTCATGGTGCATATCTTTAATCCCAGCACTTTGGAGGCAGAGGCAGGTGGATCTCTGTGAGTTCAAGGCCAGCCTGGTCTACAAATGGAGTTCCAGGACAGCCAGGGCTACACAAAGAAACCCTGTCTCAGGGAAAAAAAAGAAAAGAAAAGAGAAAAGAGAAGGATTTTTTTCATATAATGCATTTTGATCAGTTTCCTCTTCCCCAACTCCTCCCAGATTTTCTTCAGTTCTTCACCCACCCAACTCTCATGCCTTCTCTCTCTCTCTCTCTCTCTCTCTCTCTCTCTCTCTCTCTCTCTCTCTCTCTCTCTCTCAGACAAAAAAAAGAGTAAAAACAAAACAAAACAAAAAGACAAGGAAAAACCACAAGAAAAACACACAATCAAAAACCATAATATACAAGCAAAATGCCATTAAGTCCAAAAAAAAAGCGGTGTCCAAAGAAAAGTGACACAAGACAAAAAGTCTACAAAAACACCACTGAGTTCCTTTTGTCTTGGACGTGGGGCCTGCCCTTAGGTGTGGTCTGTATATCCAGTGAGGCTCCATTGGAGAAGGTGACAAGTGCAGGTAGCTTCTGAGGTCTCAGCACCGGACATGTCTTGCCTGAACCTGTGCCGCACACTCTCTGTGAGCTCATCAGTCCTGATATGTTTTGACACATTCTTCGCCTGTGTTATTGTTAGAGGAAGCATTATACCAGCTGGAAAACCCTTGATGAGAAAAGGGGGATACAAACAAAACAGGCAACATTTCAGGGCCAGGAGGGCACCTGGGATTGGGAAGAAGATTGGAGGTTGGAATTCCCACAACTCATGCACATTATGAGCAAGCAAGGAGAGCCATGGGGCTATGGCTAGAGCAGAGGACTGTAAGTGAGCGGGGCTGGGCTGTGGGCGCTGGGAATGAGCCAGTGAATTTGCTCTATAAGCACAATGGGAACAGTTCTCTACTGCTTTTAGACAATAAGAGGTGAGAAGAAATATTGGTATTGTGTGTGTGTTTTTTTTGTTTTGTTTTGTTTTGTTTTGTTTTTTTGTTTTTCGAGACAGGGTTTCTCTGTGGCTTTAGAGGCTGTCCTGGAACTAGCTCTTGTAGACCAGGCTGGCCTTGAACTCACAGAGATCCACCTGCCTCTGCCTCCCAAGTGCTGGGATTAAAGGTGTGCACCACCACCGCTCGGCTATTTTGTGTTTTTAAGCATAGGAATATCATGGTTCATAAGTTGCTGCTCCCATTATCGTCTGAGATACAACTCTTGTGAGAAACGTGACAGTGCACAAATGGATTATGCACTTTGTTCTCTGTACATATGAGGAAGGGATAAAGGAAGAACAGAGTGGCTCGGGGAGGCTATCAACAGCATGCTGTGACCGTCCCAGCCTGGCATGCTGCCGACTATTGCGGCTTCCATATGAAGCAGCTTGCCATGGGTCAGTCACTTCAGTGCTTGCTACAGGTCCCTTGGGGGTCACTGTCCACCTAACCTTGTATCTTAAGGCAGTTAGAGTCACCACATGGCTTTCACAATCCCAGACTGCTTCTTGTGTGAAGTGCTTGGTCATGATCAACTCCCTTAGCTTACAACCCTGTCAGCCAAAGCTTGGCCAGTCTTCCGCTCAGTTTTTCTTTCTCTGTCTTTAAATATTTCTCAAATCCTCTATCTCTAATGCCGGTTATGTAGTTCAAGCTTTCATTGTTTATTGCCAAACTGCTTGATTCATCACCCTTCTGTAATTACCTTAATACCTGGTAATGAGGTGGCAGGGACATTCTCTTCTTCCTGGCTTTAGAATAATTCCAGATAACCTTAAAGATTACTAAAACTTTTAGCACATGTGTGCTCCTGCCACGTGAAAATCAGAGAACAACTTTTGGGAGTTGGTTTCCTCCAGTCCCCATAGATTCCCAGGATCAGACTCAGTTCACCAGGCGTGCATAAGCAAGTGTTTTTACCTGCTGAGCCATCGTACAGGCCACAAAGTAACCTTAAACAATGAAAAATAGTGCTGGGGAAGAAGAGAAAAAGAGGAGACACTTGGTATTTTTAGCTCTAGTTAGAAAATGTTCCTCCTTGAATCTCAGTGCACATGGGTCCCACCTGCTGAAGCCCGGCTGCAAGACTTGGGTTCTAATGTACACGGGAAGCAGCTACAGTCTAGACAATGAGAAACTGTGATGTGAGATATATTAAGGTTAATATATTAATTTTCTCAAGGTTACATGGCTATTATCCAATATTCACTCTGCCGTGACATATAACAGTTCAAATTTCTAAAACAAAACAAAACGAATTTTGTTTTGGTTTCAACTCAAGTTCAAACTTGTAGAACTCCATGCCTTTCTTCTTTCAACTTCACAGTGTATGTCAAAGTGTAAAGGAATGGGAGGGGACATTTGTGACTTCAGGTTGTGCCTGACTCCCCTGCTCCACTCGCTGCGATTGCCTCCATAGAACCTTTAGGCTTCTTCTGGGTTATGATCTCTGATCCCTGTAGCCTTTGTAAAGTTGACTCTGAGCCACTTGATATCCCTTCCTCTGTGGATACTTACCCAGGATAGAAGAAGTTCTCAATTGAGGCCCCACAGATTTGGGTGCCTTTATGTTTTTGGGGGGACTTGGAAATCTGTTTTCATCTAGAGACCTGTACCTCTTTGTACAGTTTTAGCCTTAACAGATCAAGCTTAGTTAAAACAAACAAACAAACAAACCAAATAAACAAACAAACAGGTGTTCTCTGATGATTTTGCTTCCTGCCCTGCCATATACTTTCTTATAGGGACAACCAGAAAAGGAGGCGCCCATGTTAGATTATGAGAGAAAGATCTATTGCAAAGACATGGAGAAATGAGGCAGCCTTTCTAGATGTCGAGGCTTTGAGCCAGCCACAGTTGTTCTTGCTGGATCTCTGAGTTGGTCTGACTGGCAGACCTTAGGGAGAAACTACACGTTAGTCAAGGGATTTAGAATGAGTGCCCTGGGGGTTGTTGTTGGTTATGTGTGGTTGGACTAGCCTAGTGTTCAGCATTCCAGCTAGGTTGAGTTTTCCACCACACCAGCTCAGAAGCAGTGTGTCCCCTTGTGCCCAGCCATGATTACTAGGACCCAGTCACACGTGGTTTAAAGTGGCAGAATTGTCTTCTTAAGGCACGTATGGCAGCTCTTTCTTCCAAATGGGAAGTGAGGCTCCTGAGTCCTAAAGTTCCAAGCTTTGTTTCATTCCAATAGCAAAAGTTTGTGTGTGTGTGTGTGTGTGTGTGTGTGTGTGTGTGTGTGTGTGTGTGTGTGTTAATGAAGAAGTAATTCTTGACTTTATAACTGCTGGAAATGAGAGCATAAGTTTGTGAAACCTATTAGCAAAAGCAATTTTCTGCAATTTCATTAAGGAAAACAGGTAATGAAAATGGAAGCATAAGGACCCGAAAAGACACAACCTTCCTTACATGCCAGCAGGGAACAATTAAGTGTCTCCAGTTTTAAAAAATGCTGGTACATTTCGTCTTTTGCTGTTGTCTCTAGTAGTGGAAGCAGCGAATTAAAGAAAAAAATGGAATGTGTTGGAAAGACACAAGGGCACTCCCAAACGATAGATCATTTTAACAGATAAGTTTGTTAAGGTCAGATAAGGGAATTTGATGGACTTGCAGTCTTGAGAGACTGCAACAGTCATACAATCATCCTGGTTCCCTGCTGCCAGTCTTCTACTCTTGGATCAAGCAAGCATGAGTAGGTAGCATCACCTAATATCTAAAAATTAAAGGATCCCAGTTTCTTCTGCCAGTACAACTGTTCACATTAGCACTGCCATGTTTCCTGTTTCCCAAATGAAACAATGAAAGCCCACAGGAGCCAGGCAATTTTCTCGAGGTCACATGGCTACTATCCAATATTCACTCTGCCATAACATATGCAAATTTCTACAAGACAGCATAGATGGCAGATGGGGTATGGCCTCTGCAAGGGGTCTGTTTTTATGCCTCAGGGTCTACACAAGATATCACCATAGTTGGTATCTTCTTTCTAACAGCAACCATAGCCACGTCCTGGTTATGAAGTGCTTAGAATCAAAGTCTCTCTCATGACATTGAGTAGGTGGGTAAATGCAGCTAAAATCAAACCAGCAGGAAGCCAGTGGGTGTCAGTGAGATTACCGGGAATCACAAGCCATCATCTATAGCCTCATACAGTTTTCTAACATCTCCTTGGAATTAATGATATTTACCATAATAGAGGATATTGACTCAGCACTTTAGAGAAATTTAATGTCACCTGGTGTTTGTTGGATATCCACTTACTAAAATATTCCATAGCTGTCTCCTTTTTGTCTTTTTCTGTCTGTCCTCTGTAGTTCTCATCTTATTAAAAACACGTTGATGCCAAGCAGTGGTGCTGCACGCCTTTAATCCCAGCACTCAGAGGCAGAGGCAGGCGGATCTCTGTGAGTTCCAGGCCAGCCTGGTCAACAGAGCAAGTTCCAGGACAGCTAGAGCTGTTAAACAGAGAAACCTTGTCTTAAAAAAACAAAAAACAAAAAACAACACTGCTACTCCCATTCTGTTGGTTAGCATTGTGCCTTCTTCCTCCTTGATGACAGGGGTCTCACACTAATGTATTATAAAAACAGGAAAAGGACCAGGTGAAGACTGTGTCAGAATGAAAACTGCATGTGTTCCACACCTAAATTTTCATATGAAGTCTCCTTAGTGTTAAATATTTGCCATTAATTTGGTTTTGAAAACTGCCAGGCTGACCCCAGTGCACCTGCCTACATCAACCTTTGGCAGCCCTTGGCAAAACTGGGTAGTGTTCTCTCAGAGGTGTGCCATGTTGCAGCTTGATGTTCCAGTTAGATTCCAGCATTCCTTTGTAATTGACTTACTTGAATGAGTATTTCTACAGTATTCCCAGAAGATACATTTTAAGCTGAATTTCTAAGGATAGATACTTACTTGTAAGTCTGCTGTTTTATTCCTCTGTACTTTTGGCAGCTTTCAGATTCCTTCAAGGAAGGAGCCTATAGATAGGTAAGACACATTTTAAACTAGCTGACATAAGCAAACATCACCATAAAAATGTAAGATTAAGTATTGTCTAGTTACAGAAGTGACTCAATATTTTAGTTTGTGGTCATGGTTAGTTTTTGTTTTGTGGGGCTATTTTCAGAGATGTTTGCCTTTCTCTTTGGTAAATTATTTAAAATGTTCTTCCTGCAAAAAGGCCTATTTGTAGACACCTAAACACAAACTAGCCCTTGATGTTTGTATTTCCATACCTTTGTCTTTTGAGGTCATTTGTCTTTGCTGTATAGTCCAGGATGACCACAAACTACTTCTTTACTGCCCTGCAAATACATGGGAAGATCTTCGAGGGATTTGAGCATATTCTGTCTCTTCTAGTGCATGAGTAGTGTGGTCAAGAACACAGGCTTTGCAGTCAACAGACGCAAAGCAGAGGTCTTGGCTCCACCTTGTAGTAATAGAGTGGATGTGGATAAGAATTACAAGTTCGCTAAAAATCCTTTTCTGTTTTGGGTTGTTGTTTCAGATAATCAGCCAATGAGTGAAAAGTTTAATCTAGTCCCTGGTTGGAATATGCTGCTGGTTAAGCTGGAAGAAAGCTAAGCCTGTCTTGAATTTGAAGCTAAGCTTTTAATGGGAAATTCAGTTAATTTTGCAATTCCTTGCTCATTATACATACTAGCCAAGATACAGAATTAACTGCAGTGTTCACCAGTGGATGGACAGATAAACAAAATGTAGCTTTAGAAAGGGGATGCTACTTGAAACCTTAAAACAAGAGGAAGCTAATCTTTGATACCTACTTGTGAAAAAGAGCAGGGGGAGGTGGTGTCAAATACCTGTAACCCCAGTGTCCCGCGTGCTCTGTATTTCTCGCCAGCAAGAAATCATACACGGGACACTCGGATCCTTCTGCAGACAAGCTTTAATGCATCTTGAGAGTGAAAGAGCATAAGCTTCCCAGAGCGGAGACACTAAACCAAGAAAACCATCCCTTATAAAGGCTGACCAGCCGCCTGGGACGTGTTACCCTATGAATGGCTTTAGCTCCTCAGGCCAAAATGAGCCACGGGATAGGCAGAGATCAAAGGAATGGAGATTACCCAGCGCCTGTGAAGTAATTTACATCTTGGTGTCTTCAGGCACCATTATAATGCAGGAAACGGCCCCTTATACCCCAGCATTTGGGGTCCGAGACAGGGTGACCATGGGTTTGGAGAGCACCCTGAACTTGGCTAAACCAAGGCCAGACTGAGTGAAACCATGCCTCAGAAAAGAGCCAAGCACTGAGGATGTAGCTCAATGGTAGAGCACGTGTCTTGTCTCACAAGGGCTAGACTCTGGGTTCAATTCCTAACCTCCCTCTCCACAAAAGGCAACTAAAGACTTTGTTACATCATTCCCCCCCATTCTTTATTTTGAACCCTCCCCTGAAACAAGAGTAGTGATTCTACCATCAGAGTGACTAGTTCTGTTTAATTCAATTAAAAATAATTACAGACATCTCTGCTACAGCTTAGAAAGTTACAGTCCTAATATATCTGATAAGCCACCATGATTTCCCCCAGTTCTTCCTAGACTGTGTTTTTAGCTCTTTCTCTTCTCTTCTCTTCTCTTCTCTTCTCTTCTCTTCTCTTCTCTTCTCTTCTCTTCTCTTTTCTTTCTCTCTTTCTTTCCTTCCATTTAAAGAATGCAGAGTTCAATCAAAGTCCCCCCCCCCCACACACACACACATTCATGCACATACATGCACATAATTTGGTGGCCCCTTTTGTCTGTTTACATCCTGAAGAGTCTCTTCTTTTTAGGAAGTATGTTTCATAATATGGATTGTTTTGCAGAATCTATGACAGCCATCTTATAAAAATGGCCCATAATAAGGATTTGTGTAAGACTTCTTTTATATTAATAAAAAATTAATCTGAAGCATCCGTATATAGACATGTGGATAGAGGAGTTCGTGGGCCAGTGAGAGTATATTATTCAACCTGTGTGACTCTGAATGTCTGGCTCTTTAACAAAAGCCTTATCTTTGGACTTGTTTCTCATTGCCTTTAGAGGGTACCCAGTGCCAAGACAATTTCCTGGCAGTTTCTCACAGACTACATCCAGTTAGGCAGCCTCACTGTCCATGTCACAGAGTCTGTCCTGGAACTTCAATTAAAAAGTTATTGTTCATTTAAAAATGTCACATTATGTAATTATCTCGACATTAGGAGATTCAGGTTGTTTTTGTACTAGGTAAATGAACTGGCTATCAGGAAAGTTAGAGTGAATCTTTTAGTGATCTAATTTAATTGATAAAAATGGTTTAATACCCCAGGATGTAGGGTTGTTTGGTTTATCACAGCCTAATGTTTTTATTTGTTCTGGTTATAGAGACTCACCTTGGGTATGGAGTGCACATCCATTTATTGGGTTAGGGGAGAGACAAAATGTCAGCTTTGTCTTCACAACACAAATGACCTTTCCCTTTCTGGTGAACTAGTTCCTGTTCCCCTTCTTATCAGCAAATGGTGATGACAGAGGGTGGCGTGAATTGGAGTCCTAACCCCAGGGTCAGGAGGCCAGAGAATCCTATACATTTGCTAATGTGGTTTCTGAGTAATTATTTATTTGTTTTGCTCTGGAAGAAGGCTTGAGTGGGCTCCATTCACTCTGCAGTGGTGCTCATGAGCCCCAAACATATAGTTTCCATATCTGATATTTTCTCTGGACATTTCCTTTTGATGATTTCTTCAATTTGTTTGAATTTAAAAATGGTAAGAAAAAATGAAACATGTTAATCTTTGTCACTGCCCAGAGATAAGCACCGTTTAATATATATATATATATATATATATATATATATATATATTTAATATATATATTATCTGTCTTTTTATACACACAGTGGGTACACATATATGTATAGATTTTAAACGTTTCATTATATACGAATTATTTCCTCTTTGTTAACTGTAAATCAACATTTTTGGTTACATACTGCAGAGTAGGCCATGGGATAGATACAGTATATTTAACTAATCCCCTATGGATGGACGTGGATATTTGCATTTTGATAGGAGTCAATCTTTAGACAACCAGTAGAATAAGAAATAGGAACCTGGGGCTTTTGGTATGCATAGGAGTCTTTTTCCTTTGTCCCAGTGTTTTAAATCCTCAACAAAGGTCAGGCCCTAGTGTTTGGGTCAGAGAACTGTTTACTTTTCTCCAAACAAATAAAACATAGTAGTGTTCTCATACTATTCTCTCAAGCCCCAAGAGAGTGACATAATTTGGAAAGTCATTACAGATCAATAAGCAATATAAAAATTTGTACGAACTCTCCACTTTGAAGTAGCTTCCTTTGAATATAGTCTCAGTTTTCAGCTTTCAGATGGGCTTTAATTTTGTAGGGTGTACTTCCAGTTCTAAAAGTGATTTGTGTGTGTGTGTGTGTGTGTGTGTGTGTGTGTGTGTGTGTGTGTTTGGGAAAAAGTGTAATGTTCTAACGTAAAAGGCTTGAACCCTATAGACAAGAAGGGACACTACTGCTTGTAAACATGTCCGATATAAATGTGTGTGGTCTGTATGTCCCTATAGTAAACTGTTGAAAGACGTGGCCTTGATTATTTTTTCTTACTGTTCACTCTTATCTAGTTATCAATGACATGGCCAGATTAGAGGCTATGCTAGTCAACACCCTTGGGTCCAGGGTAGTAACTGTTCCCATCTGGCTATAGGTGATTAATAGTGTTGGTGTCATGGCATAAATCACATTTTGATGTTCAGTCAGCTGAGACTCTAACCATTAAAAAAATTTACTCAGGAAAAAATCAATAACCAGTGCTTTTTGGAAAGGAACAGTTATTTCTCCCAGCCCAGGACAGACTAACAAATTACTGGTCTCACTAAAATAGTACAGAAATACAATCTCAAAGATAAAAGATAGTCTTAAGAAAGGACGAGTAGGAAGCCATTTTGTGGAACACAAGACAGTCAAAGAACCCCAATACTCCCTAAAAGTCCTTAAGAATGTTACCCTTCCCTTTAGATCTCACCACAAGCAAACCTCAGATAACTCAAGTTGAATTTTCAGAGAAGCTTGGGCAAAGAAATTGAGTTGATAACAGCCAAATGCCACACACAACTCTCTATAGACTGTCATTTAATACACAGAAATTCAAGTTGATTCATTTACTTTCCTCAAGTTTGCTTACTGTCTTACTATTACTAGGAAAGTGAATGTAAATTAAATAAATCTTAGCATGCTTCATTTCGTAGGATCTATGAACTTTTACAATAATAGCTTTGGCCATGAACAGCTGTGGTTTGAATGGAAGGGGGTAAGGTCAGTCAGTGGTCCTGATGTGGTTATAGTCTGTTTCACAAGCCCTGTGTCAGTACTTTGGATGTTGCTCACACAGCCCATTGGTGCTGTAGTTCCCAGTGTTTTTTGCTTCAAATTGGAGCTTGCCTCACTGAACTGATTTCTGCCTGCAGCTTGCTGCTTGGGATTCCATAGCTACAACTTTCATCTCGAGGAATTCAAGCTATGCTAGTTTGGCATCTTCACCTTGAGCCTCAGCAAAGAGGCAAATGAAGACTTCCCTTCGATACTTTTTAGAATTTTTAATTCAGTCCACAGAACTGATATTCGGCATCTTTTCCTCCCTGAGCTGCAGGCTTGTCTAAATAGTCACAGACACAATCCAATAAAAAAGAAGGAAAAACCCCGTGTGCCTTTTTGTGAAAAATATGAGCCTGAGGACACCAAGTTCCTGCCAAATCCGGGAGTAATAACCTTCAGGCGAAGTATTTTTGGTAAAAGTGTGTGTTTCTCATCTTACTGTGTGATGGCTGCAGCTGAGAAGAACCGGCTTCCTGTCACTGCCCTGTGTCCTTCTCATTTGCATTATTGGCAGTTGTTCCCTGCTGGAAGTTTAAATTATCTCAAGAACTCTAAACTGAGTTCAGATGTTTGTTTATTGGCGTTGCCTTCGGCTTTTGAAAACAGGCTTTTGTGTTCTCCCAGTCTTAAGAAAAGGCTCTTCTCAGAATCAGCCCTCCCTCCCTCCTCGCCCTTTTCTGGGAACCTGCTTCAGCCTCATGCAGAAAATTGAATAAAGAGGACACAGTGCTCAAAACTGGTTAAAAGGAGGTTCCCCAGACTAGGCGGCTTGAAACGGAAAGGAGGTGGGACCCAACATCCTGCGTTTGTGCTTTGTTTTTGAAACTTAAAGTTAGTTGCATTAATGAATTAACCAGAAGGTTAGTAATGGAAAATGTTTCTCCTGTCCTGGTGGGGGAGCCAGATACTATAGATTGGTCACAGGAAGGCTGTTGATTCTGGCTTCATTGTTGGGCTAGTCATTTGTTGAGCTGGTGGCTGGAGCGCAGGCCACACACTTCTTCCTTCTGGTCTTCATGTATTGGAACTGCTTACTTATTGTTTGTATTGGAACAGATTTGGCCAAGAAAATATGGTGAGCCCTGGAGTTCGTTTTATTTTTATTTGTGTATGTGTGTGTGCTCTCTGGGGGACAGAGCAGTTTGGAGGCTGGGAGGGGGCAGAGTTACCGTAATCGATGATGGTTTGTGAGCGAGGATCATTTGTGAGCGTTCTGTCGCTAATGCTTTTCCTGTGTCATCCTCCGTAGAGCTCCGGGAACGCGTCCTACCGCTGCTCTATGTCCTCCTCTGCGGATTTTTCTGATGAGGATGATTTCAGCCAGAAATCTGGCTCAGCATCTCCAGCTCCTGGAGACACCTTACCCTGGAATTTGCCTAAACATGAGAGGTCCAAAAGAAAGATTCAAGGGGGCTCGGTGCTGGACCCGGCTGAGAGGGCTGTGCTTCGGATCGCAGGTAAGTGGGGGAGGGGATGGAGTGGAGATCGGGGTGGCAGGAATTCACCCATCTGTTCCCTGGCCCTGTATCTGCAAGCTGATGCACTGGGTAGAAATTTGTCTCAGGTGGGGGAGGAAGTGACCATGTTTACTTCACGGAGCGCTTTGCCTGTCTGCACTGGTGACTAAGCTGTTTGGCTCTGCTTTCTGGTTGAATGAATCGATAGATTCTAAAAGCAAGCAAATATTTACAGGTATCTGTGTTAGACTTTGCTGTTGATGCACACTAACCATCAAGGCAACCTGAGAGTGCTAATACCATTGACTTTCTGGAGTATTTTGCTGGAAACTGTAGGAGAACAGCCACCGTTTTCATTTTTTTTGTGCCTTCCAAGGGCACTGAGCTACGCAAGTCTAACTCAAGTCTCATGTTTTTTTGGTACCTAGGATGCAGAGCACAACCCAGCAATTTGGATGTTTTTTTTTTTTTCCTTCCTTCCTTCCTTTCTTTCTTTCGTTCTTTCTTTCTCTTTTTATGTAGCTTTTCTGTGAGCATCATGTGGCCCATAGGTGCTTTGTGTCCTTAGTGTTTGTGAAGAGCCATCATGTACTCTGGGTTAATTAATGCATGGGGGATGCCAGTTTTTCTGCCCTGTGTGGTGGGGTGTTCCCTTGCATTGGCCATACAAGCGGAACCAGAGCTTGTTTTACATAGCTGAAAACTGAGAACACCAAGGAAAGCAGCTTTCAGGCCGCTGAGTTCCCGTGGGGCTTGTGCATATGTATGGTCCGCAGGAGAGCGGCTTCCCGGTGGACAGTTCTGCATTCCTTTAACAGTTTTTTTACTTTTTTATTTTCCTTTTCTTCTTGGAAATGGTAATAGGGCAGGATGGACTGGGTGCTCTCTGGAGATTCACTTACAAAGGCCAAAGGCCAAAGGCCAGATGTTTAGGCCTCCTTCCCTTCCCTGTCCCTACTTGCAACTAGGCAGGAGTTGGGGGCTGTGCTCTCTTAGTTTCTTTTGCTTTTGCTTCCCAGGTAATGCAAAATTGGGCTTTGTCTTCAGCCATCACGGCAGCCTAGAGTCTCCATAGGGTCCCCCCAGTAGGATTTTTTGATTATAAGAAAAACAAACAGCCTGGCCAGTCACTCTGTAGTCAGGGGTTTCTGGGGCAACAGCCCTGAGCTTCTTTTGGCTTCTGTTGTGAGATGCTGGCTGGTATCATCCAGCCTGTGAGGAGGAGGGGTGGAGCAGGAAGGGGAAGGGGGGGCGGGGCGGAGGATGGCAGCTGGAGGCCAAGAGAGAGCAAGGTGGTTTGGGCCTTGGCTCTCACTACCCTCCTGTCAATAAGTGTCTAGTCATCAGGCCTGCCTCTGCCTTGTTGAAAGCCCCCTGCAGCTTTAACACTCACAGGAGAGGAGGGACACTACCAGACCAAGGCTTTTGGCTCAGCAAAAGGAGAACATAGATGAAGGGAAGGTGTGTTCAAGCTATTGGACCTGTGGCAAGCCCAGGGCATCAAAACAGGGTGCCTATTCTGTGTAGTTCTGTTGTTGTTTTGGTATTTGTGTGTTCTTGCATTTATTTATTTGTTTGTTTGAGATGGGGGCTCACTGTATAGTCCTGGCTGCCCTGGAACTCTTTATGTCTATCAGGCTGGCATCAAACTTTTAGGGATCTGCTGGCTTCTGCCTCTAGAATGCTGGGATCAAAGTCATGTACCACCACACCCCACACTGTGTAGTTTTTGCAGGAGGTGGTTATTTTGTTTGTGTAGTGACGAGTGAGCTTATGAGATAGAGGCAGGGTAGATGTTTGTCAGTAGTAATGTGATTACATAAACAGCAGAACATGTCACCAGGCATATGTCATGGGAGTTGCTCTTACCCACCAGTGAGCACTGTAGGTAGAGAAGGCATGGAGGGATTGGGGATGGTAGTAGTGCAGAGGGAACTGCAGACCTGAGGGCAGAGGCCAGTGCTGTTCATTGTGAAATGTCCACTGAGTTTGAGGTGGGTTACTGAGAAGTATCAACTTCTAAAATCACACAAATTCTTCAAAGATAGGATAAAACAAAATGAACAACAAACTGTATGGAAATGTAGAGGCATATTACTGCTTTTTAAAATATTGGTAAATTACATGTTTGCTATACAAATCATAAATGATAATCCCACACGGAGGACAGAGTTGGAGGCCAGTCCACAATGTCTGTTTAATCCCTTGTGTGTCTAAATTAGGAGCCACGGGTATATTAGATATCAGATTGGCCAATGTTAACCCAGTGCAACGAGGGTATAGCCTATCTAAGGGAAGGTGATAAGGATAGTTTGAAAGCACATCACTAAAACTTCCACTTCTAATTTTACAACACATTTCACATTCTTCTTGAAACTCAGCTCTTCTTTGAAATTAACTGCTTGTGAAAGATGGAGTACAGTTCAGGAATGGTGAGAAGTTTGTGGTACTCATTTTAGTAGTAAAAGAGGTAAGAGCTTAATATATTTTTTAAGGCCACTGAAGTAGAGTTGTTTGTGAAATGTCCCCTGAGTCATAAAGCCATGTGGACTGTAGGGTAACTTAATTCATGTGTAGTTACCACATGGCTTGTTGAGCTTCTGCAGTAAAACACAGAATAGAACACAGTTCTGCCTTTAAAAAAGTCATAGTTAATATGACAAATCATTGTGTTGCCAGACAATTGCAACATGCTTTGAGAGATTAGCTGTTATGGCTGGATGCATCTAGCATTAAAGGAACCCGGAGGAGGCTAATTAACCTTGGGGAGAAGGGAGATGTGGGAGGCTCCTGTTAGGGTGTTGAGAGGAAGTACCACTTGATCTGAGATCAAAAGAGCTTGGTAGAATTAGAGTGACAGGGAAGGCACTTCAAAGGGATGGAACTTCATGAACAAAGATAGGGAACTTGTTTAAAGGCGAACTTCAGGTATCATGTATAGCTAAGCATAGGGATTGCAAGGAGTGGTAGAAACTCCATTGCTGCTGGCCTGCAGTATTGAGCCCCTGGGGATGCTCCTGATGTACGCAGTGGCAAATCTCTGAAAGGTTTTAAAGGAGTACAGTAATGTAATCAGGAAGTCACTGGTGATGGTGGCATGTTTTTGATACTTTATCTCTATCTACAGATAGCACAGTGGTAGAGCACTTGCCTAGGTTGCCCAAGGCCTTGGTTTGATGCATAGCATTGAAAAAAGGGGTACTTGAATATTTACTGTGGCTTCATTGTATTAAAATCTGAAGTTACAGGAATTCACTTTCTCTTTCTGAAGATGACTGTGGGATTGAGTAATAGGTAAGGAGGGGGGCTTTGTAACAAACACTGTATAAATTCGTTTTTTATGTGACTAACAGAGAACTGCTGTCTGTAGCTGTAGGGTACTGTCGGGTTTTCCATCTTGAAATTACCTGTAAATGTATATGGTTCTTCAGTGATAATGTTGCTTTAAAAGGAGAATTTTAAAAGTTAGGATTGGCTAATTGGAGCAATGGTCCACAACCTGTGGCTCTCGAACCCTCTAAGGGTTTCATAGCAGATATCCTGCATATCAGGTATTTCCATTATGATTCCTAACAGTAGCAAAGTTATAGTTATGAAGTAGCAATGCAATAATATTAAGGCTGGGGGTCACCACAACATGAGGAACCATATGAAAGGCTGCAGCATTAGGAAAGGTTGAGGACCACAGAGTTGGAGGATCAGATTCTGAATGTAGGAAACTTTGGATTTAATTCCTACTCTGCCTCCATCACCGAGTTTGCTTTTGCTGTTTCACGGGAGACAGGTTCTCATTCAGCACAAGTTTCTGTCAGTGTGCTGAGGCTGACCATGAATCCCGATCCCCTTGCCTCCAGTCTCCAATGCCAGGATTCAAGATGTACACTACCATGCCCATCTGTAGCTGTGTTTTAGTTGGACAATTGCTGAACTTTTCTTAGTTCTAGTTTCTTAATTGAAGGGCCATGACTGTGGTGGTAAACAGGATAGAGACATGTAAAATAGAAATAGAAAACGTGAAACATTTTGCAACATGGAATATACTCTATAAACGAGTGATAGCTATGTTCATAGTGAGGTGTCTTCTAAGCAGGTACAAATACATCTCATGAGCCCTGCAAGCACCCCATATAATAGGAACTGTGATTTTTCTCAGCTCATAAATTCCGTCAGTGAGTAGAAGCACCCCAAGGCCATCAGTTAGGATCTGGGTTCGGGCAGTCTTGACTCCAAAGCCAGGCTCATTGTTGCTATGATTTTGTTGCTTCCCTGTGGATTATACTGTTATTACTAGCGTATCTACCAACTGTTATGCTTTCAAGAATGCTTAGGGCAAAGGTTGGACCCCCAGATACTCCTTTTGTTTGTTCTGATTGGCTTTTTAAATGGACAGTTTAAAAACCACATAAAATATGTGCTGACTATAGTCATAAAACTGGGTGTCAATTTCTGATGAAGACTCAGTGGCCTTGTTTGTATTCAGAGAGGCCTGTCTGTATGAATGAGGTGTGTCAGTGGGAACTCATTGCTAACTCTTCATTTCAAGAAGTTATCCCAAGGTTACTACATAAACTAATGTCCACATGAATGGTATATTGAGTTTTGTTTATGTGCAGTGATCAAACTCAGATCATAGACCAGTGACCAAGCTAGAGAAGAGAGATGAGGTCTTGCTTTATTTGGGGAAATAAAAGCAGGTCAATTGCTGAAGAGGAGTTGCCTGCCCTGATTTTAATAGAAATCACTTTTCAAGCATATTTCATCCTCATGTAGAGCTGATAGAAAATGGTTCCAATTCCACAACTTTAAACAGCAACAAAGAAGGAGTCAAGTGGGGAGAGACCAGTAGACACAAAATGAGGAAATAGGGGATGGAAGATTTAGAGAGAAATGGCATATATTGAGATGGTTATTAATGAGTGGATTTTCTAGGCATGGACATAGTGATAGTTAATACTAAAAAAAAAAACAAAAAACAAAAAAACAAAAAAAACCCCAAAAAACAAAAAACATTTATACCCAGAACTTTATTTAGTTACCATCTCCTCCTTGCTCCATGAAGAGAATCAGTTACTTGCTGGTGACTCACAGTGAGGATGCAAGATTCCATCCACAGCGAATGGACTCCAGTCAGTGTTTTGAAAAACATCCATTTACATGCCTAGCACCAGTACCAGCTGGTTTCATCTTGGGGTCCTTTAAAGTTACTTATTTTAGCATATGACGTGTCAAATTTAAAAGAACTATATCCACTTTGCTCAGTGGATACTGGTATTATGTGCAGTGAATAACAGGAGGAAGGAGGGAGGTGACAGTACTCTGGACTGGTGAATGGACAGTTCCTCCTAGAGCAGCAGCAGATGCGCCGGCAGGCTCTGGGGGGCAGAAGGGAGGGGCCGCCGGCTGGTCTACAGCAGCTCTGACCCTGGCGGCGCTGTCAGGCCCTGAAGCGTCCTGCCACCTCCAAAGACCGCCAGGTCCGGGCGCCGTCCCCAGGACGCGGGTCCGTCCCCTCCGTGCCCTGTTACAGTGACCTGGTTCTCTGATGCCCTAAGATGGGCTGGGGAAAGTACTTAAAACATGGTCGACGATGCCCCGTCCTAGGGGAGAGCCTCCAGCCCCTTCAGTAGGGACAAGACCCGGGGCTTTGTTTCCCCCGCACCTGTTGTGGGTCCCAAATAGAAACCGCACTGGGACCAGCAGCGGGCGGTGGGCGGGCCGGAGGGCGGTGCCGAGCCCAGCACTGCTGCTCCTCCTCCCGGTCGGGCGTCTGCGGCGCAGCCGGGAGATGCCGCAGAAGCGCGGCGCATCCCGGCGGGGCAGCGCTGTCCTCCGCAGCGCCGCGGCCCGGGGCGCAGGGTCAGGAGGTTCCCTGCTTCTTGCCACTGCCCGCGGCCACCCGAAGCCTTCCCTGGGGACACTGCCCCGGGCCTGTCGTCGCGCTGTCCCTCCAGCCTGGGTTTTCTGACGCCTCCTCCCGGGTCGCGGGCCCACGGGCGCGGCCAGCCCCCCGGACCTCAGCATGGCCGGGTACCTGTCCCCCGCTGCCTACCTGTACGTGGAGGAACAGGAGTACCTCCAAGCCTACGAGGACGTTCTGGAGAGGTACAAAGGTACGAGGTCCCTGTGATGGGCTGCGTGGCGGGGAAGGGCCCATGGGAACCGTTTTACCTTTCCCAAATCAGAGCCACCCCCGCGTGGGCACAAGTAAACAGCAGCCGGAACCAGCCCTGAGGACCGCCAGGTGCTCTGGATGAAATCCTGTACCCCTGAGCAGAGCTGGGTGGGAGAGGGTTCGGAGACGCCCTAAGGGTAGGCGGTGGAATGGAGGGCGGGGGAGGTCTGTTTCCAAGAAGCACTTTGCGTTTTCTTTCCCTTTGTAGAAGCTCTTAAGCGCCAAGCATAGCCATAATTCTTCCTGGGAGGGTGGATGCTATTACTTCTCTGTGAGATTTCCAAGCCTGGTTGGTCCTGCCTAGCATAGGCTTGGCCAACCTATATAGGTTCTTGTATTGAGCACACCACCACCACAACATTTTTCTCGAAAAATTGTAGTTATTTGAAAAAGTTGCCACTTGTGATTATACTCTAACTGAGGCATTCCAAAATTATTTCATATCACGATAAACAGAAGACTAATCAGAGAGTTGGTTGTATATTTAAATGTAAAGAAGTCTATTTTGAGACGCTTTTCTGTTGATTGTTTAGGTCTAGGAAATTTTGTGCCAACTTGATTATCGTGTTACGTTTGCTTTGACTTTAAAGTTAAATATGTTAGCTAAAAGAGAAATTGTACTCTCCCATGTTGAGTCTTTATATCTCCTGAAATCTATTTTTATTATGCCTAGACCGATGTTATTGCGACTTCAGAGATGCTTCACGTATTTGTGAAGACGGCTGCTCACAGATGTGTGTAAATATTAATAGTGAATAGTGTGTTTCATAAGGTGGACCCAAGTGCGATTCTTGAATATTTGCTTTGGGGTTAGTAATTCGATTTCTCTAAGTTAAATAAAATGGATATAGTTTTCTGTTACTAATCTAAATCTAAAGCTGGCTAATAGATATTTCAGGCTCTTTGTAGCTCAGAGTCTTCCTTGTGTTTTATCCCTCTCTATAGAGAATGTGTTCTGAAACTGGGATTCTTAGACTTTGCATATCATTTTGTAAACACAACTGGAATTCCTTTGTGCCCAAAGCTCTATTGTGGATAATACCTCTTTGAGCAAGTGCAGTGATATTTTAAGCTAGCCCATATCTGCTCATTTGCTTGTATATGTGATGTACTGAGGTTTGCTTCTGGTTTTCCCTCTAAAATTATGTTCTTCCTTGATTGTCTCCAGAAAGTTAAAAATGAGAACTATTGCAATATAGGCTAAGAAGGGCTACAATGCATATGTCTTATACTTAGGGAAAAAAATACAGCTTTTAAGTTTGTTTTTTGTCCGATCAAGTTAAACATCAGTGATGAGTGGGTAATTTCAGGTGACTGAAAAAGAAATAACTGAAATGCTGATTTTGGCCATTCTTAAGGAAACAGACCTTGTTTAAAAGCTTGTCTGATTAGTGCTAGTAAATAACAGAGAATTAAGTTTATGTGACCACTGTGCATCTCTCATTACTTCATCTTGATGCTACTCTTACTGCCAGTAATGCACTTACACATAAATTTCTTAAGACATTTTGCCCAAGATTTCACAGACAGGAATCAAGGAGGGGGGTATTTTCCTCACTCTTTGTGGTTTTGAAATGCTTAGGTCATCAAATTGCATTTGGCTGTACAGATGTTCTGAATTTCACTTAGTTTTGGAGAGGAAAAGAAGCTTGTTGGCCAGTGTATTCTATGAAAAGCTGGAGACCTGGAGAACCCATTGTTTCCTGATGTGTTTGGAAGCCAGTTTTGATTTCCCATCAGTGACCAATACGATGACTTCACTACAGCACTTATTATCCCAATGGCTGGCTATAGGGGCTGATCTAATCAGAAAAGAATTATCTGCTTTGAATAGGGAGTGCCAGTTTGCAAAACTTTCCAAGTACAGTTTTCTGAAATAATGCATTGTTCAACACATTGTAGGTTCCGGTTTGAAGAGAGGTTATTTTGATTTATTTCAGTCGAAGTCCTTGGTTACAGAGTGCATTTGCTCTCCTCTGCAGTGTGACTGGGTTGCCAAGTATATGCCCAGCTGTTGAGTAGTGTAAGTGGTAGAGTCAACTGGAGCAAAATCAAAATGAGCCTGTTGTCAAAATATAGAATTACAGTAATCTATAACGTTAGGAATTAGAAGTATTAGGTTTGGAAGTTGAGAGCTTTGTAACCTTCATGCCAGGCAGACTTTAATACCAGGCCCCCCGAAGACAAAGGCAGTGGGCAGCAAGCCCTTGATTTTCATGGTGTGCTCTATTCTTGTGTATGGCTTTGGTCCTTTAAGTCAGAGTAAAAATAGGCAACTGTTTACTGAACTAAAGTAACACAAGGATTTATTTGCTACAAAGTAGGGTGCCATGTTTTGGATCATATTTTCATCTGGCTATTTGTAAAATAGATGCATAGTCAAAACATTCCAGGTTAAGATATTCCTGAATTTAAAATTGGGTTATTTATTTGGTAATAAATCAGAGTGAATAAAAGCATTTTTAAAAAAAGAAAGCATAATTCCTTAATAGTGTTTATGTTTGAAATTGCCCATGTCGGCACCTTTCTTTTTATAGAAAATTATCCAATGTATTCCCTGTATGATACAAAATATTTTTAGTAGCTTAGCATAAAAGATAGAGTGATCTCACCTTCTCAAGTATAGTGAAATTGATGTTATAAATGAATACTTAGCTAGCTGTCACATTAATCTGTGAAGTGCTGCTTGCTGTTCGAGTTGTCATTGATCGTGTTTTCCCAACACAGATACTTTACATGATGTTAAGTGTGAAAATGTTAATGTGGAGTCATATTTTATTATGTATTTTTTTAATTTGTGTGATGTGTGTATGCATGTGTGTGAGTATGCATGCTGTGTGTGTTTGTGTCTGTCCTGTGTGTGGAGGTGTGAGGGTCAGAGGACAACTGTGGGGAGGAGTTAGTTCTTTCTTCCACCCAATTGAGGCAAGCACTCCCAGTGTGCTGTGCAGCCTACTCCAGGCTAGCTGGTTGGCTAAGTTTCTGGGCATTCTCTTGTCTCTGCCTACCATCTCCCCATAGGAGCACTGGATCACAGATGTGTGTATGGCATCTAGTTTCTTGTTTATAGAAGACTTTCATTACAATATAATTCTTATTTTATTACATTTTTATTTAAATTCTTTAATTGCTACTCATATTTACAAATCCATACCCCCATTCCCTCGCCCTCCCATTCTCCCATGTTCCCCACCAACCCCCCCTCCAACCCACCCCTCAACTCCTCCCCAGGGATAGTGAGCCCTCCCACCAGGGACCTTCAAAGTCTGTCATATCATTTGGGGGAGGGCTGTATCTGGGCTACAATAGTATCCCTCCATTGGAAATGGACTCCCAAAGTCCATTGTGCTCTAGGGATAAATCTCTATGTATTCCTGGCTATCCTGGAACTCCCTCTGTAGACCAGGCTGGACTTGAACTCAGAGATCCCCCTGCCTTTGCCTCCCAAGTACTGGGATTAAAGTCATGGGCCATTTCCACCTGTCTCATACAAGGTATTTTTGTCATACTCTTTCCCATCCTCCAGCTCCTCTTAGATCTGGCTTTTTATGGGAGTTCTGGGGATCAAACTCAGGCTTGTTGCTGTCAGCTGACACATCTTGCCAGTCTGATTGAGAATCAATTTGAAAATGTTAGTGTCTTGGCCTGACCATGATGCTGATTCTTCCAGTGATCTGGAACTTGTTGTCCTCACACAACTCTAGTGGGAACATTATTCTCTGGGAAAATTGGTGGATGGTTTGGTTACTTACCTACAGCATTGCCAAGATAACCTTTTATAATTTGGATCATAGGTGAGGTTTTCTGTCTTCCACAGGTATTTCTATAACTGCTGTGTTCATGGTGACAGAAGGAAACAAAAGTACAGTAGTTTCCAGTTTAGTTTTGACATCTTACAGAGATGTCGGTAAACATCTTTTTTTCTGGAGCCCAGTTCTGGTACTCCAGTAAGGTGGATGCTAGGGTGAACCTGATGGGAAGTTCTCCGCCATGTACAACACATTCTGTGGTGATCTTGCTTAGTAGTTTTCAGATGGCTTCAGGATTCTGCAAACCTTGATTTCAGATTTCCTGTGTTCATGCTATGTTCATGGCACACAGCTATGTAGTAAGTGAACTTTATTCTACACCAGGACAATGTAACATTAAGTTGGTGTTAGTCTTCGTTTTGTTAAAAATGGCTTTAATTTGTTGAGTGTCCCTTGAGATTAGCTGTTCCTGAGAAACAGTAGATGACAGTGCTTAAACTAAATAGATCCTCCCACCCCCACCTCCCTTTAGGTACCAAGAGCTTCAAAGCGGGCCAGTCAGGGCTACAAAATATTGCCATTTGCCAGAAGGGACACAGACTTGTCTGTTGCTACTTGGCCACTTAGAGTCTATTATGTGATCATTTAATAGTTACAATATGGTTGCTACTCTTCCAGCTACCCTGTCTCAGTTTCATCTGCCTGCCAACCCTATCCGAAAGTTAGAAAATGGAGGTTTTTTTTTTTTTAACTGTTTTATTGTTTTGACTGATTAATCTAGTGCCATGAACACAATTGAAGTTATAGTTGTACAGAATAAAGAAAGAATGGCGGCTGGCTTTTTACAATCTGCAGTGTCTGGGTACACAGGATAAAATGTCTGTGCTAAATTGGAAACTTGAAGTTAGGATTCATGTTAACTACTGTAACACAGTACATTACACTTCAGCAAAGGTTGTGGGGAGATAAGAAAGCAATGTTGAACTCAGTATTTTTAAAACAAAATGAAAATGTTATAACGTGGATTAAAGTGCAATGTCCACTGAGTAATTAGTATTTGAATTGGCCTTAGAACTTATCTATTGCTTTATGACATGAGAAGTGCTGGTCTGTCAGCTGAGGAATTTAAGGACCTATTAGATATTATTAATGAATTGAACTTTGAACTTCCACTGTCACACTGACTTGTTTTTGTTTCTTTTGTTGCGATTTTACAGTGATCTCAACATATATAGCCAGGTCCTTTAAACGGAAAGCTCCATGCTTTAAGAACTTTTAGGTTCTTTGTTTACGTTTGGGCAGTTTGGGGATGCTTAATTCTGGCCCAACAATTTTATCTGGGCAGTGAGGAGAAGTGATGGGGACAATTTCCTGCCTCATTGTTTTACAGTGAGGCTGTAAAACTGTTGTATCTGTGCCTTGGGGTCTACTGGGTTCCAGGAGCTGGGCTGAGTGAGGAGCTCGAGTGTTGGACCAAAGCCTCCTCATGAAATTGGAGATTATGAAAACATCTGAAGTCATGCAGGCCGCACACAGATGGAGTGTGTCTAGGCTGTCTGTTCACTTGCTTTTAGTTCCATAGGAGAGCGTGCAGCACTATTCCTAACTTTCTACCTCATAAAAGCACTGCAAAGAGAAGGCGGCTTGCCTTTTAGAGTGCTTATGCCTTCTTACGAATTGAAGAACCCAGGTACCTCCCTGACACACATGGATGCTTCTCTCTCTGAAGGACTTGCAAGTCAAAAATAGGACAGACTCCTGTGTCCATTTCTCAGCTCTTAGTAATCCTGTGATTATATCTTCCCTTATGATATAAATGCCTGATGAAGTTCAGGCATTTGTTGAGGTCCAGGATTGTTTCTTCAAGTGACTGAACAAACAGCCCCCTTCACCCTACTCTTGAGTGTTATCGTTATATAGCACCTGTGTTTCTGCGCAGGCATGTCGAGGGTGGTATCCTCTGGTGCTGTCCACCTTGTATTCAGCTAGGCTACTGGCTGGCTAGGGTCCAGGAATCTACTGGTATCTGCCCTCCCCAGCACAGGGGTTACAGAGGCTTCCCATGTGGGGCTGGGTCCTTATGCTTTAGTGATATGCATTAGTTAGTTTGGGTCAGCTTGACACAAAATCAATTATATTCCTGAAAAGAGGGAACTTCAACTGAGGAGTTGCCTCCATTAGATGGGCCTGTGGACCTTCCTGTGGGGTATTTGTTGATTGCTTATTGATGGAGGAAGACCCAGCCCACAGTGGGAGGTGCCACCCCTGAGAAGGTGGTCCTGGGTTGTATATGAAAGGTAGCTGAATATATGCCAGGAAACTGTGATCTCTGCTTCAGTTCCTGTCTTCCGATTCTTGCCTTGAGCCCCTGCCCTGGTTTCCCCCAGTGAAGGACTGTAACCTGAAAGAAAGCCAGGCAAAGCCTTTCCTACCCCAAGTTGATTTTGATCAGTGTTTTATCACAGCAACAGAGAAGCAAACCAGGATACAAGGCAAGTACTTTATCTCATTGAGCTATCGCCTCAACCCTTGAGAGTTCGAGGCAGGGGAAGCTTTATATTTAAGACCAAATGAGATGTTTGGGCAAGGTGTACTCATCGACGAGGAATAAGACTCCCAAGTCCACTGAGAAGGGAATTTTGGTTGATGGGAGGCATCTGTGGATCAGATTGGAGAGTGGCTTAGATGCCATACCAAGGACCACATATTTGCCTCAGTTTTGTAGATAGAGAATAGAACACTTAAGGATCCTCCGAAGATGCCACATGTCAGGTGAGTGACAGCAAGATGGAGGATTGGATGGAAAAGAGGGAAGGGAGAAAGGTTAAGGGTTCTAATTTCTAAACCAAAAGTCTCTGAATTCCTAATTTCCACAGCTCACTTTACAACCATTGCCATTTCACAGACATAAAAACAGAGGCTTAGTGAAGTCAGTTTCCCTGAGATGACATTCATCAGTGATAGCAATTGCATTTGAGTACCACAGTACAGTTGACATAAACTGTGCATTTTGAGCATCATTGCCTTGACAAGTAAATGTCACAAAACAGTTTATGGAAATATTTTATGGAATGATTTTGCATACAAGTAGAATTTCTGAGGTATTGTTAAATGGCATGAAATGACAATAGTTTGAAATACGTAGGTTACTTCAATTAAAATGCTAAGTAGATTTTAGAACTTGAACTATTTTATTTTAGCTGAATTATAAACTCTATTTGATATCTATGAAAATGAGATAAAATTTTAATACAACCTTTAATGTGTATCTAGTGTATGTTTAAGTTGAAGGAACATTGAAAAGTATTAAGTTTTGGTAAATGGCAATGCTACAAGTGGCTACTTTGGTACATGCTTGGAATGTTTCCTGGATAGAATTGTTCAAAAGAGTTGACAAAGTCTTGATTTTCTTTTCCCTAGTGGGAGAAAAATATTCCCAGTGATTCCCTGTATTAAATATCTTGGACAAAGCTACTATTGTGTCAGGGAATTAAAACCATGTTCTTATGTATTCAGTGTTTCAGTGTTCTGTGCTGCTCATGCGAGTGTGACTGTATGTATTCTTGATTTGGGGCATAAATAGTCCCTGGTAGTTCACTTATCTCACTTTATGAACTCAGCAGGGAAGATAAAAGTGAAATATTTTGACAGCAGAGTGGTGGATGAAGTGTACCCAGGAGCTCGTCTTTGGCTAGTCCTGGGTGACTTAAAAAAAAAAAAAATCACTAGACCAGCTTTTAGAGCAGGTTTTGGTTTAAGAACGAAATGAACAGAAAACACACCTTGTCGTAATGTATGAGTACATGTGTTGCAGCTGTGATCCATAGTTATAGTAGTTTTTGTTCTGTAGATTTTAACAAATATTTGATGTGTCTACTATTACAGAACAATTCAGAATAGGTTTACTACTTTAAAAAAATCTCTTGGGGCCCTGACAACACTGATCTTTCTGCTTTCTTTATTTTTGCCTTTTTAAGAATTTGAGGGCTGGAGAGATGGCTCAGTGGTTAAGAGCACTGGCTACTCTTCCAGAGGTCCTGAGTTCAATTCCCAGCAACCAAAGGTAGCTCACAACCATCTGTAATAAGATCCAGTGCCGAATTCTGGCCTGCAGCATGCATGCAGGCAGATCACTGTAGATCACTGTAATAGATAAAGAATCTGATATAGTTAGAATCATATGGAATGACAGTAACACATGCTTGCCTGACCTTGATTGGTCACTAGGATGTCAGATGCCTGCCTCGTGGCAAGGAACCAATCATAAGTCAGCTGGTGGTGCTATGCTTTACAGCTCTGGGTGTGCTTTACAGACAAGTGCACAGCAATAATGTGCAGAGCATAGCAACCGCCCTGGGAGGGCCTATGGGCCATAATAACTGGTTGACCAATCAACACAGGGCAAACCCTCCAAGCCTGGAGGCACACCAATCCTGAGCCTGTGCGTACCCATTGACACTCCCCTTACGCTGCCCTATAAAATCTCTATGCTGTGGCTTCACAGTGTCTTTTCTAGCCATCCGCCACGGTGGA
The DNA here is from genome assembly GCF_003668045.3 of Cricetulus griseus. NCBI lineage: Eukaryota > Metazoa > Chordata > Mammalia > Rodentia > Cricetidae > Cricetulus > Cricetulus griseus. Next base: position 13,977,211 of record NW_023276807.1, on the reverse strand, counting down.
TGGATAAAAGACCCCAGCTAACATGGGGTTAGCTTGTTAAACAACTATAATAAAGCCTCATGCTGTTTGCAAAAAAAAAAAAAAAAAGAATCATATAGCATATGTCGTGTTCATATTAGCACCTTTTGTGTCATAATGTCCCATATCTTTTGTTTGTTTGTTTGGTTTGGTTTTTGGAGACACATCTCAGCATGTAGCCCAGGCTGGCTTGGAACTTGTTATGTAACCCAAACAGGCCCTCAGACTTACTCTTTTCTTGTAACCATGTCTTTTCACAGCCTAACATACTGTCTCTTTTTTATTGCTAAGTAATAGTTCACTGTTTAATGCCCCATCATTTACATCTGTTCACCCAGTGAAGAGCATCTTGCTTGCTTTTCTATCTTTGTTTTTCTAAACTTTTAAAAAAGCATCTATAGCCAGGTGGTGGGGGCACTCGTCTTTAATTCCAGCACTTGGGAGGTAGCAGGTGGATATCTGAGTTCCAGGTTAGCCTGTTCTACAGAGTGAGTTCCAGAACAGCCAGGACTACACTGAGAAACTCTGTCTTGAAAAACAAAACATAAAAAATTTCTATAAACGTTTGTATATTTGAATGGCTTTAAGTGTGGACTTAACTTTTCAGTCACTTAGGTAGAGGAATGAACTTGGCGGGTCTTAAGGTATTAGTTTAGGTTGGTAAGAAACAGCTAAGCTTTCGTCTAGAATGGCTGTGCCATTTTCTGTCTCCACCAGCAGTGTTTGATGTTTGTCTTATCTGTTTTGTGTTGCTATAGCAAAAGGCTGGATAAGTTATAAGAAAAAGAGACCTGTTTGGGTTTATTGTTCAAACACAACTTCAGGCAGCCACATCTGAGCTGTTTCTAGGGAGGAACCCATGCTGTCTCAGATCATGGCAGGACAGTGGGAAGGGAGAACCTGTTCAAGAAAGTAGGGGAGGGGCCCAGTTTACTGCACCCACTAATGAGGGAGGATAGGAGCCCCACAGCCTACTCACCTTCAAGGGTTGCACCTCCTGGCACCATGGCATTGGAGAGTTAAACCTCAACAGGATTATATTCAAACCATGGTGGTGCCATCGCTCTTTCATATCTGAGCTCTGTTCGTTGTTGTTTTTAATTTGCAATTCCATTGACAGATGATCTTGAACTTCTTTCCATGTATCTACTGGCTGCTTCGACATCTCCTTTGAAGATGTGTCTGTTTACATCTTTTTTCCGTTTTTCTTCCTGTGGGACTCTGGTGCAGGCAATCAGACCACACCCAGGGCTTATTGTGCTGGGGAACTCTGTGCCACCTAGCACTTCCACCCAGCCCACAATACTTCACTTTCGTATTGGCTTGGTTTTATTTTATTGCGTTTTAAGGGATCTTTGTGCCTGTTCTGGGAAACAGTGCTTTGCAATGCCCTTTATATCTTAATGTCTTTTTTAAAAAAGTGTTTCTCTCCCCCTTCCCCTCTCTGTGTGTATGTGAGGTGTAGGTATGTGGTGTATGCATATGTGTGGGTGCAGGTGGACGCACCATCATGTGAAGGTCAGAGGAAGGTGTTGGGTGCCCTTCTGAATCATTTCTGCCTTATTCCCTTGAGACAGAGTCTCACTGAACCTGGAAATAGACTGGCAGCCAGTGAACTTCAGTTGTCCTCTTGTCTTTGCTGCCCACAACAGTTTGATTACAAGCCACACACAGCTTTTTATGTGGGTGCCTTGGATTTGAATTCAGGTCCTCATGATTGCATAGCAAGCACTTCTATGCACTGAGCTACCTTCCCAGACCCCCTCCGATGGTTTTGTATTTTTATTTTGTAGTTTTTTTTTTTTTTTTTAGTAAATGGAGTCCCGATTGTTTCTTTTCATGTCGTCACAGTGTTTTGTGCATGGTGTCTACTTCAGAGTATATTTGTGGGGGCTCAGTGCTCAGCAGTCTGACAGTTTGCTTTGGTATCTACGTATGCGGCTGCAGCGGTTCAGATATCCAGTTAGTTGGCGGCGATGATGCTGTGTAACACTTGAGTCTAATATTAGTTGAACTGTTCTATTTTAAGGGTAGACTGAAATTAGCAGTCCATGTCCTATGAAACATGAATGTTCACCTCTTGGGATACTGAATTACTGCTTTAAAAATGTGCTCAGAAGTAGACTTATATAGAAGAGAGCTTGCTTTAATCTTTTGGAATGTTTTTGTTGTTGCTACTAGATAATAGCCTGAATGTGTGTGTGTGTGTGTGTGTGTGTGTGTGTGTGTGTGTATGTGTGTTCACTGATAAACACAAAGTCATAAGAACCCAGGGTTTTATGCTCTTGCTCCTTACAGTTGGTAATGCTTTTCAGTCAGCGATCATGTTTGATCTATATTATTTATTTATTTATTTATTTATTTGTTTATTTATTTTGGTTTTTTCGAGACAGGGTTTCTCTGTGGCTTTGGAGGCTGTCCTGGAACTAGCTCTTGTAGATCAGGCTGGTCTCGAACTCACAGAGATCCGCCTGCCTCTGCCTCCCTAGTGCTGGGATTAAAGGTGTGCGCCACCACCTCCCGGCTTCTATACTTTTTAAATATCTGAGTTGAAATAGAGAAAAACATGATAGTTTTCCTTTGACTTGTTTGAGGAGAATCTCAGTCCTTATGTATTTATCAGTGTTGGAACTGCTAGGAAAAAGATGAGCAATTAAAGCAATATCTGGGTGTTCATTTTGTGATTTTTGTGGTAACAAGTGACAAGCAAGGGTATAGTGAAAAGCTTGAGTGAAGGTTAGAATTTTATTTCCCTCACTTATTTATTCCTTCTTTATATTACTTTATGTGTGCATGTGTGTCACTGCATGAGTGCTCTGAAGGTTGAAGGACAACTTTGTTGATGCAGATGCCATCTTGCTGGCCCTAGGATTTGGTTTTGTGTGTTGTATGATCTTTAAGTGAGGGCTTGTGGTATTTTACTGTGTATGAATTATTTTACAGTGTTACTTGAATGCTGTTCAGACAATTTGTTACCTTTATACTTTTCATTTGAATGCTTTTGGTAGGTATAAAGCAGCATTGGAAGAGTCTAGATTAATTGTCTGGTGTGTGGTCTGCGTGCCTGTATAATCCCAGTACTCCTGAGGGTGAAGTAGGATTCTGAGTTTAAGTCTAACCTGGGCTACATGGTGGTGAGATCCTGTCTCAAAAGAAAAAAAAAGTTACAAAAATCAAGATATAAGGATAATGTAATGTTTCATAGAAAAACACATGCATGCTTAAATACTAATCTTTTTTCAGTTTAGAAAACTGTATAGAGCCAGGCGGTGGTGGCGCACGCCTTTAATTCCAGTACTCGGGAGGCAGAGGCAGGCGGATCTCTGTGAGTTCCAGGACAGCCTGCAAAGCTACAGAGAAACCCTGTCTTGAAAAACAAAAAGTAAAAAACAAATAAAAACGAAAACTGCATAGAAATTTAAATTTGTGCTTCAGCAGAATTAAAACGATGTGATAAATGTAGTGTCTTTTATAATTAGCCTTCCTCAGAAAACATTGAACGAACATTGCTTCCAACTTTTCTCCTAATTCTAGTCAGGAGTTGATTGATTATATGCTTCATGTGAACAAATTAACATAGAAAAGAACCCCTTCTCTAGTGCATTTTGTTTTATACTTGATATTTCTGTAGAAATTCTGGGAAGAGACAAAACACTTGGAGCAGGGACAAGAACTGCTCGACAAGATGGAGACTGCAATCAATTCTGATACCTATGTTCTTTAGCTTAAAGGCTGTGCCAAAGAAGTGAGGCCCACAGAAGGGGATCCAGGTTGGGCGGTCTCCTCACAGAGCTGAGTGTGGTGAGAAGCCAGGTCCACATGGGGAGGGACCTGAGAACCCTGGGCTTCCGTAGTGGAGCTGACCTTTGAAGGAAGGCAGGGGTTTAGTGGGCAGGAGAGGCTTTGCATTGCCTGTGTGGAGCTGTGGTAGGCACAGAAGTTATTCCTCATTTAATTTGGACAGAATGATGCTACATTTCACTCCTTCATTGTAGGGAAATAATGTCATGGTGTTTGTCAATAGTTGTATAAAAGCATTTTGCTTTAAAATGTTATGCTCCAGTTTAAAAGATGCTGTTATGCCACTAATACATGAGCAGAACTGAGGGTTTAAGTAATGAGTAGTGGTTTAGTCATGGTGCAGCAAACAGGTAAAGATGGCAAGAGGCATTTTAAACATTTTTTTTTTTGTCAGTCTGAATTACTGATCATAGTAGCAATTGCATCTTCTGTACCTGCAATGCCAGTGTAAATGGTGCAGCCTATTCCTGACAGTAACTCCTTGGTACAAGTGCCCAAGTTTCATAGCCAAGGGACTTGAGCTCCTGTCACATCTACCAACTGAATAGCTAGCTGGAGACTAGGATTCTGCCTGCATGGTAATTTTCTTCCTGTAAGTAATCATGGCCCATCCTTATCTACACTGTTCCTAGTATAGATTGTAAATAATGTGTATGGTGGATAGCCTCAGTTTAAACAATGGCATTTGAACTTTCTGGAGATCTTGCTAGAGGCCCATGTTTAAGAAAGAAATACAGTTTACTTTTTGTTTAATGTGATTTTTGGCTACCGAAATCTATATGCTTAAGTGAGATTGCTCACTGTAGAGGATCCAGTTACTCAAGGGAAAACTTCATTATTGTCCAATTTCCAGTGTTCATCGAGACAGCTCTTTAAATTGTAGGGTTTCATGTTTAGGCAGATACTGATCCCACTGACTAAAGGTGCAATTTCTGCAGTACTCGATGCTAAAGGTGGAACTATCTGAGAACTTTAGGGAATGTGGGAAGAAAACCTTCAGCTTGTATTTGTAATATTTGAGAAAACACGGGTGTGCACAAAAGAGGAGCAAAAGGCAGTTTGAGGTTCTGTGATGTGAATGTGCAAATTGGCGTTCTGACACAGTTCCTTTCACACTTTTTTATATGTGGCATTTAACAACCTGGGTCACTGTGTACAGAGTTCTTTGACCTGTTTGTCCCCTTAGTGCACCATGGTGCTTCACATATTGCTGTATGATATTAATTCAAAACATTTTTAATACTGGTGCTGGATTTCGTGATGTAGAGATAATAAACAGTGCTGTGATGTTTAAGCAATGATTTTCTCTTCTGGTAATTTTGCTCTGTCTAATAAAAGGGAGATCTGATTTTTCATGTCTGGGCCTTATATACAATCTAGTTAGTCTTGAGTGGCTTACAAATTCTAGTGAAAGATTGCTAGGGTTATTGATGTATAATATATGCCTTAATTATTTTAGAGTTTACTCGTTTCTTGGATCTTTCAGTATGACCTGTTTACTTATTTTTGGAATCAATTTTAGACATAATTTTTGCATTCATTACTTATGGTACCCACCTCAATTTTCATTTGGAAGTGTACACCATCTTTATGATTTTTAATGTAATATTTTTATTTCATACTTGTACACAGTGTGTTTTGGATTCTTTCCCATCACCCAATACTTCCCCTAACTTCATGCTCCTTTTTAGAAAAAGTAATTCACTGGGAGCTGAAGAGAGGCTCAGCACTGGCTGCTCTTCCAAAGGTCTTGAGTTCAATTCTCAGCAACAACATGGTTCCCTTTTCTGGCCTGCAGGCACACATGAAGGCAGAACACTGTAGACATAATAAATAAATAAATAAATAAATAAATAAATAAATAAATAAATAAATCTTTAAAAAAAAAAAGAAGGCAAAACAGTAATTCACTGAGTTCAGTTTGCGCTGTACTGGAGCCCAGGCAATCTACCAGGCTCCAGTGACTACCAGAAAAGTGACTCCCTTCCCCAGCAGCCAACAACTGTCAGTGGATACTCTGCTAGGGATTGGAGCTCTGGAAACTACCCACTATTTGCTGGAATGTCGGCTGGATTGATCTTGTACAGGTGCTGCGCAGCCTAGTATTTTATATTTGAGAACAATGGAGACATGGAAATTTTACTAAAGGAAAAAACAATATCTAAACTGAGGTCTCCTAGTTTCCCAATCTTCAAGTCAGCCTTTTTTTCTTCTGAAATTCTTTCCCGTTTCCCCTCCTCTCTTTCCCTCCTCTCCCCTTCTCCCCCTCCTCCTGTTAGCTCCCCTCCCCCATCTCTCCCCTCTCCCATCTTCTCTCCTCTTCCATCTCTTCTCCTCCCTTTCCCTCCCCTCCCCATCCCCCTTCCCTCTCTTCCCTTCACCACAACCCTGTCCTCTTTCTTATCTCTCTGAAGTGGTGCTTTTCTTAGATGTCTCTCAGCCACTACTTGGTGAAAAACCAATAACTAGTGGCGATCTAATACAAGAAAGAATACAGTGGAAAGGTGATTCACCCAGCAGAGGTGATACTGTTATCAGTGTTTGTGTGTGTAGTGAGAGCAGCACTGAGGTTCAGTGTCCATTTGATGTCACCATGGGTGACAAGTTGCAAGCAGCAGGCTTATCAGTGTTTGAGCTCTAAACAATAGGTTGTATTCAATATAAATAGAAATTATGACATGCAAAGAAAAATTCTCTCACCTTGCAGGACCAAGTGACAGTTTGACTGTAGTTCTCTGATTGGGGTGGCTGTACCCATTCCATCTGAGCTCTAAGAGCCAGGCCACTGGCCACATCCATTATGTCATTCCTCCCTATTGCCTTCTGAAGACCTGTTATAAGCGGGCTGCTTCCCATCTGCTCTGCATCAGGACTGGACACAGGAGAATGTTGGGGAGGAGTATGCTAATCTCTGGCCTGACCTCTTTAACCCTGCAGAGGGTAGGAATGGCAGGGAAGGGTGATGGTTTGGATTTGTGCTCATTGCAGATGTGCCTGTGGTGTGTGTGTGTGCAGGTGGGCTGGAGCATGAAGAAGTAAAACAAGCATAGACAGGGTGGGAAGCTTATCTCCTGCTATTTTTGGGGTAGTTGGGGGAACAGACCTTAAAGGTTTATGATAGCTCCATTTTATTTTTAATAGTGTTCATATGTGTGTCTGTGTTTGGGTTTGTGCACATGTATGTAGTACCCACAGTGTCCAGAGGAATGGGATCCCTGTGAGCTCTGGGTTTATCGAGAAACCCCATCTCATTAAATGAGATGGAAATCCTGAGTTCCAGGCAGTTGGGAGCTGCCCTGGTGGGTGCTGGGAACTAAACTTGGGTCCTTGGAAAGAGCAGGAAGCATTCATGACCACTGAACATTTCCCCAGCACCTACAACTGAACTTATAAGGGTTGTTTGCAGCTTATAGTGAATTTCCACAGCAGAGTCCCTTGGTGAGCTAGAGGCAACTGGCAAGGTTTTGACAGTGGGAGGTTTTAGGGAAAAACCTAACAGAATTTAAGGGAAAGAATGGAAATAGTATATTTTAAGTGTTACTGAGCCCATATTACTAGGACAGCATCACATGTCTGTAACACCAGAGCTGAGGAAGTGGAGACAGGCAGGCTCTAGAGCACCTTGGTCATGAGCTCTGGGTTCAGTGAGAAACCCTGCCTCAAAAGCTAAGAGACTGAGGAAGACACCCAGCATCAGCCTTGGTTCGTACTCACTAATTACACACACAAGAATCACACGAAGGAATTTGCTGATAGCTTGCAATATATCATGTGTATATAAATAATAACTCTTTGCAATGGTATCTATATTTATTCTATAAGCAATAGATAATTGCTTTAAAATGTCAAATACATTCTGGAGTTGACCACTGTGAATAGCTGGGTGCTGAGGGTCTGAACACAGGCTGTCATGCTTACACAGCAAGCATTTGAGCAACCGAGGCATCCTCCTCCCTCTTTCATGTGCTTCTCATAGGTATGGTTTATAAGCAGGATATGGATGATGAGTGTGACATTGACCTGATAGATCACCTAGCACCTTCATTGACAATTTACTATCCTACGGCTTGTGTGGTTGTTTACAGTTGAGGTGGTTGTCAGTTGGCCTTAGCTATTATTGTCAGGGTATGATTCAATGACACACTCCCTGGCTCTTTTTGAGGTCATCCAGATGCTGAGATGATGCTGACTTTAATGAGGCAGACAGATGTTGCATTGGTTTCTTAAGATATTCCATCCTTAAGATGCTTGGTTATTTTGCTTATTTAGCTTTAGTTTTTCATTTATATGTCTAAAAATTATATAAGCCATTTTGGAGCATCATGAAAGCCACAGAGATGGACAAAGCTGATGTTGCTTTTCCTTAGGACAGCTTATGGGGTTTGTTGGGAAAGCCTGCAAGGAGACTAGTGGGACAGTAACAGGGCTGAACATGCACAGTGGGAAAAAAAAATAAAAACAAGGAAAACCCTCTGAGAGTAACGTTCTGTGACCCTTTTTCTGAGGCCAGTGTGTCTGTGCCCAAATCTAGCTTCCTAAAGCTTTACTCCCTCACAAGAAGGAATGAAAGAATTTTAGGAGACCCGTGTTTCTTTAGAGTAAAAATGAACCTCAGCATTATAAGGAAGGTACTTGATTTAAGAGACGATGTCAAAAGAGAGAGGGGAAGCTCATTCTACATTTAAAAGTCCCATTATGAAATAGAGGATGGAATACATTAAGTTTGGGAAACCATGGAAAATATGTAAATCACTTAAATAAGCCCACTACTGCTGAAATTCTTGGTATGTTATAAATGTCCAATATATACTTTTAAAAAGTGGAGTGAGTGAAATTTCTTCTAATGATGGTTTCTTAACTCAGTTTACTTTAAGTAATAGCTGCCTTTAAGTGCAGTAACTAAACTGTCAACTGTAAAACTGCCAAGTTCAGATATGCAGCAGTTTCTGGAACTTGTAAGAAGTATGCAGATTACTTCACTTTTATGCATAAATTTTGCACTTAAGTTTTGTGCCACTTTGGGGTACATAATTTTATCATATAGGAAGATAAGCAAAATGAACCACTGCCATGGTGTATGACAAGCAAAATCAGGAGAAGATAGATTTGATTTAAATAGAAATAACATAATACTGGAACCACAGAAAACTATCTGAGTAGTGGCTCTGAGTGGGTGTGTACCCTTAGACAGCAGCCAAGGTCAGGCACAAGTTTTACATGTGTGTTGGTAATGCAGAGAATCCTGTTATCTGGCAGTGTTTACCTGGAGGTTCTTTAGCAGTTGCCAATACCTCTAGCTTCTTGGGGCAGCACAGACACAGCTGCCTCAGGTAACTGAAGTTTCATGCCCTCTTTCATCCATGTTAATGATAACAGGGTCTGAGAAATTACAGCTGCTATGAGCTTTCCCCCTTTTCCTTTAGGGCCCTTGCCTGGGATTGCATAGTGGTTCTCTCACTGCCTGTGGGTTTGTGCACTTCTTCACATGTGGAAGACGCAGCTCCTCTCGAGTCTTTGATGTTTGCTCTTGTGCAGTTTGTTTGTTTTCTGTCTGGTACATTCAGGTTGTTTTAACTCCCTCAGATGAACTGTCTTTCTCACCTGAAGGAGACCACTGTCCCCTACTATGTCCTTACGCCATGTTTCCTATACACTGGAGCCTGGAAACTCCCCAGTGAGTCAGCTGGGGTAATAGCAGGGCAAGTTTGCCCATTTCCCGTTTCTAAGAGATCATCTGAGCCTTCTGTTGTTCACTGTCTAAAATCACATGTATATTTTCTGTATTTGTAGTCATTTAAAGAACAATCAATCTAGTACCTGCTACTCTGACTTGCCCATGATAGAAACACCTTTTGTTCTTAAAAAAGACTCTTAAAAAGTCAGCAGGCTCACACATATGTAAAATCACAGATTTTCTTTACCGTGTTGTTTGTTTGTTATTTGAGACAGGGTCTTTGTGTATAACTGGGCTATCTCAGAACTCACTATGTGGACCAGGCTGGCCTCAAACTCAGAGATCCACCTGCCTCTGCCTCCCCAGTGCTAAGATTAAAAGTTTGTGCCACCACACCTGGCAGATATTCTTTTACTAATAGGTGGGTTATAGAAATGTTGATTTGATCTCGAAGCCCTCAGTATATAATTTGTCTAACTGCTCTGTCAGTTCAGTGGAAGTTCTGAACTGATCTTGGCAAAGACTGGGTAAGGGTGTATATGTTTACCTTGGCATTGGGTTAGGAAATATGACTGATTTTAGTATTTTTATTTGTGTGATCATTAAACTTGGGTCTATTATCACAGTAGGGCAGGCAGAACAGTAGTTCTTATTGTGGTGGCAGTCCATTTGTTCTGGGTAACAGCAGAGCCTGTGCTGGGATCATATATTTTAGCAACTGAATTCTTGGGTCTGAAAGTTAAGCTCATAGAAGTTGGTACTAAGAGTTGTAACTGTAGTCCAGGTATGTTCTTCTCTAGGGTGATGCTTTTTTAATACTTAATTATGCTGTTCTCAGTCCTTGCGTTCCTGAAGCACCCAGACACCTGGTTGTACTATCTTATCTCCCTGGTTCTGAATAAATACAGTAAGTCTTGAAGATCCAGCCGGCCTGTTCCTTTCAAGCGTCATTCTGAGTATATAAAGACTGTCATGCCACACTTGTGTTGTGAACTGAAGCATTCATTTAGCTGGTCACTTTGAACACATTCCTCACACACACAGTGTATTAGGTCCCCACAGGCCATGCAGCAAGCAAATGGATGTCAGTTGGCTGCTTGTTCATTATATGAAAAGTTAATCTTGCGTTTCAGCTGGAGTAACTACAGGCCTGTTTGATATTGACGTGGGTTGAGAAATGTCAGAAGGTCCAAACAATTTGGAGAGATATGTGGACTGTATCTAATGCCAGTTTGGCATTGATCTTTTATTTATTAAGGTGGCCTTCATATTGATCCCTGGCTAATTGGTCTTGTTATTTATAAGGAATACCAAATGTCTCAGGTTTAGGCAAAGCCATTGTCTGGTACAGCAATTGCCAAAGTTCTGTGGTCCTTTAGGGACATGGCTTTGAAATGAAACCTAAGATTAGCTGAGTGTGGGGGTGTAGGCCTGTAATCCTAGTACTCGGAAGTCCAAGGCAGGAGGAGCCAGAGTCTGGCTGGCCTACGCCAGCTGTCTCAAAACAAAACAAGACTAACACAGAAGAAAAAGAAACTTGTAGTTTTCAGTCAATATAACTAACATCTGGGGTTGCCCCCACCTCCACCAACTTTTCCTTTGCGGAAAAAAGAGAGAAATCAAAAACACCAGTATTTATTATAATATTCACTTTGATGGGTAGTGTTGTGTTGGTCAATATTTGACAGTCATCCCTTCATGGAAAAACCATCTGGATGAATGTCATAGCCACCTCTTCATGGAAAACCCATCTCATGTATGCATTTGCTCATTTCCATCATGTAAATATTTTTATTTAAGTTATTTAAGTTAAGCCACCAACTAAGAGCAGGGTGCTGCCATGGAACATTTTAGCATACAGATAGGACAGATAGATGCCACCTCAGCAGAAGTGACAGGTAGTAAAACAGCAGGTGAGTTTGCACTTGGATCATCGTTTCTAATATAGCTCATGAAGTGTAGGTCTGCATTGTTCAGTCTAACAAGGGACTGCCATGGTTCTGGTGGTTTGGCAAGCCCCTGGAGTTGTGAGGAACTGGCTCCAGCATACTGCAAATACAATGCCTATTGAGCATGCACTACCTGCTAGACATAGCATAAGCGCTGTTTGTGGGTTATGTTTTCCTCCAAGTGGTATTTGAAGCAGCACTTCCTTATTCTCATTTTACACTTGATAAATTGAGTTACATCAACATCTGAATACTTGCCCAAGATCACAGTTGAGCATTGAGAGCTGAAATCCAAAACAAAGCTCTCTACAGCCAGTAGGCTTTAAATTAAATGCTTGTTTTCGATATATGGTTTTACTGTTTAGCATAGGCTGCCTGGGACCCACTATTTAGCTCAATCTGGTCCCAAACTCACCATCCTCCTGTTTCAGGCTCCTAGGTGCTGGCGTTTTAGTTTAATGTCATGCCTGGCCTGACCCTGTGCTCTTAGTCACCCTGCCTCTCAAGTGCATGGAATACGAAGCAGTAGGAGCTATGGCAAACTACTCATTTTTAAAGATTATTTTGTGACTTGTTTCAGCCTTAACTTACTAGAATGTTTGTTAGTGTCTTCAGTATAGGAAATGTTTACATACATCTGCAAGAATAGTGATTCTGTCTTGAGTGAAAAACAGACCGGGGACTTCAATAGGCAGTTCATAAGAGAAGAACTAACAATAGCCTGCGAGCACCCAACGCAAGGACAGTGTTCATTTTGTTCATTCAGACTTTAACCCAACCCTCACAGAATGCCCAGCACACAGCAGGGATCCCTGAACACAGCTTCAGTGCCTATAGCTTAGTACACACTTAGAATTGTATCAAGATTCATTGTCCTCTTTCTTACACCATTTTCTAATGTAGCTTTTAAAGAATTGATTTTTTTAAAGTTTTTTTTAAACTTGTATTGTTAGAGATACTTTATTAAAACAATCCTAAGTTCAAGCAAGTATGAAGGGGTCTAATTGCTTTCTTCCTTACTTATCAAGTGTTAATATATGCCATTTTATACAATTGACTAAGTAAAATTGGTATTTGCAAATGGGAAATTAAGAGATCTCTGAGAATTTCTGTGATTAGTTGAGAGTTTTTAAGTCACAAGTAGTGACAGTTTAGTCTCTTTGAGTATCAGTGTCTACTAGAGTCTGGCATTTCTCCGTGGCTATGCCGGCTTGCCATCTCCTCCTCTCCCCTGTAGATGTTTCAGACCTTTTAGAACTTACGTGTACTTTTGATGAGTCTTATGAATTACCAGGATACAGGGGTCTCTGCGACCACCACAGCCAGCAGAGTAACAGTCCTCGAGAGGCAAGAAGATAGTTTGGTTCAGTAGCTAGTGTCAGTTCAAGCTTTGGTAGTCTGAGTAATTTATTTTAGGCATATTCAAGCACAGCACTATTTGATGAAAACTTTCCTGGTGATAATTATCTCAAGCTTGTGTGCAAATTAAAGCATAAGATGTTACAGTACAAGTGACATCTTCCATAAAGATGGGTTCTATAGATTGCCTGTATGTGACACCTTCCATAAAGACAATTTCTGTAGAATGACAAGCCCACCATAAGGGTCTGGGGGAGGATCTGGTGTGGTCTCAGCCACACAGATAGAGCAAAGGTCATAGCCTATTATCAATATCCATTCTCAGCCTTTGGGTATGTCTCCCTTTGAAGGGGCAATCCTGAGTGTTTAACATTCCTGGTTCCCCTAGTGTTCATCTGTGAGCTTAAGACCTCCATGCCTCCTACACCTGGAGGAACAAACCCAGCTGAACAGTGTTTCTTACTCTCACAGCTGAGTCAGGAGTCTGAGATGGTCTTCTTGACAATGGTGTGTCAGCCATGTTTATTGACTTGTCACCTCTTAGTATGGATAGTTAAGAACATTGTAGTATTTCCTTCTGAAGAGGAAAAAGGCAGTAAGAGGGAAGGAGGGAAAGTAGCAATCATTAATTAGATGCTAACCAGCATCCAAGTGCAGTACTGTGTGTGTATGAGTTCTTACTGAGCAATTTTAGAAGAGACGGGGAGGGTTGGTAGTGAACCTACAAAACTAGCTGTACATGAAGACATAGTCACATTGCTGTCAGTAGATATATAAGAATATTTCAAACTTTTAGGATAAGGACCCCTTTCTGTATAAAAGCATCTCAAAGAAAGTTAGCCAGATTATCAAGTTTTTCTGGTTTGCGATGAAATTTGTGAATTCTGAGTTGGAGAGGAGGGTCAGCATGTCTGATTGACAGTGCCATGTGTCTTAAACTAATCAAGGAGAATTGTTACTTTTTAAATGAATTTTGCTTGAAAGATGATACACCTTTCTAACCATGGTCCCCAAGAATAGGGAATTAATTACCTGGGGTGTATAATCCTAGAAAGAGAATGTGTCTTGCTGTTTCCAGACCTTTGTTCTGTTGTGGAATATTTCTTTACACTGTGTGAAGATATGTCACTGCAATTGGTTCAATAAAAAGCTAAATGACCAATAGCCAGACAGGAGGTCTAGCAGGGACTTCTGGATAGAGAGAGTTCTGGGAAGAAAGGCAGAGTCATCAGCCAGAGGGAGAGGAAGCAAGTGGGGAGTACAGAGTAAAGGTAACCAAGCCATGTAAAAGAATGTAGATTAAAAGATAAGGGTTCATTTAAGTTTTAAGAACTAATTAGGAACAAGCATAAGCTGATGTGGATGATCTTTTTGTGTGCTGTGAAGATGTGTCACTCTGATTGGTTAAATAAGAAGCCAAATGGACAATACCTAGGCAGGATTGTCGGGGAAGAGAGGATGCTGGGAAGAGGAAGGTGGAGACACTGAGATTCAGAGCAAGCAGGATGGGCACTATAGAGATGAGGTAATAAAGCCGTAAGGCAGAAAGTAAATTAATAGAAATGGGTTCATTTAAGTTAGTTAGAAACAAGTATAAGCTATTGGCCAAGCTTTCATAATTAATAGTAAGTCGCCATGTCTTTTTTTGTGAGCTGGTGGCCCAAAGAAAAGCCTGACTACACTGTTCTTCTATGGATCTGCCTCCTGAAAGATGAAAATGCTGTGCTTTACCAAAGTTAATAGCACCAGACTGAAATTTTAATTTTAATTTCTTCCTTCTATTCTTTTCATAAAAGCAGTAGTTCTTTTAAAATCTGTCAGTTTTCTCTAGAAGGAAATGGTAATGGCTTCCTGCTGCTGTGGCTGTCAGTTACCATCTATGTAGTGATTGGAACAACGAAGACTTATTATCTTACAGTTTAGAGACAAGAGTCCAAAATGGGCCCTATCTACTTACATTGAGATGTCCACAAACTGTTACTTCTGCACATTACAGGTTGGCTTTTCTATTTTCTGGAAATGACTCATTGCTTGGCTCTTGGCCATGTCTTCTATCTCTGCCCCATTGTCAAATCTTTGCTCATGGTACCTTCTTCCTTTCCTCTTTGGAGGATCCCTGAGATTGCTTTGGGCCCACCAGGATCCTCTAGGAGCCTTCCCATTTCAAGGTCTTTAACTGGATTGCATTTGCCCTGTGTGGCTGCACATTTCAAGGTCACCTGTTTGTAAGTCCTCTGGACTAAGATTTAGGGATCTTAGGAAAAGTTATTTTACCTGCCACAGAATGTCAGAGATTTTTGGTAAAGCACCACTTAGCACAGCTCCTCCTGATGGAGACCAGATGTGTTATCTGAGCTCTTTAGAAAAATCACTGTGGTTTCCTTTAGTCTGTAAACATTGACTCAACAAAAAAGGACAAGTTTGGCAGATCTGTATTTTGCTATTAGGAATAAAGAAAGGGAGAAAACATTCAAAGGAATAATGGTTTGCGATTTTCAATGGGGCTTTGTAAGAAAATACCGAGTCTATGGAGAAGGACAGATATTTTCTCCCACAGTATCCCATGGTAGGTCGTGAAGTGCTGCATTGTAGAGAGCTGTCTCACACACATACAAAGATCATTGTTTTGTCCTCTTCAGGTAAGAAGGTAAGACTAAACTGGGGGCCGGGGTTGGTTCTTAGTTCTTCTGGAACAGTCTGTCCTGTTTCTAGAGTTGTGGAGTTACTGTCTTAGAACCAATACGCTCTTATTCATTCAAAGTGATTAGAGCAGGAAAGTTTCCTAAGGGAAGCTATCTTCATTGAAAACTTGATAGTCTTTGTTAGGGATTTTAGCAAATACTTTTAGGCTTCTCTTTGTGCCTTTTGTTTAGGAATCCATTTATTTGATTCCTTGTCCTAGTTGGCGAAAGGGATGAAAACCACACTTCCTAACATTGTTTTCCACAGGTCGGGAGTCTGACGTGCTCAGTAGGCCAATCTCTGCGCAGTGTTTCTCAAGTCACGTTGGTACTCGGTTTTCAGAATAGTCTGAGAACAAGACTTTTGGTGTGAGAGAATTTTAAAAACTAAGTATGAACATAATTGGCAAAAACAAAACAAAGGTTTATTGTTACAGGAGCTTTCTCTTACTTAGACATAGACTATTCCAGCTGTAAGACCTGCCTGCCAACTGCCAGGACCTCATCCATACACATGGAAGGGGTTCCTTCTTGTGCTGTCTATAGATAAGGTTTTTAATTAACTTCTGAGATGCCAGAGTGGTTACCAAATTGTTATGTTGCTATATAGTTGAACCATGGACTTGAAATTCATTAGGGATGTAGATGTGTGGCTGTGTACAGGTGGTTGCTGACTCTGTTGAATCCACTTGCTGTGGCTGCAGCCGCCTCAGTGTACAGTGGGACACCTTAGGGGAGCTGTGGAAACACAGGTATCAGTATTCTCTGAGGGACTGTTTCATTAGTGTAGCTTTACTGTGTGTGTGTGTGCGCGAGTGCATGTTCGGGCTTTCCTGAGCATTTTCTACAAGTTCTTAGATCTTTATTAACAGTTCACTTCCAGTGACTGTGTTTACCTTTTTTTTTTTTTTTTTAATTGAATCTACTAAGTGGGGACATAAAAAGTGGAGCCAGTCAGCTGACAGTGTTTGAGTCTCACATAGCAGGATGGGACACGGAGGCTTTCTGCCAGGAAGCAGCATTTATTTGTGTCAACATTGGCTTAGAGGATTCACATATAAAGATTGAGCCCCACGCATTACAGCGCATTGCCTTACATACCCTTCCTCAGTTCCCTTTTACATTTTAGCCCTGTTGTCGCGCTTACATGGAGGGAGACATTCCTGCTGGGTGATCTGTATATGTGGGTCATGACAGAGTCATATGTGCACACGCATACATAGATCTCACATTGTTCTGGGAGAGCCCTTGCCCCTCAGTTTAAGGGAGGAAGGGTTATGGTATCTGTGAGTCAAGCAGTGCTCCTTTTCCTACCTGAAGGTTTTCCATTTGCTTAGAATTCAGCACTGTGCAAACACTGTCATAATCCTGAATCTTCATGGAAAGAACAATGAGGTAAATTATGTTTTTCTTAGTTTTTTTCAGTCAGGCTGTGAAACCATAAATTTTATTAACAGATGCTTATATTGTATGAAGTAACCATTGTGTCATAAACATTTATTTAGATGCCACAAGACTTGTAAATAGATTAATACGGATTTTATGTCATAATTACTCTTCATTCATTCTATGTACTTGATAGCGTTTGTATCAGTTTTGAAGGAGAAGGTGGGAAATCAGATATTCATGGTGTTTTATAATCTGCTTTTAGAGTCAGCTGTCTCAGGGTTACCTCATTTGCTCTACTGGTGTCAGGCTCCGAATCGTGGCTGGGTACTGGGTAGGGGAGGGGGTGTTTGGGTGGAGTGCTGGGACTTTGGCCTCAGAGGTATCGTCCATTATCTTTACGGGATCATCTTTAAAGGGCATGAATGCAGACCTTTCACCCACTTCTAAAACTGAAACACTTCTACCGTGGTTTCAAAATTGCCCAAATTGGTCATACTCCTTTGAAGGAGGCAATAGCTAATTTCAGATAAACACAAGTGCTTAGTGAATTTGACCAATGCAGGCATGGTAAATTAAAGTTGTCCTTTTTATAAAAACAGAATGGTCATAAATATTTAGTTTATATTTCCACTTGCGTGTGTGATAGGTCACCACAAATACTGTAAAAAACAGACTTCTGTATTGTGCGTGCATCACAGGGCTCTGAGCAGTGGCCTGCTTTCTGTTCACTCTAGCATTCCTTTTTGCCTAACAGTCTATAAAACTTACTACTTCTAAGGATTGTTTTAAATGCCTTGTGCGTGCTATGTAAATCTGATCAGTAGCCTCATAACTGTCACAATTCTCATTTTACAGGCGAGGAAACGCCTTGTTCAAGGACACACACCATAGTCCCTTCAAATCAGTTTGGCACTCTGCTGTTCCGGTTACCTTTGCAACCCTTTGAAGTCCTGAGGAAACTCTTGTTTGCTTGTTTCAAGACAGGGTTTCTGTGTATCACCTCCGGCTGTCCTGGAACTCACTATGTAGATCAGGCTGGCCTCGAAGTCACGGAGACCCACCTGCCTCTGCCTCCCAAGCACTGGGATTAAAGGCGTGTGCCACCACTGCCTGGCTCTGAGGATACTCTTGAGAGAAGAGAATCCAGATTTGAGGATTTTCTTTTGATGGCTCTTGAGTGGTGAACTGGACTGTAGAGATCTCCTGGGCAGATGTGCTGGAGGAGACTGCTGCTCTGCTTGGTGAATGGGGCCGAGACACACGTCAGTGAAGGATTTTCTTGGGTCTGTCCTAGCTCTGCAGGCCTCACGCTGCTGGGAAGGACTGGTTGTGGCAGGTGCTATTTTTGTCATCAGGACGGTCTCTGCTAATTTTCAGTGTAGTGACCTCCCCAGATAGACGTGTTCTGACAGTCTCTGATGCTTTCCATCTGGGGAAGGATTCTAATCAGCTTTGTGCTTATTCAGTGAGACGTAGCATCGTATTTCATACAAAAATACTCCATAATGATAAAAATAACACTTAACAGAGTGAAATGGTTTTTCTTTGCTTAGTTTTCAGACACATGGGTTTTATACCTTAAAATAGAGCCACATAGAAGCATTCCTTCCTTGTGTGAACTTATAATTGTATAATAGAGTCAATAGTGAATCACAAGCTTTAATATGTGATTTTTTTTTTGCTGTAAGTTGTGATCTCATTATTGCATTCTTACTTTTTTTTTTTAAAGCTACACTACGGATTTTATTTTATTTCTAAAAAATTTTTATTGAAAGTTTTTTTCTTTGTTTGTTTTCATGCTGGGTGGAAGAGCACACCTTTAATCCCAGCACTTGAGAGGCAAAAGTAGGTAGATCTCTGTGAGTTTGAGGCCAGACTGGTCTACAGAGTGAGTTCCAGGATAGCTAGGGCTACACAGTGAAACCTTGTCTTGCACCCCCCCCCAAAGTTTATATTTTCATCATGTTCTCCTCCTCCTCCAGCTCTTCTCAGATCACCTCCCTCTACAGCCAACTTTATATTCTTTCTCTCTCTTTAAAACAAACAAGAAAAACAAGAAACATAAAAAGAAAACCACACTCAAAAATGAAAATCAAAATAAGCAAGTAAAAGGCCAACAAGACAAAAATACCCAAAGCAAAGTACCTATAGAAATGCTATTAAATTCATTTTGGCCAACAACTCCTGGGCATGAGGCCTGCTTTGAGGTGTGGTTAATATACCCAGTGAGACTCCATTGGAGAAAACGAATTTTCCTTTGCCAGAGGGTATCCACCGCATATAGTTTGTTAGTTAGGTGTGGGAGTGCATGCCTGGTTCTTCTCCTCAGTTGGGGACCCAGACTGGCTTGTGTGTTCTGTCACAGTCTCTGTGAGTTACTGTGTGCGTCAATACTGCTGTGTCAGGAAGACAGTTTACTTGGTGTCATCCATCACCTCTGACTCTTAAAATCATTTGGCCTTTTCTTCCTCATAGATCTCTGAGCCTTGAGGGGAGGGCTGGGAGGAAGACATTAGTATAGGACTGAGTGCTCTCCTCTTCCTACACTGTCTAGTTGTGGGTCTCTGTTAGTTCCCATCTACTACAGGAAGCATCTCTGATGAGGGCTGAGTGTATGAATGTACTGGTCTATGAATGTAGCCGTATGTCAGTAGGAGTCATTCCATCTTATGTTTGGTTAACAGCATAATAGCATTAGGTCTTTTTCCTAGGCCATCACCTATCTAGTCTCAGGTGTTTGGTTACTTTAGCAGTGTCAGGTATGTGTTCAATCTCATGTAGTGGGCCGTAAATTCAACCAAAAAGTTGTTGGTTACTCCAGTAATATTTATGCCACTATTGTACCCGTGTATCTTTCAGGGAGGTTACTGTTGAAGGTCACAGGGACTGTAGCAGAGAGATACTATTTTTCTTTTCTCATAGTAAGCAGAGTACCTTCCAGTTATGAACACTAGTTGGTAGGGGTGAAGCTTCTAGTTAGGTGCTAGCTTGACTTCTCTTTGTTTGATAACAAATATAAGTGTTGTTTTCATCAGTAGGGCCTTATCCTCAGGTTGTAGAGAGTAACCAATAGCTTGGGCCACCATCTCAACAAGATGTTATCTGTAATCTGGCACTGGATGTTTTACTTGGTGGCATAAGATGTCTTTGTCTCTCCTATTATTTAGTGACTCCATTTAAATTCCTTTCATAATGTGTATATTTTAGGAAGTGTTTACAGTAGTAGGTTTCTATATAATTTTCTAAATGCTTTTAGTGTTAATTGTCTCCCATATTTCCTTCTTTACTCCCCTATTCTTCCTTACTTAATCTTCACATACTAGTTTCTCCCTTTATAATAATATGACATATTCTACTTCCTCTTCCTTTTGCTCTCCTCCCCCCTAGTCCCTTATTAGCTACTCCACCTTTGTGGTTAATTCAGATTGTAGCACATATATTTAAGGCTTGAAGGCTAATATTCACATGTGGAGAAAATATATAGTTATCTTTTGGGGCCTGGGTTAACTTAGTCAGGATGACTTTTTTTTTTTTTTTTTTTTACAAGCTCCATTCATTTTCCTTCAAATTAGTTTTTCTTAACTGTTGAGCAATATTCTATTGTGTATATATACACCTCAAAGGAATTTAGAAAATCCCCAGTTGGGGGATTTCTCCGTGGATGCAATAAGCTAAATCTAGCTGAAATAATAAGACCAGGTTTAATAAGCAGAGCAAAGCAATTCCCAGGTGACTTTTGGGAAGGTAGGAGAGAAATCACATGGCAGGTTCAGGCACCCAGTCTTAAAAACCCTTTAGGAGTGGTCCTGAGTATCTCAGGGAGGAGCCACTGCTTGGTGGGCTTTCTGAAGGCAGGATCTGGAGAAAGAGAGGTGGAGCTGAGGTGGAGCTTCCACTTAAACAATACCAAATTTTCATTATCCATTCATCAGGTGATAGACATCTAGGCTGTTTCTAATTTCTGACTTTAATAGTAGAGCAGCCATGAATATGGATGAGCAAGTGTCTCTATAGTAGGGTGTTTATATATATGTCCAAGAGTAGGGTAGCTGGATCTTGAGGTACGTCTATTCCTATCTTCCTAGGGAATCACCACACCAATTTCCATAGTGATTGTACAAGTTCGCACTCCCACCAGTAATAAATGAGTGTTTTCCTTTCTCTACATGTTTGCTGGTATGAACTCATTTGTTTTTACTGATCTTGGCTGTTCTGACTGGTATAAAATGAAATCTCAAAGTGGTTTTAATTTGAATTTATCTGAAGACTAAGGGTGTTGAACATTTCTTTAAGTGTTTCTCAGCCATTTGTATTTTATCTTTTGAGAACTCTCTGCTTAGTTCTGTACCCATTACTTGCAGTTGGGTTTTCTCAAAGTCTTATTTTTTTTTGTTTTGCTTTGTTTTGGTTTTGGTTTTTGGTTTTCCAAGACAGGGTTTCACTATGTAGTCCTGGCTGTCCTAGAACTCACTCTGTAGACCAGGCTGGCCTTGAACTCACAGAGATCTGCCTGCCTCTGCCTCCCAAGTGCTGGGATCAAACATGTGCAATAACCAGTTTTTTAAATTCTTTCTATATGTTAGTACTAACTTTTTAATCAGATGCATAATTGGTAGAGATCTTTTCCCGATTTGTAGGCTGCTGCATTGCCTGAATGATGGTTTCCTTTGATATAAGTCAGATTTTTAGCTTTATTAGGTCCCATTTATTCATTACTGGTCTTAGTGTCTGTTCAGAAAGCCCTTTACTGTGCTTATGAGCTCAAATCTATTCCTTACGTTTTCTTCTTTCAGATTCAGGTATCATGTTTTGTGTTGAAGACCTTGATCCATTTGGAATTAAATTTTGTGCAGGGTGATAAATAAGGATCTGTATGGCATTATTCCATATTCAGTGTGACCAGCACCATTTGATGAAGATACTGTCTCTTCTCCAGTGTACATTTTGACCACTTTGTCAAAAATGAGGTATCTATAGTTGTACAGACTTAAGTCTGGACTTTAATTCAATTCCGTTGATCAATGTTTCTTAATGCCGATACCATGTTGTTTTATTATGTCTCTGGTACAACTTGAAATTATTTTAACTATTCTGCTTTTTTGTTTCTGTTTCTGTATTTGTTTATTGCTTTGTATTTCCATATGAAGTTGAAATTTTTAAATTCATGTGAAGAATTGTGTTGGAATTCAGTGTGATTGCATTGAATCTGAAGGATGGCCGTTTTCACAATATTAATCCTACTGATCCATAATCATGGGAGGTCTTTTCTTCTGGTGTCTTTTTCAGTTTCCTAAAATTTTTTATTATACTAGTCTTTTACTTGCTTGACTAGAGTTATTTCAAGATACGTTGTTTGCCTTGAGGCACCATTTTCCCCATCTTTCTCAGACTGGATAGGAAGGCTCCTGATTTTTGCTTGTTAATTTGTATCCTGATTCTTTGCTGAAAGTGTTTAACAAATATAGAAGTTTCTTGGTGGAGCTTTCAGAGTGTTTTACATATAAAATCTTATCATTTGCAAATAATGATACTTTGACTTCCTACTTTCCTGCGTATATCCCCTTGATCTTCAACTGTCTCATTACTCTAGCTAAGATTTAAAGTAATATATTTAATAGGTATGGAGAAAGTAGACATTCTTGTCTTGTTCCCTGTTTTAGTGGAAATGGTTTGAATTTCTCTGTTTCGGTTGTTTTTGGGATATGTGTAAACTGCCTTTATAATGTTGAGGTATGTCCCTTGTTTCCCTAGTCTTCTCCAGGACTTTTATTATGAAAGGGTGCTAGATTTTGTCAAAGGCCTTTTCTGCATCTAGTGAGATGAACATTTTTATTTTTTGGCCTTTCAGTCTGTTTATGTGGTGTATTGGGTTTATTGATTTGTGTATTTGTACCACTCATACATCTCAGGTATGAAGCCAATATGATCATGGTGGATAAATCTTTTTGATGATCTTTTTGATTGGATTTAGGTTGTAAGTATTTTATTGAGAAACTGTGTCTATGTTCATAAGAGGTATTGGTCTGTAATTTTCTCTCAGTCTCCGTCTTTGTCCCTGTCTTTCCTCTCTGTGTCTCTCCCCCCCCTCTCTCATTATTGTACTTTTGTGTGGTTTAGGTAATATGGTAATAGTGGAAGTTGAAGGTTGCTGAAGCCAGGACCACACGGAGGCCAGTCTCAAGTCCTCCTGATGGATATGAGCCCAGAGGCTACAGGTGCTGTGTCTCAGGATCATGGTGCTAGGGGCTGCTTCCCAAGTTCTGATGTTTGAGTCATTTCATCAGGAGGTGGCTTTGGTAAAGGGACTCACAGCTTAGGGCTGCCTCACTAACCTATCAGTGTCACCTTAAGGTTAATTTATTAGTATATCACAGCCTGAGCTTGACTCTCATCTTAGCTGCCTGTGGCTGGTTCATTAACTATCAGAGCTTGCCTCTGGGGCCCTACATTATTCTCAGTCACATAAAATAATTTTCAATTTACACAAAATGGTTTCACTTAATGTTATTAACAGTATTTGGGACTATTTTCACTCTTTTTTTTTTTGAGACAGGGTTTCTCTGTAGTTTTGGAGGCTGTCTTGGAACTCCCTCAGTAGACCAGGCTGGCCTCAAATTCACAGATAGGTGCCTGCCTTTGCCTCCTGAGTGCTGGGATTAACAATGTGGCCACCACCGCCCAGTGACTAATTTCATTTTTAAGCAAACAAGAAAAATCAAATTAAAATTAAGATGTCTAAAACATACTGCCAGGTTGTGGCTTGGTGTTTTCACTAAGCAGATAGAAATGTGCCAGTAGTTTACATGCAGTATTTTTGGTTATTTCTACGTTTTTTTCCTTTTCTTTTTTAAATTTTCTTTTTCTTTCAGCCTGAAGGGGTCTGGTTCTTGCTCCCTTTTAAAAAGTGTATTTATTTTTTTCCATTTATTTATTTGAATTAGAAACAAGATTGTTTTACATGTCAATCCCAGTTCCCACTCCCTCTGGTCCTCCCCCCCCCCAACTAATACCCTACCTATCACATATCCTTTTTGCTCCCCAGAGAGCGTGAGGCTTTCTATAGGGGGTCTTCAGAGTCTGTCTTATCCTTTGGGATAGGGCCTAGGCCCACCCCCGTGTGGGAGTATTCCTCTATGTAGAATGGGCTCCCAAAGTCCACACCTATGCTAGGGATAAGTACTGAACTACTACAGGAGGTCTCGTAGATTTCGGAGGTTTACTCACTGAAACCCATGTTCCTGGGGTCTGGATCAGTCCCATGCTGGTATCCCAGCTACCAGTCTGGGGAGCAAGAGTTCCCCGATGTTCAGGTCAGCTGCAGAAACACAGTTTTTATCTCAAGTAGGTTAAGGAGACTTTATTCTAGAACCTGATATGAGTGACCATGACCGAAGAACAAAGATTCACATTACCCCAAATTCCATGTTCTGACTTTGGAGGTGTTATCTTCTTGATATTCTTATAGTAACAGAACAAAGAAATTTATAAACCAAAGCAAAATTTGAATCCGCTGGTTAGGGCATCAGGTGAGCCAGGTTACAGTAAAGTGGAGGAACTGCTGTTCCAGGCCTTAGATCCTGTCCTACAGCAGCATTCTTAGGCATCTAGCAGATGGAAGCTAGTGGTCAACTATTAAGGTATAGCATAGACACAGAGGTGGGCAAGGAAAGGCTATTAAAATTGCCTGGAGGATATGATGTTTCAAAAGAAAGGAGAAGACACTGAGCTGGGTAGAGAACCATGTTGGTGCATAGCATCTCTGCAGAATGGGAAACAGAGACAACTGTCTGGCACATTACAGTCCTTGGGTTCAAGTGTAGCTCAGTATGTAAACACATGTATCTGTTTTGAGACAGCCAATACTTAAGTGAGTGGAAATTAGTGTGTGTGATAAAGTCACTCTGTCTTGCTGTCCGTTGGGAATACAGTGTGCCATCCCTGAGATGTTCCAGGTTCATTTACTAAATAGAATGTGTTGGTCAGCCAGGTGTTTTGAGCCTGACTCTGTATTCAGGTGGCTTGGTGGTACTTCTGAATAAGCAATTTGGAGCAACTTGCTCTCTGATGTACCAGTGGCTTTTCTGTTGCCATGACAGACACAATGGGAAAGGGATCCTATAGAAGTATTCATTTTGGCTTCTGGCTGGAGAAGGTGAGTTTATAGCAGCACGGGAGGCCTGGCAGCGGGGGACTGGATCGAGAAGCTGAATGATCACATCTTCAACAGCAAGCAGGAAGCAGAGCAGAGGAAGCGGAAGTGGGGCCAGGCTATAAACCCTTAAGCCCCTCACCCCACCTGATGAAACTTAGGAAGCTGTAGCTTTAAGTAGCAAAGTTGTAGCAATAAAGTTAAAGTTAAAACAATTAGTATCAATAAAGTTAAAGTTAAAACAATTAGTATCTTTTTCTGTAAAACAAACAAAAGAAAAAAAACCAAAGCAAAATAAAAAAAAAAATCCTTTGCCTGTAATTGGATAAGAAACTCCTTATAACTAGGGTGTTTTCTGACTAGATGAGTTATGAATAAGTGGCACTAGAATCTTGGTGTATTATTAACAGTGTCACACTATCTGGCGGGCTGGTGTCATGTTATACCTAAATATAATATTGCATCTAAAATGTGCTGTTCGGCTATTTACTGAAAGTACAGGTTGTTCTTGTATTGGCTATATCCTCACACACGTGCTACTGCACAGCAGAAGCAGAATAAAATGAAGTAATTGTTAGTAAGTTAAAATGCTCTATTAAAAAAAAAAAAGCCGGGTGGTGGTGCACATCTTTAATCCCAGAATCCAGGAAGCAGAGGCAGGCAGATCTCTTGAGTTCAAGGTCAGCCTGGTCCATAGACTGAATGCCAGGACAGCCAAAGCTACATAGTGAAACCCTGTCTCAAAAAAACAAACAACAACAAAAACTCATTCCTAATCATTAGAATGTCAAAATTGGAGTATTTTATATTCAAAATGAAGCAGAAAGATTTTTTTAATTACACATATAATTCAAAATCTAAAACACACCAGTCTCTTCCTGCCTTAGTTCAATTTAGGAGGCAATTGGCTTTCTTAAATATCTGACTGCAGTCTATTAGCATTTGCTGTGTATGATTTATGCTTATCATGTATTTGTGTGGAGGATGGGGTTTTAAAGTTTTTGATGACATCCAACAACCAATTGGAAAATATTTTAATTGCACTTCCTTCTTTGAACTAAGTTATAAGGGGTGGCAGATTGAAAGCTCCAATGTCTGAGGTTTGTCATGTGTTACTGCACACTAATTATAACACTTCTGATATTGCAATATTCATTTAAAACATTTAATATATGCCACCACCCGCATAGCTGGCTTGTGGGCTGGGATCCTGTAATGCCATCGAATATTCCTTTACAGACTCTGGGCAGCACCCACACTCTGACAGAAAAAGATGTTGAAAGCCCTAGATCTAGAAGCACCATGCTGGGAGGGGCAGCCAAGATTTGCTCCCTGATGGCAACTCCATTCCTTAAATAATTTGTGACTGATGAGGCTGAATTGGAGTTGAAGAAAGAAGGAATTTGGGGTGGGGCAGTATGTGAAGCCTTGAGGAGAGAACACAGAGACGAATCACAGGGCAAAGGATTGTGGGTTATAATCGGGTGGGGAGTCGTGCCATCTCCCACCCATCCAGGCCCCCACCCCCAGGCCAACAGGGCCAGGGCTGGGGGCTGGGATTGTCCTCACACAGGCCATGCCTTTCAGCTCTTGCTTCAGCATCAGATGTTGGGTGAGTGAACATCAGAGGCAGCCCTGGAGCAGGGCTGAGGGGCAGGGCTCTGGGTGATTGGGACAGCTGTGCAATACCACAGGAGCCACATCAGACAGTCTGCATCCATCATCATGCTAAGCCTCTTGTGACGAAGCTACTGGCTAACCAGCATTCAGAAATTACCGAAATCCTCATCAATGACTAATGAACGAGGGCTGCCAGCAGGTGGTGGAGAGTGCTGCCCAGCGCTATTATTAGACTGCGCTCGGCCTCCTAATTGTAGAAGTATCAGTAGCTCATTTGCTTGAAACTCTCAATTGAAGCTTTCTTTGAGGGGAAAATAAATTATAGAACAGTTATCACTGATTATGGGCAACCAAATTTAATTTGCATAGCAGTTAATACATTTCATGTTGGCTATCAGTAGCCATATCCATTTCTTCAATGAAAAAGTTGATGAAACTATGTGTGTGTGTGTGTGTGTGTGTGTGTGTGTGTGTGTGTGTATGATGAAAAGTTAATTAAATTGCACATCATTATTTTCCGTCTCCTTGAATTTTTTTGTTCATGATGTGTTAATTTTTTTTCATTATTAGTTCATTTCAAACTGAGCTTTTGAATGGTCCAGTTTTGTTTTTAAGCTTTGCACTGAAGCATGTGGAAAAGCAAATGCTGTCCCAGCAGAGCCCCCTAGAAGTCTTGTGTCTTTGAAAAGAAATCAGTGTGAAGCCACAGATGACTTTGTGGTTTATTTTTTCTTGGTTATTGTTTTGTTTTGTTTTGTTTTTAAGTGTAAATACTGGTTTCCCAAGTAAATTTGAATAGTTATGAGACTATGTATGGGTGGCCCAAGCGTTGCTGCTCCATCATTCAGATAAAGTCTCAGTAGCCCAGGCTCTGCTGATTCGCTTTGTAGGGCAAGAAGCTGAGTCGTTTTAGGTTAGCTCTTAGGGAGACTGACCCTTTCTAAGCAGACAAAATCTGAGGTGACCGATGTGTTAGCCATGATGTTGCTGTATTTACACACTGTGAATAGAATGCACTGGCTGAACAGCCTGTCAGGTCCTGCTACCCCTTAAAACCTGTAGAAGGAGCCATATGGTGAGTGACAGTAGGAATTACAGAGAAGCTACTTTGTATAGAAGATACTTAGCAGAACAAAGTATTTTCATTTTGGGGGGGGGGGGGTCCGGTTGGCCAGTTTCTCTTTTTTCTGTTGTGGTTCATATCTCAGAGATTTTGCCTAACACTGTTATAAAGAAGATATTTACCTCCATTTCCTTCTGGAAGTTTTTATTTCAGGACTGTAAGCCATTTTATTTAATTTTTGTCTATGATGCTAGGATGTTAGTCACGTACGAAAGTCTTACAGTAGTTGGGACTGAAAAGACCTGTCTTTCCCCCATTGAATTACTTTGATATCTTTGTTAAGAATGTGCTTGTCACAGGCTGGTAAGCTGGTCTGTCAGGCTTCTGTTTTGTTCCCTTGATGCATGCAGCTAGTTTTATATTATTAACATTTGGATGATCATAACTTATAACTACTGCTCTTTTAAAAACTGGCTTTGACAGCTCTAGTTTTAAATTTCTCTAGGTCCATTTTAAAGTCAGACTATCAATTTGTACAAGCTTTTGGTGTTTTGGTGGTGACTGTATAAAGCCATAGATCATTTGAGAAGTCACATGTTTCCCTGACCGAGTCTTCTGAGCTGTGAGCCTGTTATTTAGGTCTCCTTTATTTTCTCATCGAAACCTTTGTAGGTATGTTACTGTGATGATCAACAGAACACAGACTTTGACTGTGATCTAGGTTCACAGAAGGACTTTGCTTCTTACTTTCTGAATGACCATGGGCATGTTAATTTTGAGTCCCTGAGTTGCATCAAATAGGGATCATACCTCATTGTTTGTGTGTGTGTGTTGGGGAGGGTCATGAAATAATGTATGTAAAGACCCTGTACTGTGTCTGGAGAAAACTGTAGTGCACAGTCAGAGTCACTGTCCTTGGCTTGGCCGTCAACATCATCTTGCCATCTTCAGCCCGGAGTATTGATAGCCTGCTTCTACTTCTGCCAAATACATACCTCTGTCTGGCCAGCCACATGGGTTGCAACAGCTGCACAGGGCCCCCTTTCTGGTCAGCCTGGTTGAGTACTATACAACTCTTGGTATCTGTGCCTTGTCTGCTTCCCTCCTTAGGAACCACCTCCAGCTGTGCTGTTGAAACAGACTCCTTCTGGGCTGCACTGATAGCATTGGCTGGGGAGCTGCTGCTCTCTTTCCTGTTCAGCCTGTTCTCTGGGTGTCTAGTCTTGCTTCCTCCTGCATGCAAGATGTCCTGAGTGCTGGTTTGCAAGTCTACTGTCCTTTCTGTTTGATGAGTGTAACTTTTGAGATTTGAGGCTGCCTTACAGTCACACATTTTTGGGAGTTTGTTGATTGGACATTAACAAGTTGAATAAATAGGACCATGTGCTTCAAATGCTTATACAGGACATTTTTTTCTTTAATTGAGTAATATTTTTGTTTTAAAATTCTATAAAGATGATTGTGAAAACAATTTAGTATTGCCTAAATCTGCTTGTCTTCTGTTGTTATTCCCAATCTTAGGAATTCAGAAAGTCTAGAGTTTTGAAATCACAGCCTTTACCCTCCCTGGTGGCCCCTTCTTGCTGGTCAGACTGTCCCTCTCAGGATCTGCAAGGAAATACCTAATGGCTTCTATGGAATGATTTGAGTCCCCTCTGTCTTCCTGGTGGCTGTACTTTTCTATAACTGTTTGGCTTCAGAAGAAGTATTCTACATTTGGCACTAAAAATTATTCTTGTTTCTGAATCCATTACATTTTATTCAGCTTTGGGTTTAGAACAAATATGCTGCTTCCTACCTAATTAGCCCTGAGCACAGCAGCTGCTTATCGATTTCTTTATATTTGAGTTGGGAATGATACCCTAGAATAGTACCTCAAGACATGTAGTAGGTACTTAGTAAATATGAGCAGGTCACTTTATTCTAGGTCATTGAAGAGTGACAGCCTATGCTCCCATCTTTATACAAACCATTTAGGCAATGGGTAGTTTAAACTAGTGTTAATTGGGCCTGTCAAGAATAAAACAACAGCCCGGTGTTGGTGGCGCACGCCTTTAATTCCAGCACTCGGGAGGCAGAGGCAGGCGGATCTCTGTGAGTTCGAGGCCAGCCTGGTCTCCACAGCGAGTGCCAGGATAGGCTCCAAAGCTACACAGAGAAACCCTGTCTCGAAAAAAAGAATAAGACTACTGCCACTATTTAAAGCCATATCTGCATATCTGAAGCAAGCTTTAATTAAACACTGGCCAGGAGGATGGACTCTCTAGCCAGGTCCATCTCTGGGTTCCCAGAAAATGGCTGAGTCACATCTTGCAGAGGCTCACACAGGCAACCTCACAAGGCCACCATATTTCCCATTAGGTCCAATTGGAGCAAGCATGTATCCTGACTATTCCCTGCCTGTGTACCTCCCGCCTACATCCAGTCAGGAGCAATTGTACATTCTGACATACTTCCTACCCACATGCTTCCTGTTCACATGTGATCAAGCAATTCCAGTACAGATGGGTCCAACAAACATAGAACAAACAGGAACTAATTCCCTTGCAGACAGAACTCTTTTTCTGCAAGGTAGATTTTTCCTGTTTTGATCTCACACTTGTTGCATCCTTTAATCATTATAGTGAACGTGTGTGTGTGTGTGTGTGTGTGTGTGTGTGTGTGTGTGTGTGTATGTGTGTGTTTACAATTGACTTGCTTATTGACTTGGTTTTTCTTAAGAGGTGGTAGCACTCGGGAGGCAGAGGCAGGCCGATCTATGTGAGTTCGAGACCAGCCTGTTCTACAAGAGCTATTTCCAGGACAGCTCCAAAGCCACAGAGAAACCCTGTCTCGAAAAACCCAAAAAAAAAAAAAAAAAAAAAAAAAAAAAAAAGAAAGAGGTGGTAAAACTGTGGAAGCCCAGAGAGAGTCTGCGGTGATATTTTCAAAGTATTGCTCATATCCACTGAGTTTTGTTTTGTAAGATAACATGGAGAAGCAGGGTATAGAAGTGCACATCTTTAATCCTAGCACTTGGGAGTGAGGCAGAGACAGTCAGATCTCTGAGTTCAAGGCCAGTCTGATCTATAGAGGGAGTTCCAGGACAGCCAGGATTAGACAGAAAAACCCTGTCTAACTCACGGAGAGGATTGAGATGTAGCCCAGAGGTACAGTGTTTGCCTGGCTTGCTAGAGGCCCTTGGCCATCCTCAGCCCTGTCTAACCCTGCATGGCTGTTCCTGTAGTCCTAGCACTTAAGAGGCAGAGGCAGAAAGATCAGTGCAACTTGGAGTCCAGCCTCCGAGTTCCAGAGGCACACCGTGAGACTCTATTTCAAACATAGAAACTCACCCTCAAACATGGAAATTTCACTGTAAAATAATGAATCTGATTTTCCAGAGACCCTGTTTTTAACATGTTTCTATATAAATCTACTGAGTCAGGAGGAAGGTATTTGATTTGCAGAGCTAAATAGGAAATCAAGACTCTTAGACTCCTGGTTTATTTCTTCAGTCCCTGGTGATTCAGTTTCCTTAGAAACTGCATAATGTACATTATTTATGAATTATGAGCAAGTTAGCTTAGGAGCCCCATCACTTGTTTGGAACTTGTTTCAAGTCTGGAAAAGTAATTGAGTATGTCAGTGATTCAAATACTCAAGAAGAAGTATGTATTTATTAAGTATTTAATTAATGTACTCAGTTATCTACTTAAATTTTAAAAATTATAACATTAAAAGTGTGAAATGTGCCACAAAGGAAGTTTGTTTAAAAAATTCAGAATTTAAAATGGTTCATATGGTTTCTGCTTTTGTACAGTGAACTAAAAATTCAGCTAATCAGTGTCAGCTTGCAGTGTTTGGCCTAAAGTCTTGTAATTTCCCAAAGATTATCAGACAAGTTGATCAGACACATTTGGGACCCAAGCACTTGGGGAAAAGAAGTAACAGTGTAAAATTTAATACTGTTACATAAAACGTTTAACAAAGAAAAGTTGAAAGGCAAAGTGCTACAGTAGGATAGAAACAAAATAAAGTTTTTACATGCAAAAGTAAAGCAGTAAAACTTCCGGTTTTTCAAGACAAGTTTCTCTGTGTGGCTCTGACTGGCCTGGAACTCATTTTGTAGACCAGGCTGGCCTTGGACACACAGAGATCTACCTGCCTCTGCCTCCTGAGTGCTGGGATTAAAGGTGTGTACACCCACTGCCTGACTAGCAATAAAACGTTTAAACTTTAGTTAATTTATTTTCTTGTTTCTGAGATAGAGTCTTAGTCTGTAGCCCCCTGCCACCGGCCTGAAGCTTGTTCTGAAGCTTTGAGATCTTCCAGTTTTATCCTCTATAAGGCTGAGATTACTGGTGTGAACCACTACATCTGTCTTCATTCTGTTGTCTTTCCTGAAACATTGGTGTGAGATGATAAACATAGTCATTTGTAAGGCATTGCTGGTATTGGCTGTCACTGGAAGGAAATGCTTAACTCTGATAGGATCTGGGCAGGGCTGAGTTTGATCTTACTCAGTTATGCTCCTGGCTTCTGTGAAAGTGTGTTTAATGGAGCTAGGTTTCTGTGGACATTGGAGGGCAGTCTGTTTTATTATTCAGTTCTAAAGAAATGTATCCTTGCAATGGAGATTTAGATGAATTTTGCATCATCAAAATTTAATTGTCGAAAGAAACTAAAAAGTGAGGTTTGGTGGCTCAAGCCTGTAATTCCAGCACTCATGGAGGCTGAGGCAAGAGAGTTGCCAGGAGTTTGAGGCTACCCTGGAATACATAGTGAGTTCCTGGTCAGCCGGGACTACAGAATGAGAACTTGACTCAAAAGACTAATAGGAAAACAAATAAACAAGCAAGCAAATAGATACCTAAAAGTTCTAGGAAATGGGGAGTTTTTAAGAGAAATATAATATTCCTCCTCTTTGTGTGTCAATGAGAAATTTCAGTTGTATCAGATCATGTATCCTCATTTAATTAATTGTGACCTTACCTACTTTTTTTTTAATTTTTAAAATCTTTCTTAATTATACGTTTTCCTCCAGAACTCTGTTTCAAAGTCAAGGCAATGATTTGTCTGTGTCCTTCTGATGGAAGAATCAAAGATGATCTGACCACCAAGCATTCGGCTCCTCAGTAAAAATCCAGCTGTAAAATCTGACTGGTGGGAAGCTTGGCATGCTTTGTTGTGTAGACACACAGTATGTACAGAAAGCCTGCATCTCTATTTTATCAGTGTAAACCATAAACTCCAAAAGATGCCTACTCCAATGCATGGGGAAATAACCTAGCTAGAGTGTAGAAGGCTGGATTTGTCATATGTTTGGTATTGGGAACTTCGGAAATATTGGAAAATCGAGATCACAGTCCTGGGCAGAGGGCAGGCAAGGATGGAGATGACAACACCTCACAGTGTTTTCAGGGGAAAGAGCTCAGCTTCTGATGGGGGAGGGAAATGGTTCTGTGAAAGTTTGGCATTCTATCAGAAGACGGTGACAGTTTTTGTCTTTATAGAAGACATTTGTGTTCAGATTGTTCAGAGACCTCCCTACAGTTCTTCTTTATTACAGTTTGCATTCTCCTGACCACTTAGGAAGACTGAAGCTGTATTTTAATAATAGTGTCACTACCACTGAGTTTAGAAGGTGATTTCCCAAGGACGTCTGTTCCTAGTCACCCTTGCTACCCTTGTTCTCAGGCTAACAGGAGGCTCCCATCTGGTTTGAGAGCAGAAGTGTTGTACACTGTGGTTTCACTTTCCCCACCTGTAGAGAAGGAATAAATAGTGCCTCTTTTGAGGATTTTTGAGACCGCAGTGGGATGATGGGTAGTTGAGGACTAAGTGTATGAAAAGAGCCCTAAATGGCAGCTGTTAGTCCATAGATTTTCATGTCAGCTACACTGGAATATTTTTCTGTATTATACTGTACTTCCCTGTATGAAATTCTTTGTCTATTCTGTCTATTCTTTGCCTTCTTAAGTGTAACGATTTCTCTTTTCTCAGATTGAATTTTGACCTTTTCAAAAGTCTGGAATTCACGGAAGACAAGGAATTATCCAACACTTGATGAATGCTGATGTTTATATTGGGTTGGCTGGCAGCCAGGTGCAAGCAGCATTCAGCACCAGACATAAATTTTTTCCTTTACAAGAGGCCACATGGACACCAGGCTCCCATGGGTATCAATGGGTGTTATGTGTGTAGAGCAAGGGAAAGGTCTTACTATTAAAAAGTAGGGCACTGTGCTATGGAAGATAAATTGGTATGTTCCCATGAACTCATGTTTTGTCCTAAAAGATGTCTTTGTCTTGGGCCCTCTTAAAGAAAGTGGCTAGTAGTGTCAGTGTTTGATATAATTCTCAGTAGTTGAATCCTGTCTATCTGGTGTTATGAATTTGTTTAAAAAAAATGAGTAGTAGAGAAGTCTAGATAAAAATGTTTGTTAAAATCTCCATCTGTGTGTCTTGTTTAAGATGGTATTTGCTAAGAGGTTCCTGTTGCCCCAGGTTTAAATGATTGACTGAAATCTTTTCCTCAAGCGTTTGAAGGAAAGTGGTCCATAAATCTGTAAAGAGAAAAAAATGTTTGCTCATTGTTGGCAGAGGTCTGAAAATATAATTTTAATTATCTATATACTCTTATACTTTAAATATATAACATTGTACTATGAACTAATACTATTCGGTCTACTTACAATGCTGTCTTTAAGTCCTTTCTTAAAATTAGAAATTAAATAGGTAAACAGAAAATAAATAAGTGGAAATGGAAGTATTATATATTTACACACCAGGCTTAGTTTCACCTTACTGATCAATAAGATCAGGGTATACGGTGAACTTTATGTCTTTTCCTCTGTGAACTTAGAATTTTCTCCAAGGGTTTTTCAAACATTTCTTATATATATAGGTCATGTGTGGCTATGTGAAGAACTGGATTTCTCTGTGTAATTAGAAAGGGAAAATTACATATTCCTAGGTTGAGTGAGAGTTCTAGTTCTTTTGCTGTCTTTTGTAAGAGAAGACATTTCTGATCATGGATTACCTAGTTTACTATACAAATGAATTGTATACACTCTTCAGAAAGGTAGGCAAAGTAATAGGTCCGTACTTGCCTTCATCCTGGTACATTCTCGGACAAGGAATCCCCGCTGTTGTCATCACTGGGCAGAGCAGGTAAAGTGCTGGGTTTTGTTTTTGCTGCCTCGTGGAAACAAGAAAAAGAAAAAGAAGCTTAACCTGAAAGCAGAAGAATGTTTATTGTTGATGGGAAATAGTCTTGAGGGGAAAGCCAGAGACGCTAGAAGACAGAGGATACAATGGAAATACAGTGTCCGCATATGTGAAACACTGCAGTGAACTTCTCTGCAAAATACCAAGTTAAATACAAATCTTTGTATTTTCAAAATTTTTCCCAGATCTCAAAATGTTTCATATTTGAAAGTTTGAAACTTTATGCTATCTACACACAGTTATTAGATAACAGTGAAGATTTATAGTGTCCTGGCTGGCTTCGGTCCTGTTCCATGCTACCATGAGCCTCTGAGCCTCTCCTTGCTTCCTGGACTCAAGAGTAACCTCAAGCTCACCTTGTGCTTTTCCCACCCTAATTCTGGAATCTGTTATTTTTCTTGAGACTTCTAGTTTGTTTCAGCGGATTATCATATTTTAGAAGCACATGGGCTGAACATAGACTGCAGTTAGGTTTTATCTATTCACTGGGAAAACATTGAGCTAAATTTGAGAATGGTCATAGAGGAATGCAGAATTTAGATTCTTCTTTAAAAGTCGGCACTCTGGCAATACTGGGGCCCACATACCCGTGGCATTTGCTTGGGGTAAGCAAGGTAGCTCTTTGGGAAAGGCTCACACATCCTAATTTTTACCCCTGCACTCGAGGTGAAATGACAACTTTCCTGTCAGTCTACTTTACCCAAGTCGTCAGAATTGCCTGGATGCCTACTCTATACCTCTTTTTCATTTGCTTCCTTGACTTAGGCACAGTGTACTGACTTCATGGTATCTGTTACAGGAAAGGCAAAGGGCCCCTGATCTGAATGGCTGGAGAGGAGTTGGAGAGGGTGTGTGTGTGAGAGAGAGGTAGTTTGTAGAACTAATGAATCTTGAGAGCCAAAGTTCAAAAATAAACTAACCAAAAGTGACTTTATGTCGGTTACCTATTGTTATACACAACAAACTCCTGAAACCCAATACCTTCAAGCAATAAATATTTGCTCCCTCATGTAAGTATGAGTGTAGGGGACCTGTAGCCAGCCCCTAAGCAGGTGTGGCTACAGGTTCCCCATGACATCAGATAAAGTGGGAAATTACCAATATGGAGCCAAGTAGAAATATAAGGGTATTTAATAGGGAAAAGCCTTACTTACAGAGTGACCTAGCCAGCCGGCGTGGCAGCAGTCTATACGGCAAGCCGAAAAGGAAAACCGAAACTGAAACGCAGCCCTGAACCTCTCACTCTACATCACCCTGACCATGGCCTTGTAGGCATGGTTAGGCAGACCTGTAGCCAGCCCTTAAGCAGGCGTGGCTACAGGTTCCCCTACATATGAGGGCCTAGAGTCTAGGAGTGTCCCAGGTAGCTGTTTCTGGCTCATGGTGCCTGGATCTTGAGAGGCTCAGCTGGGCTAGTGAGTCTTCCCACACTTTGATATGTTGTTTCCAGGCTTCTGCTCTTTGTTTGCTGTTAGCTGGAGGCTAAAACATGCTCATACCATAGCAGCTTATTTTCCCCAGAGGGAAAGATCCAAAAGCAGGAACCTGGTACTATGTGCAGGTAGACTTGCAAGTGAGGTGTGTGCCACAGGAGGCTGACAGCCATAGTGACCCCAGAAGACACAGTGTTGGCAGAAGTAGCCTTTTGGAGCATGTGTGATATGTCATTTTAAGCTCTTCTATAGTGAAATTACTTGTGATTTTAATTATTCTACTCCACTAGTTGGCCCAGAATCTTATTTACTTTTGATATACTCCTAGACTAATTTAGAATGAGGTAATTAGTAGCTTCAGAGATCATATAGTTTATTCTCTAATTTTATAGTATTTTAAAAACTTACAATCCTGGAAAGAATGACTTGGTCCATTCCATTTCATCTGCTAGATGTGTGGGAGTTGTTGAAGCAGTTTGACTTGACTTCTTAGATATGACAGGCAGTCCCTTCCTGACACACAGTCTCTTTGTACCATTCACAGAGGATCATTTCTGTAAAATGTTACTTCAGAAACTTATTAACTGTGATTAATCTAGGAAATAAATCACATTATTTACTAACAAGAAATAACTCAGGTATCATATTGAAATTTTTGCTTTGTATTTTAAGAAATTTTTTATTATTTTAAGAGTGTGTGTATGTATACATACGTGTACGTACACACTTGAATTTAAGTAACCTCAGAGGTCAGAGATGTTCAATTGCCCTGGAGTTATAGGCATTTATAAGCTGGTGACATGGTTGCTAGGAACTGAACTCCAACCCTCTGCAAAAGCAGTATGTGTTCTTTGCTGCTGAGCCAACTTTCCAGCCTCTATTATGTAATTTTACATATGAACTTGACATTGGACTTTACCAGATGATGAAGCACTTACATAACAGAAGTCTGCCAAAAAATAGGCTAAAAATACACATATTTCTTCAAAGTTGAGTTTTTGATGAGCCAGCGTTCTTGTCATTCTCAGTCATAATGCCTGGAATAGCCTGTGTCCTCATGCAAGGGTGCTTCTCTCCCCTCCTACCATCACAGTGGCTCTTTTGGAGTGCATTTCATTAATAACACTGGTGTGCATTTGTTTCCCTTTCTGGAGTATTAGTACTCCATGTGTTCCATGTGTGTTACAGGCCGTGGCACCAGTGTCTTTTTTTTTTTTCCATCTTTTTTTTTTTTTTTTTTTTGAATTAGAAACAAGATTGTTTTACATGTCAATCCCAGTTCCCACTCCCCCCTCCTCCCCTACCACCCCTTCCCCGGCTAATACCCTACCTATCACATATCCTTTCTGCTCCCCAGGCCTTCCATAAGGGGTCATCAGAGTCTACCATATCCTTTGGGATAGGGCCTAGGCCCACCCCTGTGTGTCTTGGCTCAGGGAGTATCCCTCTTTGTGGATTGGGCTCCCAAAGTCCACACCTATGCTAGGGTGTGGAACTACTACAGGAGGTGTGGTAGATTTCAGAGGTCTCCTCACTGAAACCCATG
Organism: Cricetulus griseus; assembly: GCF_003668045.3. Taxonomy (NCBI): domain Eukaryota; kingdom Metazoa; phylum Chordata; class Mammalia; order Rodentia; family Cricetidae; genus Cricetulus; species Cricetulus griseus. Next base: position 13,939,321 of record NW_023276807.1, on the reverse strand, counting down.
TTCCTGGGGTCTGGATCAGTCCCAAGCTGGTATCCTAGCTATCAGTCTGGGGACCAAGAGCTCTCCCTTGTTCAGGTCAGCTGTTTCTGTAGGTTTCACCAGCCTGGTCTGGACCCCTTTTCTCATCACTCATTCTTCTCTACAACTGGATTCCAGTTCAGTTCAGTGATTGGCTGTGGGTGTCTGCTTTTACTTCCATAAGCTGCTTGATGAAGACTCTATGATGGCATATAAGACAGTCATCAATCTCATTATCAGGGCAGGGCATTTAAGGTAGCCTCTCCACTGTTGCTTAGATTGTTAGTTGGTGTCATCTTTGTAGATCTCCAGACCTTTCCCTAGTGCCTGATTTCTCTGTAAACCTAAAATGTCTCCCTCTATTATGGTATCTCCTTTCTTGTTTTCTTCTATTCTTCCCCCGACTCAACCTTTCTGCTCCCTCATGTCCTCCTCACCCCTCCTCTTCTCCCCTTCTCATTCTTCTAGCTCCCTCCCCCCTCCTCCCTTGCTTCCAATTGCTCAGGAGATCTTGTCCCTTTCGCCTTCTCCAGGGGACCATGTATGTCTCTCTTAGGGTCCTCCTTGTTTCCTAGCTTCTCTGGCAGTGTGGATTGTAGGCTGGTAATCCTTTGCTCTATGTCTAAAATCCACATATGAGTGAGTACATACCACGTTTGTCTTTTTGTGATTGGCACCAGTGTCTTTAATGCAACCATGGGGTGGAATTATGTTTGCCTGTGCATTTTGGCCCAGGACTTTTCACTTACTTTGCGGTGATTTATGTATGTTCAGTCTTGATAGAAGCAAAAGTTTTACAGCATGATTTGAATACTCTGAATTCAACACAGGAGGTATAAAGTCTCCTTAAATGATGTCACTTTTCTCAGACGCCTGTGGAGCAACTGCCCCTTGCAGATGGTTGCAATGTGAGGCTTAGCTTTAGCTATGTCAGCCTCCCTCCTCCCTGCATTGAAGAGCTTGTGAATTTTTGAAGTGATTCCTGGTTTCTTTAGATAACGTTCAGATTGTGTTTCCTTTCGAGGAGACTGTTACCAGATAAGAATTATGGTTGAAAGTCCTCCTACTTTCAGCATACAGGAGGCAGAGGCAGGCAGATCTCTGGGTTCGAGGCCAGCCTACTCTACAGAGTGAGTTCCAGGAAAAACAGAGAAACCCAGTCACAAACAAAACAAAACACAAAACCAAAACCAGTACTTAACAAAAACAGATTCCTCCTACAAATGGAATGGTTTGCTCTTTAGAAGCTGTATTGCTCTGGGATATGGTTAGCCCTTAAGTTGTGTTTAGAATGACAGAAGAAGTACCCTTCTTTCTAACTAGTGTTTGCCTTGAATAAAATAGGAGTCTTGTGCTCTTGACTTCTGACTTACTAAGTTGTTTGAAATGAGCAGAGTTAGGGTCTTCCTTTTTGGTTAATCTGCTCTAGTTTCCTTTCGCTGCTGTGATACAACACACTGACCAAAAGTGTCCTACGGGAGGAATGGGTTCATTTCATTGTACAGCACAGCCCATCACTGAGGAAGGATAGGGCAGGAATGCAAGCAGGAGCTCGAAGCACAACCCATGGAAGGAATGCTGCTCACTGCTCACTTGAACTTGTGTTTGACTAGCTTTCTTACACAGCGCAGGGCCAGCTGCCCAGAGACTGTGACATCCATACTGGCCTGGGCCCATTATATCATTTATCAAACCAGACAATTCCCCATAGACATGTCCACATGTCTGTCTGATCTCGGGTGATTGCTTAACTAGGACTTGCTTCTCAGATGACTCGACGCTATGTCAAGGTGACAGTTAAGGCTGACTAGGGCAGTTCCTATGTTGTATTTGTTGACTAACTGCCTTTGACACCTTGAAAATAAAATACTCTCCAGAGTTGGCGAGGTGATGGCTCGGTGACAAAGAGCACTGTTGCTCTTCTGGGACTCGAGTTTAGAACCTCCTGTGAATCAGGAGGTTCACAACTGCCTGTAAATCCACATCCAGGAAGGTCTGACACCCTCTCTGGCCTCTGTAGGCATGCACACATACATGCAACATACTTTCATACAGATAGACACAAATAACATGTAAGAATAACAAATCTTTAAAAAATGACATCATGTGTCATGGCTTTAGGATACCAACAGAGCAGGTGTTGGAGTCCTAGCTATGCTGTTGTTAAGTAGAGGCTTTTATGATTTAATTTCTGTGTACTTCAATCCTTATCGAGTTGATGGCCTCCTGTCAATTATTGTACCAATAAGCTGCTGTACTTTTAAGGAGTGTCTATGGAGGACATACTTCTGTAGTTGTCACACTGGGGCTGTTTTAAGGGCAGATTTGCATGCAGTGAGATCATATAATAGGGCTTGACTGTAGGAGGTTAGCAGGAACATGAGTGTAACACTTATTAGCCAGTTTTTGATGTTCTTACAGGTGGCTTTTTATATTATATCACTGATTAGTATTCTTTATGTTATCTTCAGTTTGGAAGTAATTATGTTATGGAAATAAAATATTAAGAGTATAAACTTTTCTACTAAATAATGTTTTTATTTTAATTAACATCATATATTCACTGTGCACAGTGATGGAAGTATAAGCTTTGTGAGGGTAGGAAATTTTTTTGTAAGTAGCATGTTTCCTATGCAGTTTTAAGTTGATAGAAAAAAATTGGGCAGAAAGTAAAAAAAGCCCCTCTGTGTTTCTTCTTCTGTTGTTTCTTTTATTAGCATCTTTAATAGATACAGAACATGCTTTTTAAGTAAGGGCTGATACTGATACATTATTATTATTATTATTATTATTATTATTATTATTGTTATTATTATTGGATACATAGTTTATACTAGGGTGTTGTACCATTTTACAGATTTTGGCAAATGTTCTTCTGTACCACACTCCCCTATTACAGAATAAATTACAAGAGTTCCACTAAAACCCTGAGGCTCTTCCAGACAGAGGAACTGAATTCTTGTCTTCCTCTTGGCAAGCACTGACTGGTCTTTCCTGCTTCCTTTGTGGTTTTGTCTTTTCCAGAGAGCCCTGTAGCTGGAGTCTTGTAGTGTGCTATATTTTTTACTAGCACCTGAGAGACTGAGGCAAGGGAGTTTCTGTGAATTGTGGCCAACACTGGTCTATATAATGATACCCTGTCTCATCCCCCAGCCCAACTCCCCAAAACAATAGACAAAATACCAGAATGAAAGTGTTGGTGTCTATTAGAGGGTTAATTGTATGAAAGGATGGGGGCCAAGGTTTTACACCTTATTTCATCATTAAACCTAAGACCTTACAGGATGGAGTCAAAATTTAAATCAAGCCAAGGTAAGGCTTTGGAAAATAGATTTATTGGCAAGCTCAGTGTGGTTTCTTGAATAGATTTCCTCACTCTGTTATTGATGAATAGCTTAAGGGAATCAACCAAGTCAAAAGAGGGAATACAAAACTGTGGGCTTCTGTAGTGATGGGGCTGAACTCAGTGTCTTGCACAAGCACCCCCCCCTCCCGGTAGGTTACATCCCAGCACCAGCACTTACCAGGTTTTTCAAGTGTTTGTTTGTGCTTGTAGGTTATGGGAATTGGAGTTTTCCCACAGAATCCAGTCTGTTGAAGGCACTGCAACAATCACAGGGAAAGTCTGTCCATTTATATATAATGAAAGACAAATATTAGAAGACTTGGGATACATGGAAGGCAGGAGCCAGAGCCTGGTTTATGCCTGGCTTTCATTTCATCTGCCTGAGTGTTCAGACTGAAATGTTTGCATGCCTAATCTATGTTTGTGCTTTTCTCTAACAGGGGCGTTCAGCCTTTTGCCATCTAAAATGTCCATAGCTTTCCTGGCATGTACGTGGTACATGACCCCATGTGGCACATGCTAGCTTTGTGATGGCCTTGGTGCCTATTTCCTGTCTACTAAATGTGTAAAATCAATTCTTTCTCTTGGAGTTGGAGTTCAGACTGAACTTCCTCCTGCAGTGACTTTTCTGTCTTCTCCAGTGCAGTTTGAAGAAAGCACTGGTGAGTTCTAGTTGGTACCCTTTAAAGTCCATGTGTATCGGAACTCTAAATGTACCTCCGAACTATGGAATTAGCACAAGTCTGCAGTCCAGGCTACTCAGGAGGCTGGGGCAGGAGGAGTTTTTGAGTCCAGGAATTCTGGGCAATAAAAGGAATGGTGAATGAAACTGCCAAATAGTGAAGGAGGTAGAAGCTTCTCATTTGAAAATCTCATTGAAAACAGTACTTCATATAGGGCCTGTTTTAGGGTTTTTATTGCTGCAGTGAAGTACTATGACCAAAAACAAGCCTGGGAGGAAAGGGTTTATTTGGCTTATATTTCCACATCTTCATCCATCATTGAAGGAAGCCAGAAAAGGAACTCCAACATGGAGGCTGGAGACAGGGGACCAACCATTCAAATATGTGAGCCCATGGGGAGCCATTCTCATTTAAATTACTGATGTAGAGGAAAGGGGTGATGAAACACCATGACCCAAAAGCAGGTTGGAGAGGAACACTTCCTTATCACACAGTTCATCATCAAAGGAAGTTAGAACAGGAACTCAAGCAGGGTAGGAACCTGGGGGCAGGGGCTGATGCAAAGGCCATGGAGGAGTGCTGCTTACTGGCTTGTTCCACATGGCTTGCTCAGCCTGCTTTCTTACAGAACCCAGGACCACCAGCCCAGGGATGGCACTACCCGAAATAGACTGGGCCCTCCCCCATCGATCACTAATTAAGAAAATGCGCTACTGGCTTGCATACAGCCAGATCTTTATGGGCACATTTTCTTAATTGCTCTTGGGTGACTGACTATATTTTGTGTCAAGTTGACAGAAGTCTAGCCAGCACAGGGCCTTTTACAAGCATGACGGATTTTATGTGAACAGTGAAATGTTTCCAAGTCTGAAGCTTTTGTATAACAGGTGGAGAGTGGGGCTGCTGAAATCCTGTGCTAATGTAACTAGCAAGTAACTATATGCCAGGGTTCTGATTATGAATTTAGTGTCTTTTGCTTCTTTCCAGGCCTCCCTTTAGTACCCTTCTCCCAAATGTCTTTCCTTTTCTACTCTTGCCCTTTTCTCCCGTAGACTTCTGCATATCTTCTCTCTGCTAGGTAGCAGGCTCATTGCTAGGAATGCAAAGATAAAAAAGAAAACAGGGTAATTGCTGCTGAATTGTTCTGAGGGTTGTCTGCTTGCTGAGAATTGACCCTGCAGCCAGGGATCTCAGGCTGCTGTTGCCATGGGAACACAGGAAGTTGTTTTGCTTAGTCTGGAGAATGATCTATAATAGCCATGGTTTGGGTTTTGAATGAGAGAATTTATTAAGTGAGTAAAAGAATAATCAGGAAGTAGTAGCAGACAGCAGAACATTGCCAAATCAGGCACTCCAAGCATCCAGCAAGAAATACCCTGGGCAGCCTCGCTGTGGCTGTCACCTGGAGTTCCAGAATGAGCTCAGGGCATCCACTAAGGTGAGACTTCCCAATAGCAGAACAGAGGGCAGCAGAAGAGTAACCTCAGACCAGTTGCTTGCAGTCATCCATCAGTAAGCTCACGGGGAAGCTGCAAGTCAGTCAGCTGGAGTTCCTGACTGATGAGCTCCTGGCTGAACTTCCCTCTTCCTGGTCCTACCGCCTACAGGCTTTGTTACAGTATGGGATAAACTATAGTAACCTCTGTTGGAACAGTTTACATCTTAGCTATTTTTAAGGATTTTTTTTTTAATACCCTTAGCTGTTTTCCTTTCTCATTGTGGAGTTAGGGGAACAGCCTGCCCTTGGAAGGGGTTTTGGAGGAGAAGGGAGGAGGGCTTCCTCACTCCCAGGTTCACCTTTAGCAAGCTTAAACATCATGTGACAGTTTGCCATTATAGCGTACATTAGAGAAGTCAAACAGTGTGTTTAACAGAATCACAATGACCAAAATATTGAAAGTATTCAAAGGAGGTGGAACCAAAGGCTACCTACCAGAAAAACGAATGAATGATGTTTGTGTTACAGTGGTTTGTCCAGAGGACATCTTGGAGGAGGTGCTGTTACAGGACTTGGCAATAACTTGCAGTTTTCAATTCAGCCACTTGGGAGCATAGGAACATTGGGTAGTGAAGTTGGAGACAACCTTAGGGAGTGTGTGTGTGTGTGTGTGTGTGTGTGTGTGTGTGTGTGTGTCTGTCTGTCTGTCTGTCTGTCTGTCTGTCTGTAAAAGAGGGGTGTTCAGGAACACATACATCTTTTTTCTGGACACTTCTTTTTTTTTTTTTTTTTTTTTTTTTTTTTTGGTTTTCCGAGACAGGGTTTCTCTGTGTAGCTTTGGAGCCTATCCTGGCACTCTCTCTCTGGAGACCAGGCTGGCCTCGAACTCACAGAGACCCGCCTGCCTCTGCCTCCCGAGTGCTGGGATTAAAGGCGTGCGCCACCAACGCCCTTTTTTTCTGGACACTTCTTATCCTGTAGAAATTAGTGCACTATAATTATTGCTATGCCAAGTTGTATATTGATCTGTTTATAGTGTGCAGTTTTGTTAGTGGGCACTCTTGCAAGAGAGGTCACAAAAGCATTTCTGAGCCTTAGGTAACTGAGCACTGCATCTTAAGCACATTGCTCAGCAGTAGAAAATGAGGTGAATGGTACTTCTTACAGAGAAGCTCTCAGCTCCCCCCCCCAGTTCATTCAGATACTCATTCCTTCCCTCTCTCCATTTCCTCCCCCTCTCTCACCCCCCATTAATTGATGATAGAGGAAAACTAGGATATGATAGGATGGGTCAAGGCAGACATGTTGATTATCGTGTGAAAGCTAGAGCTGGCATTTGCTTGTTTATGTGAATATTTTAGAATGTGTAATGGGGAGACATGACTGTGAGTAGCACATCCCTAAGGTAAACTCTAGAAACCTCCCTTCTATAGGTTACTGTGTTGTTCATGGTTCCATACACGGTAGCTGTTAAAATACGTCCTTGTTGTTTTATTGGATGAATTCAGTAGAAATCATAGGACAGAAAAGTCTCACATAATAAAGCCTCAGAGAGAAAGTATGTAATGAGAAAGGGGTGAGGGAAAAGCACTTATGTAGCCAGAAAGCTGCTGGAAATGAAACACAATTAGTGAGAGGGGTAGAAGAATGGTGAACAAAGGATTTTTAGTTTTAAAGAAGCTTGTAATAAAGGGGGCAGAAGTGCCTACAGTATCCAGGGCTGCAGCACCCACAAGCTGAAACAGCTGTATTCAGAGGCCATCTGCTGGCATCTGTAGTCGGACTTTCCTTTGGGCCTCCAGCTCACTAATAATGACATGGAGACTTATTATTAATTATGAGAGCTTAGGCTTGTCCACAACTAGTCCTATAACTTAAATTAATTTGCTTCTATTAATCTATGTTTACCTCATGGCATTTTTATCTCTTCTCCAATTCTGTACAGCCAACTTGTCCTGACGTCCTGCCTCTCTTCTTCCCAGAGTTCATCTCTCTCCCCGGAAACCCCACTTATTCTCTCCTGCCTAGCTATTGGTCATTCAGCTCTTTAGTAAACCAATCACAGTAACACTTCTTCACACAATATAAAGAAATATTCCGCAACAGGAATCTTGGGATCTGGGTGAGCTACTCATGAAACTCACCTTTGCTATATTCTTCTCTGGGCTCAGAGAGCACAAGGAGACAGCACAAGATGTTTTGGCCAAAAGCAAAATCTAAACTGGCGAATGAATGTGATTATTAAAGATTGATTGTGACATAAGGTTTTGATTTGAGTGGTTAGCCAATGAAGACTGGTTAATCCTCAGTTGTCAGAAGGAACTCAAGGCGTCTGGGCTCTCAGATATTATACAACTGATTTTTAATATTCAGCAGAACAGAGAACCATCCTGCCATAGCTTCTCATGTAGGTGGGATGATAGGCACGAGCTACACTACCTGTAGCTACACTACCTTGCTTGTTTCTTCCTCCCTCCCTCCTTCCCTCCCTCCCTCCCTCCCTCCCTCTCTTCCTTCTCTTCTTTTTTGTCGATGATAAACTTTAATTGTCTTGCATTGATAAATGCATTAAGGAGCAAAAACACATTCTCCACTTCTCTCCCTGTGTCTTCTCTCTTGTGTTTGCTGGACTGTCTATAGTCTGTGGTGTGTGTGTGCCTGTCTGAATGCTGTCTCATGTCTGTCTATTCTGTCTCTAACAAAAGGCTTTGCTCAGTTTTTATTGAACAGCACAGAAAGCATGGTGTGGGAAGGGAACGAGGAATTCTTTACAGAAATCTTTTAACAGAGTTTCACAAGGAACGGCATTCTGCTGATCCCAACTGACCCTGCAGCACTCAGAAAAGCAAACAGCACAACAAGCATACCTTGTCAAGCTCTATCCAAGTGTTGTTTTCAACATTTATGGGGAATTTTTTTTTGTGTAAGGTTGCTTTCTACCTGTTGGTGACTTTCAGCGGATGATTACAGCACACATACACACATGCATTACTCTGGATCAGGAGGATATATGCATTATGGAGGATTTTGCATTAGCTTAGACTGTAAATGCTGATTGCATGGGAAATCCAAGGCAAGTAAGGTTGGTTGCATCGCTCTCTTAAAGGCAGGTTAAACTCAAAAGTGTTTGTTAGGATAGCAGGCAAAGCCTTAAGTGCTCTCAAAGCATACTATTAACTTTGGTGTGAGATCCGCCAAAATTCCAGTTTTTTGGAGGATGAGATATTTTCATAAAGTTATAGCACTAGCAAGCCGGGCGTTGGTGGCGCACGCCTTTAATACCAGCACTGGGGAGGCAGAGGCAGGCGGATCTCTGTGAGTTCGAGACCAGCCTGGTCTACAAGAGCTAGTTCCAGGACAGCCTCCAAAGCCACAGAGAAACCCTGTCTCGAAAAACAAAAAAAAAAAAAAAAAAAAAAAAAAAGAAAGAAAGAAAGTTATAGCACTAGCATATCTATTGATTTATCTATTTTCTATTAAGCATCTATCATGTGTCTATCAGTCTATCAGCCATCCATCCATATCTTTTTCCCCATGTGAGCCAGGCATTTGGGAGCAAGTTAAGTGAGACTGACACTGAGATGTCACCCAAATCTGCAGTCATCTGAAGACTGACTGTGGTTCGGGGATTCATTTCCACTCATGAGCTGGCCAAGGGCAGGGAACCCCGTCCTTTGATCCTTCCAGAGCACTGTTTTAAGTGTTTTCAAGACTCTGTGACTTCTTTCAGAATGAGTGACTCTGAGAGCAAGAAGGAAACCACACTGCTTTTTGTGCTGTTCTTTCTTTTTTTATTTTATTTTATTTTAATTAGAAAGAAGAGTATTTTACATGTCAATCCCAGGTTCCTCTCCCTTTCCTCCTCCCCTGCCACTGCCCCCCCCTCAAGTAACACCCTACCTATCTCATACCATTTCTGCTCCCCAGGGAGGTTGAGGCCTTCCGTAGGGGGTCTTCAGAGTCTGTCATATCCTTTGGGATAGGGCCTAGGCCCACTCCTGTGTGTCTGCCTGAGGGAATATCCCTCCATGTGGGATGGGCTCCCAAAGTCCATTCCTATGCTAGGGATAAGTACTGATTCACTACAATGGGCCCCATAGATTTCCAAGGTCTCCTCACTGACACCCTACATTCAGGGGGTCTGGATCAGTCCCATACTGGTTTCCCAGCTATCAGTCTGGGGACCAAGAGCTCTCCCTTGTTCAGGTCAGCTGTTTCTGTGGGTTTCACCAGCCTTGTATGGACCCCTTTGCTCATCACTCCTCCTTCTCTGCAACTGGATTTTAGTTCAGTTCAAGGTTTAGATGTGGGTGTCTGCTTCTACTTCCACCAGCTGCTGGATGAAGGCTATAGGATGGCATATGAATTAGTCATCAATCTCATTATCAGGGGAGGGCATTTAAGGTAGCTTCTCCTCTGATGCATAGATTTTTAGTTGGTGTCATCTTTGTAGCTCTCCAGACATTTCCCTCGTGCCTGATTTCTCTTTAAACCTATAATTGTCTCCGTCTATTATAGTATCTCTTATCTTGCTCTCTTCTGTTCCTCCCCCTACTCAACCTCCCTGCCCCATCATTTCCCCCTCACCCCTCCTCTTCTCCCCTTCTCATTCTCCTAGTTCCCTCTTCCCTCCCCCATGCTCCCAATTTGCTCAGGAGATCTTGTCCCTTTCCCCTTCTCCAGGGGACCATGTATGTCTTTCTTAGGGTCCTCCTAGCTTCTCTGGCAGTGTGGATTGTAGGCTGGTATTCCTTATTATTTCATGGTGTCACATCAGCCATGTTCCATTGTCACAGCTGCCACACTCCTGGGGATTAGAATGAACTCCTCTTTGAAGGCAGATGTACCAGTTTATGGATGTATTTTAGTACTATGCCAGTTGTTTGTATTATATTAAATTTTACAGATTTTTCTGTTTGTTTCATTGGTTAGTTGCTTGGTTTTTTGAGATAGGATTTCACTTTGTACTCCCACAGTTCTGGCCTACAGAACTCACAGGGCTTCTCCTCTGTCAGCCTCAGAATTGCTGGGTTACAGGTGTGAGCCACTGTGCCTGGCTGGTTTTATTAAATGTTTGAGCTTTAGCTTCCTCATCCACAAAAGACCTTTCCATGTTGTTAGCCTAGGCAGCACAGTAGTCTTTCTTCAATTTTTGTCCCTTCTCACAGATGTTGAGCCTGGAGGGTGGCTGGCCCTGTGTTACCATAGTTTGGCATTGTCTTGTCTCTGTAACATTCTCGTTCAGTGGCTGAAAGCCAGTGATCATACATAGCTTTCTGACTGAGTCGGATAGATAGTCATGAAATGCTTTATCCTTAAAAATTAAAATAAGTTTTCAAAATAGCTTAGTAATTTAAGGGTATCACAGAATAAGTGAGCAGAAGAATTCCAGAACCGTGGTGTGTAATTTTTGGTAATGAAACATCCTGTTGCCCTCCTAAAATAAGTTATTCCCTTCATGGTCACTGTGTGCAGAATAAGAAGTATAAGCCAGTCATTCTTTCCATGGCTTGTAGGGAGAGAGTAAAAAGCAGGAACTCATCAGTAGTCTCAGCCTGCCCTGCCCATGGCTAAGGTCTTCTCACTTCCCAGAATCATTCCCTCAGAGATGCCCAACCAGGGCTTTGTGACCATCTTCTGTGTGTTCAGTTTTGCTCTGTCATGTGATCTTCCTCTGCCTCGTCATTGCTGCTCTGTCATGTCTTCAATTTTCTGAGTAGGAACAAAGGAGTTGGCTGAACCTTGACTGGACCTTAGAATGTTTAACTTAGGTGTAGAAGGTGTCAGTTTCCAGCTTTCAGCAGACACACTGGGACAGCAAACTGATGTTGGTTGTTCACCTTTGTAGGCCATCTCTTCTTTCCTTTAGCTTTAACTGTTTGTTATTTGTTATGACAGCCTTCTCTGTGCCCTTAATATGTATGAACTATGTATTTTCTTTTGTGTTTTTTTTTAAAGATTATTTTGGATATGTAAAGATTTATTTTTGCTTATTATATTAGCTCATTCTCTTATTGATGCTGAGGATTTCTTTCTAGACTGCACAGTATACATTCTTTCTTTCATTTCTTTCTTTTTTTTTTTGAGATAGGGTTTTTCTGTAGCTTTAGAGCCTGTTTTGTAACTCATTCTGTAGACCAGGCTGGCCTCGAACTCAGAGCTCTGCCTGTCTCTGCCTCCTGAGTGTTGGGATTAAAGGCATGTGCCACCACCACCCGGCTTCACATCCCCCCCCCCTTTTTTTTTCTTTTGGTTTTTCAAGACAGGGTTTCTCTATGTAGTTTTGGAGCCTATCCTGGCACTCGTTCTGTAGACCAGGCTGGCCTCAAACTCACATAGACCCACCTGCCTCTGCCTCCCGAGTGCTGGGATTAAAGGCGTGCGCCACCAACGCCCGGCTCACATTCCTTTTTTTTAAAAGGGAAAAAATTGCTTTTTCTTCTTGTCTCCTCAAGTTTTCCTTTTAAGATTTAGGCTATAAACCAACGAAATTATACCAGAACCAAGAAGCAAAACTATAAAAGAGAAAATTAGGCTACTATATCCTCCTATTTAATTTTGGTATATTTAAAAAATTAAGCATACTATTTATTTTCTCTTCTGTGTTTTCTCCAACTCAAAACATGGTTTACCAATCTAGAGATTTGGGAGTCCAGAGTGTCCCTGCTATTGTTATTTTTTCTCTGCACCGTCTCTTGTTCTCTAGTCTGGAGGATTGCAGGAAACAACTCATCATTTTCTCAGCTGGGAAGAAAAGGGGAGGATTAGACATTTACCTGTGTGAGCTGAACCTGCCCTGTGGAGGGAAAAGATTTGATGAAAGAGTGTTCTCTTTACAGGGTGATCTAGTGTGAGGCAAAGAAGAAGGGATAAACAAAGGACCTACTGTTTAGCAACCTACGATTGCTAATGGAGATGGAGGGAGAGAGAGCATGATAATGAATGTGATTTAGCTGGGCATGCTGGCACACCCCTGTAATCTCAGCACTCAGGAGCCTGAGGCAGGAAGATCATGAGTCCAAGGCTAGCCCTAGATACATAGTTCTATCTCAAATATGCTAATGCTATGTACAGAAATAATATATAAATGTTGAAATATAAAACTTACAGAAGAAAAATGGAAAACCTTATTTTATGTGCCTGAATAATATTGTTCATCTAAGTAGTAAATATAGTCTGTGGTATGCAGTCACCAGAATTCAGACTGAGAAACCACTTGACAAATGATCCAATAACTTCAGCAAATAGATGACAACAAGAGTTGATGAAGAGGATTCTGTTGTTTGGAAGAGACTAGCTAGATACATTAGTTAACTTAGAGGCATTTGACCTCATCAGAATGCAGTAACAAATAAAAACCACAAGTAGAAGTAGGTTACTGGGGGAAATCAGACACCTTTCCCCATGATATTAAGCAAGTTTTGCTGTCATACATTAAGCTGTCTGTGATTAACTTCCAGTTTACAGTTGGGAAAAATGAAGAGATCTGGAAATAGAAGATTATTAATTGATAATTGCCGAGCTCCTCTGGAATCAGAGATTCCCTAAAAGAGTATGTTAAGACCTTCCCTAAACTGCTAAGTATGCCCAGATCTACCCTGCAGATGAGCTTTGTGCAGGTGGTGTCATCCTTGAACCCACAGGCCTGCTAGAAAAGCAGTGCTATCAGTATCTGGCCATCTGTCCTAGTTTCTCTGTTACTGTGGTCAAATTCCATGACCTAAAGTAAAGTAACTCAAGGAAGGCGTTAGTTCACTTTGGCCTACAGTGCCAGAAGGATATAGTACCACCGAAAGCCAGGGAAGACATAACCTGACAGCAGGTGCAAGAATCTGACTCATCACGTTTTTTGTTTTTTGTTTTTTTTTCCACGCACACACAGAAAACAGAGAGAGTCAGGGGAAACAGGAAGTAGAGCAAGGTTGCCAACCCTCAGAGTCTTGTTCCCAGTGACTTACTTCCTCCAGCAGGGCTCTACTTCTTAAAGGTTCCACAGCTTTCCCAAACAGCGCCACCCACTGGGAGCCAAGTATAAGGAGGATCTTTTTCATTCCAGCCGGCACTCTGCTCTGTGCTAGCCTGCAGGTTGGTCATACTGTGTTGTGCAGTTCTGGGCCTGACTGTGATTTGGAAGACAGAAGAGAAAACTTTCTCTTGAGGATGGTTTGCCTGCCAGCAGGTGCTCCTGGGACAGTCTAATGGCAGGGAACCCGTGCTTTTTCTGATTAAATAAACACACCCTGTTGTCTTTTGTTAAAATTCCACCATAGCCTTATGCAGCCTTTAGGAAGTGAGATTGGGGATTCTGTGATGGGTGGTGAGATCTGCAGAGAGAGGTTCTTGTCTCAGAAGAACCAGTGTGTGCCACATCTGCTTTGGGCCACATGTTGTATTTAATCCTTGTGGTGGTTATTGGCTCTTGGTTCCACTGTGAACTCATGTGGAGGACGGGTAATTTTTCTTGACTTCTGGTTATTTCTAGAACTTAGCCTTATTTTCCTGCATTGTCCATGTTACTCAGTAGGTTTCAGGTTTAGAACATATTTGGAGATGTTTAATATAATCTTCTGTTAGTTTTGTGTGCTCTCAAGCTTTGATTTCTGCTGTTTTGCAGGAAGCATGGAGGAGCTAAGGATCCTTCCTGTATTAACTGTGAGAGTGTGTGAGGAGGCAGAAACCATATTGCGTATTGGTATTATCCTTAAAATTATTATCCTTAATTCCTTATTAGTGTATTATCCTTGAAAAAGAAAGGATAGTGATGGGTCTAGTGAACAGTGAGTGATGAAACTGAAACTATGCTGTGAAATTGTTAGATTCTTTACTTTGCTGAGTTAAAAATCAGTGATAATTTCAGCCGCTTTGTCTGTCTATGGGGGACATTGCTGTGAATACGCTCTAGGCGTATTCACTTAGACTCCCACAGCACATCTGCAGTGTTGATGTTTGTACTACAGTTTGTTTTTTGCCATGTCATCATAGTTACTGTTTCCATTCAGAACTCCCTTAGGTGTACTGAGCCAGGAGGAGAAATCCTAGCATGCAAATGACTAGCAAAGTGATTATATTATTACATTAGGCATCTATGGTGTTTGTTGGTAATTTTGAAAGAGAAGATGTGCCAGCAGCTGACAATATAAAATAAACCGTGACCACAGAGTCACTTTTATTATAAAAATAATTTCTTGGGATAAAGGTATTTCCTACTTTTGTTTGCTGATGTGTCTTTAAACATTGGAGTTATGTAGACCCTTAGCACTTCTGCAGAGACCCACAATAAGGGTAGGTTAAAAAGTTTCTGTTCATGGAGCAAGAAGGGACTGTAGGCCAGCATGCAGTCCATGCCGTGGTCACTGGGCTTCACCGTGCTCACACCGAGAGGCTGCGTGCTTTTTAAATATGTGAAGTGTTTTTGCTGTCTCTTCCCCATGAATCTATTGAGCACTTCAGCCCTTATATCTAGTAGAATAGAGGATTAGTGGTGATCTGTGCTTTCCATATGTAAGTCAGGAAAGCTCCATGCAGTTGAGACCTGTGGCTGAGGTCCTGGAGGCTGCCACTCATCGTCTAGGAAAATCAGGCCACAGAGACAGACCTATGAGTATTCTGTTGACTGCCCCCAACATCCCTGTTGATAGTGAGTGTCAGTTACTACATATGTGAGTCACAATGCCTCCAGATGATTTTAACTCTGACCTGAATTTTACCAGTTGAGGCTCAGACAGCACGGGACAAGCTGTCCCCACTGTGCCTTATTTTGAGTTTCTGACATACAGAATTTATATTCGTATTAAATGGTTTCTGTATACAGTTAAATTCTGGAGTGTTTTGGTACACAGCAGTAGTAACTGGAGAGACCCAAGCCTCCCTCATATTGCTTTGCCCCCACATGGTTCTGTGCTGCGTGCCAGCCCTCCTGGGTGAGGAGTATGGAAAAGGAACTGCTCTTCCCTGTGAAAATGTCCCTCTGAAGTCATACTGTCACTTTTGTTCACATCACAGGAGCCAGAGTTCAGGCAGAGCAGGTCTGCAAGTAGCTCAAGGAGGGGTGAGAATATATAATCCTGCTAACATTCACTTAATTGATTTAGAGAGGTTGTTCCCTTGAGAGAGGGAAATCCATATACATGGGTAAAGCATGGACCTTCTGTTCTGTGCTGGCCTGAGAATAGCAAGTTACTTATCTTTGATTTGTAAATGGTGTCAGCATTTCTTCCAAGAAATTCTCCATGTTCATCAAGCTTTCAGTAACAAGTTTGCTGGAAAACATCAGATTTGGGGTGGGATTACAGTTGCCTAATAAGAATACTAGCTTGAAATTTAAAACCAAATTAAGATGGTTTAAAGAGAATGCTTACCTATATATTCCTTCACATAAAGAAGTGCAGGTGTTGAAGAAATGGCTCAGAGGTTAAGAATGCTTACTGCTCATGCAAGGGACCAGAGTTTGGTTCCCAGTACCTACATCAGGTGGCTCATGACCATCCATGACTGTAGCTCCAGGGGATCTAAAACCCCTCTTTGGCCTGTGTAGACTCACACACACTTGTATGTACGTACACATACACACTATCTTAAAAACAGAAAATCCCAGCAGAAGGCACTACAAAGTCAACCTGGATAGAGGCACCATCAGGGGTAACCTAGGCTTCTAACAGCTTGCTCTCAGCTGCTGCCTGTGGCCTAGGATGGCTCCATCTCTCAGTTCTGCCTCCTGACCAGTAGAAAAGAGGAGGAAGGGACGTAGGACAAGGAAAGGCTTTAGAAGATGCCACATAATGCTTCTACTTGTATTTCCCTTGCTAGATTGTTGTCATTTGGCCATACCTCACTGAAAGCCTTTTATTTCATCCATGTCCCATGAGAGTCAGCATGTCTGTCCTAAGGACTGGAATGAGTGAAGCTGGCTGTGCTGCACTGTTGCTTTGAAAAGAGTTAAGCTTTTTACCTACCTACCTACCTACCTACCTACCTAGCTATCTACCTACCTAGCTACCTACCTAATCTATCTATTGCGAACCTCTGGTACATGACATGTTGCACTTTAAGAAAAAGAAGACTGGAAATTATATGTAAGTTAAGAAAGTAATTGTTACATGTTAACATAAGCTCCACTTTCCTGGATTTGTAAAAAAAAGAAAACAAAAACAACAACAACAAAAAAAACAACACTTGGTATTTGCTGGAGGAGATGCACTTCGATGTACAGACACTCTCTCTCTTGGGCAATAGCAATTTCATTTATGGTACACAAATAGTAGGGCCATCTGCTACTGTTTCTTGGTGGTCCTCAGTTGGCCCTGGGGAGGACCTGCTTTTCTAAAAGTTTACATAGGTTGGATCCCAGAAGTATCTTTATCCCTCACTTTAGAACTGAGCTGGTCCACGGCACCGATGCCTTCCTGGAAGAGCTGGGGTCTGCAGTAATGCATGATTTGCACCATATCATGCCAGTTGTTGTAGAACTTAAATTTCTTGATAAAAGGCCATGACCCTATTCTTTATGTACCACCAGCTTTTCTGCCTTGCACTGATGAACTTAGAAATGTACAGGGATGTTTCCTTTGGTTTTTCTAGATGGGTTCCAACCTCTGATTGACACAGAGAAAACATACTGAAATTGAGGTTTTTTTGTTTGTTTGTTTTTTTACAACAGAGTATGATGCAAATTGATATCTTTAATTGATGTCTTTATGGTTGTTCTATGTTTCTGGTCTGGAAATGCTTGGTTCCTCTTGGTGGCCTCCTCTCCTTCTTTGTCCAGGCATCTGGGGAAGGAACGTGGCTTCTGTGGTTGTTCCTTTCTGATAAAAGCTGAGGTGCTTCTGATTCTTGTAGTCTTTGTCCCATTCTGCCTGTCAGTACCTTTGGGTGACTTTTACCTCACTTCTGCCCGTGTGCCTGGTACCCTGTGGGTCACTGATTCTCAAGACAGCACCCAGTGAACAGGTGAAGTTTGGATATTAGGTTTTCCCTGTATGAGTGTTTGAATACTCAGTCCCCAGCTGGTGGCACTGTTTTGCAAGATAGTGTAACCTTTGGGATTCAGGCCTAGTTGGAGAAAGTGGGTTGCTGTTGGGCTTGGCTTTCAAGTTTACAGTCCAGCTCTGCTTCCTGGTCCATCTATGTGAAAGTAGGGGCTACTTCACCTTCCTGACTCCATAGTCCCACCAATCTGCCTTACCCATCCTGATGATTGCTTCTGAGCCAAAATGAAGCCTTCTCTTGAGCTGCCTCTTGTCCAGTGTGTGGTCACATCAATAAGAAAATTAATCAGTACAGGTCTGAGGGCGGGTGATAATGAATTCACTAGACCCAAGATAAATGATAAATGGGTGTTTATTGGGGAACACTTACACAGGTAATAAAGAACTGCCATAGCATTTCTCTGCCCTTGCGATTGGATCCGTTATCCAAGAGAAAGGGATGGAGGAAGAGAAAAGAGAGAGAGGAGAGAGGAGAGAGAGAGAGGGAGGGGGGAGAGAGAGAGAGGAGAGAGAGAGAGCATGTCTAAAGCTTTCCTCTTTCTGCTTCATGTGCACCTGAAGCCACGCCCAAAGGGGTGTGGCCACTGTTACAGGGTCATAGGCAAGATGCCACTACAGAGGTCTGTTCTATGAGTCACTTTACCTTAGGTGTGACTGGAGGCTTCTTTGCAAATGAGCCAGGTGACCTGCTCAGCTGTGATGACCCAACTGGCAGATGCCTCAGTCAGACTCATAGGGAATTCTGTGTTTAGTCTGTACCAGGCAGAACCCAGTACCTGACTATTTTCCCAGGGTACCAAATAGGAAACAGAGTTTACTGCCCTCTTCTGTCATTCACTGAGTGTGCTGGCTCCTTTCAGGGCCAGCACCTTTGACTCCATCTTCTTTCTCCAGATCATTTGCTTCTTTCTACAAGCACCATGGCTCTTCTGTGAGAACAGGAAAAGATGTCTTTTTAGACCTAGAGGAAAGGTTCATCAGGGCCTTCATTAGTAGAGGTAGGGAGGCACTTTGGGAATTCTCCCACACTAAAGCTGCCCAGTCTTGCTGAATAAATCTGTTTTTGAAATCATAAATAATTGCTGACATCTTCTGTGACATTTCTATAATTTCCTTTTCATGCGGATAAATAGTTATTCTAAAAGCCAAAGGCAGTGCGTGACTGCAGTTCAGAATATCATTATGTGTACTTTAAGGTCAGCCAAAATATTTATCTTTTTGAGCTTTGTATCTTGGCAGTTGGGTTCCTCTGGTATTATTTAGCAAGAAAAGAATGGGTGATCCATAGACCAGTGTTCAAGCTCATTGCCTGCTAGGTGATGAATAAATTGCTCTCAATTACATGTACCTCATTTTCTTCATCTTTAAAGGTCAGAAGTACACTTGATCAGAAAGCTGGGTGATTATGGGTTGTCATGTAGTGTGCTGATGCTAGCGTCCCATTTCCTGTCAAGCTCACTCCATTTGAGTGTGACTCTACTGTTCCCTTTCTTTCCAATGACCAGCTCCTCCCATCAGGCTGTCCTGATAAGTCGGGCTTGCCTTCTCAGTCTTCTCTCAGTTCCTTTACATATGCCTTCAAAAGATCCCCACCTGGCATCTGTCTTATGTTTTGTTTTATTTTCTCTGTTAGGTGTGAAAGGCCATGAGGTGGGCCTATAGTGCTTTTATATGCTTAGTGCTTTTCTATAACCTTGGAGCATATTTAAGAATAGGAAAGAATAGGCATTGCATGGTACTACTATCACCTAATAGAATAATTTTTCCAACTGTCTTTATTGCAGTCTTATTTTCTATCTTATATTTTTCTGGTTCTGAAAAGTATTTCTCCTCTAAGTAACTTGCAAGTAACTGAAATTATTCAAAGTTTATGAAATAAAGAACATAAGTTTTAACTTAAAAACTTTTCCATAGCTGGTTTTAGACATAATCTTTATATTTAGGAAATTTATCTTAGTACTATGAAGTCATTTCTTTGATCACACTCAAATATTCATGGCTCAGTGGCTCTTTTAAATAAAAATTTGAATGTGTTTGAGTTAAAATCTAGCAAATGTTCCTTGTCATTTGGGTGGTCATAGTTTTTGGACCTTTGGGGACTGTAATTAAGACATC
Organism: Cricetulus griseus; assembly: GCF_003668045.3. NCBI lineage: Eukaryota > Metazoa > Chordata > Mammalia > Rodentia > Cricetidae > Cricetulus > Cricetulus griseus. Next base: position 13,919,734 of record NW_023276807.1, on the reverse strand, counting down.
TTGTATTTCATATATATATATATATATATATATATATATATATATTTCATATATGTATGTATACATGATATATATATATATACATACACATACATAGATGTAGATACATACACACATTTACTTACACACACACACACACACACACACACACACACACACACACACACACAACTCCAGCACAGGAAGATCCCTGGAGCTTGTTGGTTAGCCATTCTAGCAAAATTTATGAGTTCCTGGTTCAGTGAGAGACCCTGTATCAGAAAAATAAAGTGGTGAAAAGTCCAAAGAAACTCACTAACGTTGACTTCTGATCTCCACATGATGTCACACGTGCATACACACATTCCCACACCACACAAACATCTAAACCCATGCATCCATAAAACTGGTTCATCCTTATGTGTGTGTATATAAATCTAACCTGCCATAAGATTTGCAGTGTGAACCATTATTAACTTACAGAGGTTTTTATATGAAAACACAGACTGAGATGGTATGGTTTTGAAGATTTGCATTAAGTTTTTCAATCATTAGATGTCAGACATTGCCTGAATTTTAAAATTGTATCATCTCACACTCCACACTTCTTTGCCCTTTGAAGAGATTTACACTAGATCAGATCCTATAGTCGCACCTTCCACCTGAGGGGAACTTTCAAGCACTGCATTATTAAATTTTTTTACAAATTTCATTTCAGTAAAGATTGTTGAATGCTCATTTTATCTAGGGTTAATGGGCCAGTTGGTGGGGGGTACCTTGTCTCTGAAGGAGCCTAGCAGTGTGTCTCTCAGGGCACATGCTTTAGCACCTTTTTGTAGGTACCTGTAGCTCTGGCTGGCTTGGAATAGAACTTATGGACCCTGCCTACCAAGTGCTAAGATTAAGAATGAGTGACCATTTCTGACTCCTCAGCACTCTAAATGACTGCCTGGAAACTCACATTTTCACGGTAACACTAGTAGAAGCCAAGGGAGTAAAGGACATCTTAAAGTAATATCTATATGGTTGAGAAGTTCAGGAAACAAACAAAACTAATACTGTATAAATTCACTCCTTTCCATTGTGAAACATTTTGTTTTTGTGACTACTCTGCAAATGGCTTGAATGCTTTTCTATTTTCCTTTATCTTGATTATTTTACATTTTCTGCTAGTACTTAATAGCAAATAAATATTGAGTGTGATCATCAAGAATTGTATTTAATGTCTGTATGAACGTTTTCTTACATGACTCTTATCTGAACGTTTGACTATCTTTAGCCTCTGTCCCAGAGTTGCTAGTTTTAGAATTAAGAGATTAGCTTCTTGACTACTTACCTGGATTTCAGTCCTGGTGCTTGAGTTACCAGTTTTCTAACCTTGTGGTCAGGTCAAGGCCTGTGTGTGCAGTGGTTAGGTCAAGGCCAAGTGCTGAGTGAATGATAAGTATTGTAAATAGTAAACCCATGGGCATTTTAAATGGCAAATTCCCAAAAGTGGTACCATCCTGCTTCAGCACTAGCTCAGGGTGCCTGTTTTTGCACACATTGAGACATTAATGAAACTTCCTCAAATGAAGCTTTTCTTATACACATCACCAGTCTTCTTTGCTTTCCTAGCAGTCATTTTTATTAAATAACTTATTTAGTCATCAGTGATGTTTAGGGACTAGATGGTGATATGTTTGTTCTCACAAAGATAAGCTGGGTGGTCATGGGATTTTAGTTTAAGGCCACTCATGTAATAGAGGTACCTAAGGTGTTCTGAGATGCCTGGAAAGATGTCTAAGCAAAGCATCCACTTCTTTAAACTTTGCCTCTAGTTTTCAAGGAATGCAAGTAGATAGGGTACCTGTTCTCTAGAGCGGTAGTTCTAATGCTGCGACCCTTTAATAATGTTCCTCATGTTGTGGTGACCCCCCTCCAACTGTAAAATTATTTCTGTTGCTACTTCATAACTGTACTTTTGCTACTGTTATGAATTGTAATGTAAATATCTGATATACAGAGTGCCTGATATTCGGCCCCTGTGAAAGGATCATTTAACTCCCACTGCGCTAGAACTTAGATGTGTAGACACTTGACCTTAGCTCAGACTCTCTAGAGGACGAATGTACAGGGAAGTCCTCTAACTGATCAGAGCTCTGTTTCCATCTGTCTTATGTGTCAGCTTTGGTTGGGAGGATGAGTCTCCGGATGCACAGATGAGGTCTTTTTTTCCCAAAAGGAAGTGAGCCCCAGGAAGAGCGCCCCCCTCCACCCGGTGTCCATCTAACTAGTCTGTACATCTTTGCATTTTCCCAGTGGTGGGACAGAGCTTTTCTGGGATAGGGTTGGGTGAGCTGGGGTGTGGCTTCTGTGGCACAGGGGCAGGCCTGGCGATTCTGCAAATAGTCTATGCCAGCTACAAACTGCATTTAAATAAGAAATGTTGGATGGGAGGCTATCGTTAGGGAGCAGGCCCAGACCCATCACTTTTTCCAGTGGCTCAGAGAGTTGTCTTTGGTGTTCCCACCCTTGTATCCTTGCTGCTGACTCACTGTGTGGCTGGCTTTGTTTTCATTGGAGTGAAAAGTGCTATACATATGACTCATGGTAATCTCCATTGCCTTGAGAACTTTGTCGAAACCTGGTGACAAGAGGCCAGAATGGTTTGAAAGGATTTACCAGGAATTCTATGTCAGTATGCTTTATGGAAAATGAAAATTTGTTAGGTGAATGGTAGGCCACTAGCTGAGGCATATTAGGACTTATTCTTCTGACTCTTTGGACAGATTCATGACACCAGTTAGTACCAGGAGAGACAAGTATTCTTTGGGAAATTGGGAGCTTACAGCCATGAAGCGCTTCTGCTGCACTGGAGCCAAGATCCCTCAGTTCCTGTCTGAGTCACTCTGATGGAACAACCCCCCCCCCACACACACACACACAGAGTTGAGTGAAGAATTGCTCAGTATCATTTCCCGATTTACTTATTCAGCTTGGTGAAAGATCGATTCCTTCCCAGGCAGAAGGTTTGTTTTTTCTTCTTCCCTGGAACTGATGTGGTGGAGTATTAAAGCACTTCCCCCTGTCCATCCTGGTTTCTCCACACGTTGCATGTCACATGTGTCTCATTGTTCTTGCACAGTAGGGACGGCAGGGGAGACCCTTGGAAGCCCTCGGCTCCTCTGCTTTCTCACTGACAGAAACTTCTGGCCAGACTAAGTTCTTGGAAATTTAAGTTTTGTTTTTGTTTTTTTATTGGTAAAGTGAAGATTGGTAAGTATAGTAGTAGGATAACTGGGGGGGGGGGCAGTGTGCAATTCTGCAGTGCATGGCACCTTGTGGTGACTGGAGCCTGATTGGCAAGTGCTGTACCACTGAGGTGTACCGGAGTCCTTGTGTTCATGTTGTGTATGAGTCCCTGGGCTTTACCCTGCAGGCTCATATTATTTGAAATTTAGAGCAAACCATTTTAGTATAACACAGATAAAGAGATGTAAACAGGCTGTGTCCTTAGCATGGACTGGGATGGCAGAGAGTTCTTGTGTGATTGTTAAATGGAGCAGTGTAACAATAATTAGAAGTCTCTTTGTGGTCGTGTGTTTACAGTCTGCCCCGGTAGGAGAAAGCAGATTAAAGATCAGATTCTTGGAGTTTGGGATTAAATTCGTGGTTGATCATAAGAACAGGTATCAATCAGTAAATTCCTCTTTAGAGCAGAGACTGATACCTCTGGCCTCCAGTACTGAGGAGCCAGAACTGCGCTGACAGTTAGGTTAGGGAGAGGGCAAACACAAAAGCATTTGTAGAGAGATTTGTGCTTCTGTTCAAAATCTCAGCTTACACAGCACATTCTATGTCCTGTCCCTGGAGTCCTCACAGAGGCTTGGGAAACCATACTGTGTTTTGGTGTGTGGTAACTAAAATTCAAACAAGGAGACCCTGCAAGCAGAGTAAGTCTGCATATACTCCCAGTTACAGACTCTCTTTGCACAAGTCTTCTGTGGCTTCGTTTCCCTGCTGGTCAGTCTTTCTCTGAGGACCTTGTCACCCATTCTACTCCCTGATCTCCTTCCTCCCAGTCCTCTCCTCAGTCATCAGCATAGGCACAAGCCCAGCATACCTGTTGTGCCGCTCGGCCTTTAAACCTGAACAGGGCTCTGTGGCTTGCCTGGTCTTGCTTGGTCTTTTTCCTGTGTCTTCTGTGCAGTCTATCAGACTATTCAATACATAAATGAGAAAGGAGCTTGACACCTTTCCTCCCAGTTATCATCAGTCATGGTGCATAAATGTCCTTCTTATAAAACATTCACTGAATCCAGAGAGACTTGGGATGAAACATGAGTGGAACGTACATACCAGTGCCCTCTTCTTGCACCCTCTATATTCCTCTGGTGAAATCCATTGCATGCCTTTTATAGATACATATATATTAACACAGTTTTCATGTCAGTATTGTGGATTTTTAAAATTGAAGTTTCGCAGCATGAGTGAACTATAACTCATTTATCCTAGTCTCCTATTGATTATCATTTAGCTGTTTCAAATATTTGGCCACAGTAAACATCCTTGTGAGCTAATCACATGCTGTACACAAGTATTACATCACATCACCAGTTCCTGCAAGTAGAATTATCGGTTCTGAAAGTATATTCATTTACATATGTGGTACAAACTACTAAATTACCCTGCGAAATGCTATGATCTACCTATCTACATCAGAGGAGGTAAGAACTACCTATTTCTCTGTATTTGCTGTTATCATTCTTATAAATTTATGCCAGCATAAAGTTAGTCTGTCTGTCTGTCTGTCTGTCTGTCTGTCTGTCTATTTATATATTTTGGCCTGGTGTGATGGCACACACCTGTAACCCAAGCAGTTCAGAGCAGGAGGTAGGAGAATCAGTAGTTCAAGGCCAGCCCGGGCTACTCATGACCCTCCATTTCAAAGAAAACAAAACTTTAAAAAGGGAACTATATTCATTATTGAGTAGAGGGTGGTTGAATATACCCCCTTATCTTTATCGGTCATGGCTATTTGCATTCCTTCTCTGAACTTTATCCACATGCCATTTGTTTAGGGAGATGACCTCTACATACACATGCCATTTATCCAGGAAGATGGCCTCTTTTCCTTTGGAAAAAGGAAAGAAACAAAGTGCTAAGTCCAGGCAGGTACTTTGAACTCTCAGCAGCAGCCGGCACCATTTATCACGTAGTCTGATTAGGATAGAGTTAGGCAGTGTCTATGTTGTTCAGAATATCCTAGCAGGAGTAGTCTAGCAATATTGGGGTGTTTTTTCATGACCAAATTCTCTGCTCCCTATTGTTGAAAATAGGTACTCTTGATCATTTTTATTTATTTCATAGTTACTGTTTGTATAGCTTCAGTTTGGGAAAATGCGTTTGATGTTTCAATAAGCATGGAGCTGCTGCTGATCTTTTTCGCATTCAGCACAAGGGTTCTCACTTCTTGACATTATTTATTCATGTTTAGAAGTGAAGTTCTGAGAAATTGGTAATTCCTTGTTTTCTGAATTGTAAGGTTTGGGCTTCTGTTGTTTGACAAAGAAAGATATACGCTTTAGAATCAAACTTATGATCTCCCTCAGGCTCCCCCCCACCCCCCGTCTGTCTGTCTGTCTCTCTGTCTCTCTCTCCTTTCCTACCCCTCCCCCTTTCCCCCCTCTGTTATATCCCTCTGGTTGGCCTCAGGCTGATAATCATAGGTGTGCACTGGGTATGCACGGGCTCTGGTTTGTACAACTTAAAGTTTACCACCGAAGTAAGAGGCTTGCTTTGAAATTCAAGTGAACTTTATCTGTCTATGAAATATACATACAGAAATACCTGATGGTGATATTTCTCCCTGAAGAATATGTCTAGCCTGTAAAGTGAGATTTCCAAATCTTACTATGTGTGTAGCTACGGTCAGCTGTGTCAGCTGGGTGCTGCTTTTCACATAAGGGGACCCTGCCTGCCAGGGTAGGAGGCACTATCCAGTTGTTTGTGTTGTAAAATCTAGTATCCTCTTGGTTGCTTAACTGTCCCCTCTCAAAAATTAAGGAGAGGCTGGCTGCAGGAGGTGGGTGGGGGTTTGAGGAGTCTGTCTTTAAAGAGACTTCTGATTGCTCCCTTCGTGAGAGAAACAGACAATTTAGTGTGTTTTCAGTAGCAGTTGTTACAGTACTCTGGCTTGCTAATGTTTGTTTAAAAGGGGGTGTTGACTAGCTTCCACCGCAAGTAGGAGTGTCTAGTCAGTGCTTTCCTTTCTGTGGAGAAAGTTAGCAGCACTGACACATCACACTTCGTACAGGAGAGTCCAGGACCCCTCTGCACGGGTCCCCCAGAATGATGGGGCAGCTTGTGAAAAGTGACCAGGACTGGAGTGTGCAGCTGGTGCAACGGATGTGCTGTATGGGTCAGTACAGTCGCCCCAGAAAGCCTCTTGCAGAGTTTGGAACCTGGAAAGGAAAGTTGTGCTACCAGTTTTGGCTTGCAGGGCAGAGCTGATGACTGCAGTGCCTTGAGGAATCTGGGCTGAGTCTGGACCACCTTTTGGCTTGCCTGGGAGAATTTTGCTATGTATGGTTGTGCACAGGATAAGTCTTTATGTAGCACTGACATTTGCCGTGTGTGGCACTAAGTATATTTAACTTTGATTGCTCTTTACTGGGAACTGTAAACAGTGTGAGCGGTAGTAACTGCTCTTCGTGTGATTTTTTTTTTTCTCAAATTCTATTATTATTTGTACTGGTGTTTTTGTATATTTTCAGCTACTTTGTATTTCATAAGGTAAGCATAAATGTGTGCTTTCATTTAAAATTGATTGTGGATAAGATAATTTTAACTAGAGGAATTCTATAAAACTTGATTCAGAGTACTAACTGGGCAGTTTGTAAAACCAGCAGATCTGGCTAATTAATACACAGGAATGATGGCCGTCCTCTTTTGTTGTCATGGCAACAGTGCCCTAAATATAAATCTCAGTGTTAAGCATCTCTGACTAAAATGAGGAAAATTTACCATGAGACTTGTAATTGGAAAATTAGATGGTGTAATCTGGCATACTCCCTTTTAAAATGATTCCCTTTTGAAATAATGCATAAGGTGGTAAAATTGCCCAGTCTTCCTGGGTTTAAGTGCTTTCCCAACTACAGGGTAGTTACTGTCTTGTAGAAAGCTGAGGGTCTTGGAGTTGTTGTCATGGTCCTGCTATAGGGACTTTGTAGCTAAGGGTCTCCTTGGTACTGCAAGGCACGAATCTAGGTTTACCATGGCTTAAGAGAAGGTTTGGGTTGTTAATAGAAGATGGCAGCAGAATTCATGTGTTACACATCACCAGGTGAGCTTTGGCCCTTCACTTACCCATGGCTTTCATTGGGCATCGTAGCTCCCAGGGGTTTAGCATCATCTCGGTCTTCAGTGCTGCTTTGAGCCTCTCCCTCCACCATGCAACACTTTGGTGGCCGGCGCCTGGTGACATTTACGATTTCTAAGTAAAGTACATTGTTAAATTACCTTTCCTGGTGGACCATTTGTATAACAAGTCAAAGGATCCGGGTTCTTCCTTTTCATGCTTCTTAACTTATATGCTTGGTATCTGCTTATTTTAGAAAAGAAAATGTGCCAATTTGGTCACCATTTCATACCCAACAGAAGACGTTTACATGAAACACATAGTACATTGAATTTAATGATATTGTATGAGCTCGGGTTGTTTTGTAAGGATTAAGTAAATCAATACAATTTAGAGGAGAGTTACAGGAATTTTGTAATTCATTTTGCAACTTAATATGGAAGCTACCTTTTCTTGAACCTTAAACTTCCTTTCTCCAGTGCTCAAGTTTAAAGCCAGGGTCTTGCTCCACTGAGCCACATTCCCAGCCCCATTTTTTTTTGTAAGGCATTTAAAAACAGTTTTCTTGAGGACTTGCTATTAGGTTCCCAGGTTGCTAGTTGGACGGGACGACCTAAACGTCACAGAAATAGTTTTCATATCCACCGTTTTCTTGCTGCTAGAGACTTAGCACAGCGGATCCTTCGATGTGAGGCCCTTCTGTGCAGGGCCTCCATCGTTTGTAATTTGTCCATCATTCGCTTTCCTCCGCAGGACCCCCTCCCCCAAGCTCATTGTCTGTGCTGGGGTGAGTCCCTGGCTTCCATTTGAAAGGTAACAGCAACTTGGGGTAGTGTGAGCATAGGATATCCTCTGAATACCCCATTTTTGTTTAACTGTAAGACACGAAGTTTCCTGTGCATGGATCATACCAACCTTCTTTTATTTTATTTCCAGATGAGCGGGACAAAGTTCAAAAGAAAACATTTACGAAATGGATAAATCAGCACCTCATGAAGGTGAGTTACTTGATCTCACTCTGGAGCTGTTTTGCATACTTAACTGCACTGGCAGAGCTGTGGATGTCACACACTGGTAATGTGTGTCAATTGCACATATATTTGAGGCATGCATGTTATCTGGTGTGTGACTTGTGGGTAATGATTACGGTAGTGGGAAGGTAAGTGACCCTAACCACAGTATATTTCATGACATTTGTAAAAACCTCTTACTATTATATGCAAAATAATATTAGCAGTTCAAGGAGTCTTTATATACTCATTTGCTTGCATTGGGAAAGCTGCATTCTGGGATGGATTGTTTCTCTTTCAAGACTCCGGTTCTGGACTCTGATCTATTTAGACAGTAGAGGGTCAGGTGAGAATGAAATTGGACTGTGAAAAGAAGTTGGAAATAGTTTTTATTTGTGCCTAGGGATTGTATCTGTATTGCTCTGAGAAATAACTGTGGGTCTTAGATTAATATTATTTGTGAGCTGTGTGTCACCTTGAGATTTTGATAGACACTCCAAAAAAGTATACAGAACTTTCCTTATACAGAGTTGTTGAATTCCACTGAAGCACATATGCTTTTACAATTAACTGTTGGTCACTCTCTCCTCCTATTTTTGTAAGGACCCTAGAATTTCAAAGGAAACCCTTCTCAGTGGGAAGAGTTTTTCCATTTAAACTATCATACAGTGTTAACAGAGCCAGCAGCAGTATCAAAAGTGATTTTTGGCTAGGTGTGGTGGTGCTCACCTTTGATTCCAGCACTCACGAGGCAGAGGCAGGCAGCTTTCTCTAAATTCCAGGGCACCTCTGTGTACGTTGTGAGTTTCAGGCCAGCTAGGGCTACATAGTGAAACCCTGTTTTTTAAAAAAATTTCACTGACATATCTGAATAGTCTGAGTGATATACCAATCACTGTCTCCTCTCCCATTACCCAGTAGCACCCTGTGTCTTATGATGTTTTCAGAGAGAGCATGCCGCTCACTCTCCAGTTGAGAGCCATTTGGGTAGGGAACCTGTTGTGTTGAGAAGAAGTTGATGTCTGCCCTGCTTTATGATACTTTTGTGAGGAAATGCATCATGGATTGATGAAAGAAGCCAGGAGTTTTATCTATCATCTTCCAAGTTATTGGCTAATCCTGCATGTACCAGGCACTAAGTTTGTGTGGAATCCTTTCCACAGGCAGAGATGGAGTGCAGTCAAATGTAGGGTATGGGACTTTTGAATTTAAGCTCGAAGAGGGTTTCTGTCTTAGTTACTTTTTTATTGCTGTGATAAGACACCATGACCAAGGCAACTTGTAAAAGAAAGCATTTAATTTGGAGCATGGGAGCAGGCAAACTGGCATGATGCTGGAGTAGTACATGCTGAAAGCTTACATCATCGGAGCCTGCCCCCCGTGACACACCTCCTTCAAAAGGCCACACCCTCCTAATCTTTCCCAAATAGTTCTACCAACTGGGAACCAGGTATTCAAACATATGTTCCTATGAGTGCCATTCTCATCCAAGCTGCCAGTTTCCCATCTCAGAATGGTTGCTGTGGAAGCAGCGCTTTGATGAAGGGTTACCCCTGTGACTGCTGCTGACCTAACAGTTTCCATAGGTGTGGTGATCTGGGATGGGCAAGGGAGTAGGGCATAGAAGGTTTGCCCAAATCTTCTGGAACACAGATAGCTATGGGAGGTGTTCCATGTTGGTAATCAAGTCACACCAGTGCCAGAGACAAGCACAAACAAAGACAGCTATCAAGGGGACCATAAAGCCTGGCACCAGACAGATCATTTTTGCGAACTCATGTGTGCCAGGCCTGTTGCACTGGACTACTTATTGTCCAAATGGGTACTCATCATAAGTTAGATGATTATATATAAGAATATTTTACTAAAAGTATCCAAATTATTAGTTAAGTACTTTGTGGACGCATTCTTAAGCCTCATCATGTATGTGGCTAGAATATGTATTCTATGTGTAATCATTAAATCAGTCACTCCTGCAGACTGCCCTCTGACTTGGCTTAGTCTATTGCATATACGTATCCTTTAGGGTTTGATAGATCACCAGGGTTCAGAATCCTCTTTTACCTGGAATATCCCCTAGAATATTTAACTCTCTGACTTTCTTGTATATAAAATGAAAATCTCAGAAGATTTAAGATTTACTTATGCTATATGTAGTAACAGTTGTATTTTACTACAACATCCAGTAAATTGATGCCCGTCTAGCTGCTTCATGCTGTAAGAGCAGGCTAGTTTTTTTTTTTTTTTTTTTTTTTTTTTGTGGAGTCCATTAGAGGTCAGGATTTTGCATTAACTCATGTTGGGGTATAGCTCAATGGTTGAGTGGCTTGCTGAACACACACAAGACCTCAAGCACACAAACAAAACAAAATTAAATTAAAATGATCTCCTATTTAATGTAGAGTCACATTAGGGAGGTAGGAGTTTGGAATGTGGCCTTGGCTGACTCCCACCACCAACTACTCACGTTCTTGGGCACTGGTTTTAGAGTAGCTCATGCTGAGCTGTTCTTAGCATCCTGTGAACTGAGGCTGTGGATGTCAGCCTCCTTCCCTCCCCCCACCACACACACACTTTTATTTCTCTCTAGAAGTCACATCATTCTCCTGAAGAGAAGAAAAAGGAATAACCACAAACATTCTGGCCCATTACGTACAGTCAGTTTGCCTCTACCACCTTGTCTGTGTTTCACTAAGGTTTGATTAAAGGAACGCTGTACTGGGTGGTGAATGCTGTTTTAGGTAGTTGGGTGATCATACTTCAGTTGGTAGGAACTATAAAATAGTTATATGCATTTTGGCTAGAAAAACAATGTTAATAATATGAAAATAGTCCTCAGTTGATTTTCTTCTGTCTTCACTGTACATGTTGTGTATACTCAGGAAGAGGCTGGAGTAGGGGGGCTGGAAGGCCCTGTATCTTTCTTGCTTTCTTTAGTTCCTTAAATTAATGAAAAGTACACTATTTGAAGAGATTTTTATAAGATAGAGATTATCTGGCACGGTCAGTCTTCAGAAACGTGTGATACCGAGATTGTAGGCATCATGTAGCTCTACCCAGTGCGTTGTATCTGTGAGGTGTTGTTTTGTGTTTTCCTTAAGATTTTTGATCCACAATGTTTTCTGAAGAAAGTAACTGTCTTAGTCTGCTGTTGTGAAGAGACACCATGACCAAGGCAACTTGTAAAAGAAATTATTTACTTTGGGGCTTGTTTACACTTTCAAAAGCTGAGTCTATTATTATGGCAGAGAACGTGGCAGTAGGCAGGGATGGTGCTGGAACAGTGACTGAGAGCTACATTCTGATCCACAAAGAGAAGACAGACAGGCAGACAAGAGAGTCTTACTGGGTCTGGCATGTCATTTTGAATCTTTAAAGCCCCCCCCCAATGGCACACTTCCTCCAACAGAGCCACACCTCCTAATCCTTCTACTCCTTTCAAAGAGTTCCACTCCCTGGTGACTAAGAATTCAGATTTATGAGCCTACAGGGGCGGTGGGGGGACATTCTTACTCAGACCACCACAGTAATTTTTCTTAAGTTTATTTTTATATTTATATATTATTATATATATTATATATAATTATTATATATATTAAATATATTATATATTATTATATATAATTATTATATAATTATAATATTATATATATATTATATATTATATATATATATATATATTATATATTATATATATATAATTATATAATTATAAAATTAAAATGATTCTTGTTTTTTTTTTCCTTTTTAAAAATTTAAATTAGAAATAACCTTCTTTTACATGTCAATCCCAGTTTCCTCTCCCTCCCCTCCTCTCCTGCACCTCCACCAACCCCCTATCCCAACCCCTTTCTGCTCCACAGGGAGGGTGAGATCTTCCATGGGGGATCTTCAAGGTCTGTCATATCATTTGGAGCAGGGCCTAGACCCTCCCCAGTGTGTCTAGGCTGAGGGAGTATCCCTCTATGTGGAGAGGGCTCCCAAAGTCCGTTTGTGTACTAGGGGTAAATACTGATCCACTACCAGTGGCCCCATAGATTGTCCAGACCTCCAAACTGATCTCCTCATAATTCTTGTTTAAAGTAACCAGGCAGATGAGGTGAGACATACTTGCTGGGGAGCATTGTCTCTTTGTCCCTGGCATTTCTCCCGAATACACTTGAGTTTTAGAGTTCTCATGCCTCACTGTGTGAATGACCAAACCTGATGCACACTGACTGTTCTGGCAAGAATGTGTCCTTCTGATTCATCATCCTTTCAAATACTTAAAGGAACAAAATCTGGTCAGCACATTCCTGTCTGCTGTAATTGTTTACCCTGGGAATCATGTGGTGGGAGCGTTTTTCTGTGTTTTAGCATATTATAAACTTCAGCCTTGTAGCATGAGTAAAATGGTAGTTCCTGAAGATACTGTGGCTTTATTTAGTAACATTACCTGGAGGATTGTTTTCAAATGCAAACTGGCTGGCTGGCATTCTTTTAAGAATTCCTTTACGGCATTTGTCTGTGACCATCCCATCTAGGGTACTCTGTGTTTTTATAACCTGGAAGTCCTATATAAATAAATACATGTTATTACTGGTCACATGCAAGTCCACTTGCTGTGTCGGTATCTGGTAGCTCACAGGACCACAATCTGAGAAGATTCGAGCACCGTATGCTTTAGTTCTGATTATGGTGGGTCGATGGAAAGAAGAAACCCTTTGTTCGAAGGCACTGTCACTGTATTACAGATCACATCATTCCATTTGCATGTGGGCCTGGCCCCAGAACTAGAACCTGCACCAGGAGAGCAGATGTGTCTTGGGGGATTGGTTTAAGGGGCAGCAGTTTCTGAGAAATGTCAAGTCTCCAGTGCTCCATATGCTTTCTCTGGGGTCCGTCGTACTGCCAGTTACACAGGAACTGTGTTCTTCAGCATCCCTCAGTTAAACCCTGTTTATTCTGTAGTATTGTGTGAATGGTGCGTGTTGTAATGGCTTTTTTCTGAATTGTAATTTATCGATATCTAATTTGCTGGTTTGTTTGGAGAAGAGCACCTGCATTCCAATGTTGGACAAAACTCCATTTGTTAGTGTGTCCTGGCCTAATACACAAGAGGCAGCCAAGTAGCTGTACATTTTCACCTCCCTTCTGCCATGCCTCTGGAAAGCTGAATTCATTCATGCAAGAATGTCCTCTGCCACAGAGAAGTCAGTGACTTTGTGGCTCCACCGAAGCAATCCATCTACTCTTTGTTTTTTGATTAGTGGCTGAAAGGACATCTAGTGCCCCCCCACCAGCAGAGAGAGAGTACATCGTTACAGAGACAGACAGACAGACAGACAGACAGACAGACAGACAGACAGACAGACTAGCTGACTGTTTAATCATGCTTTTGAACATTTCAGTTAGGACAGGGATGTTTTTGAATTACTGACTATAAAGGGCCAGTGAGAATTCAGCAACTGCAGTATTTTGATTCTTAAAATCTACTTAGGAGATTATCTTCAGCACCTTCTGTCAGGTGCCCCAGACCCACTGGATAGGCTGTTAAAATAGATGTGGCCTCCAGTAGCTTCTGAGTCACCGTCCTGGTGACTGGGACCTGAAACCTGGTATTTCTATCAAGTTGCTGAATATCCATTTCTGACCAAATGTTGAAGCTGCTGACCTTGGGCCATGCTTTTAGAACCTGCTCTGGACAGATGGATCAGAATGCAAATGACATAGAAGTGTGGAACATTCATGTGACTATGTGGGTATGCATGCTTGTTCATTTTTGCAAGGGCCAGAGAGCAATGTTGAGTGTTTCACTCATTTGCTTTCCATCACACTAGCCCATCAAGATTGAAACACTGAGAAGCACACAAACACATTTGGCATATCCAATAAGTATTTTAATTTAGAAAATACAGCTATTAGAAACTACAGCAATATTTTACCAAATCCCAGAAGTGTAGGTATATAGTTGTCCATGAGCTGTGTAAAGATAAGTCTTTCCGCCATGCTGCCCGCCGAGCTCTGCCACCTCTTGGGCACCCGAAATAATAGAGATTAATATTAGGTACAATGTTGCTGGCCAATGACTAGGATTTCTTAATCTATATATTTTATACTTATCGAGGACACTAGCAGAATATGTCCTGTCTTCCTGGGATCACCCTTCAGGACTGTCTTGTTTTGCAAGTTCAGTAGTCACTTTCCTGTGGGTCCTCCATGTCCAGTTTATCAAACAGTCCAAGCAAGAACAGTTTCTTGCCCAAAGGGCTAATCTTGCCATGTTGAAGGCAAACTGCATAATGAGTTTCTTCTATGCCCATCTTCCTCTCAGATGTAATTGGTGTGCCAGGAGCAGTTGTGTCTCACTGCCATGAAAAACCCTAAACCATTTAAATGCAATATATTCAGTAGGTCTTTGAAAGATTTGAAGAATATCTATCCATCTCAAATACA